>NC_081544.1:24700565-24723170 GCF_901000735.1 Corylus avellana
TTTTCAAAAAAAAAAGAGCACTATCCTTGTGCAAATTTTTTTCATGCATGCTCTACAATATTTCTTTGATGATATGATGGTCTCGAGATCATGATTCTGCTGCACACTTATTGCCTATGTTGATCCCAATAGTAACAAAGACAATCTCTAGATACACTCCTTATTTAAGGGGTAACTCGATGTATTGAAAGATAACTAGATAAGATAAAGAAGAGATTATTCTTAATTTCTCACATTTCAGCACATTGTGTGTCTCTTGAAACTTTTACTGCTGCAGACTTCTATTCACGTAGCATATTCCTTAAACTAGGCTCAAATAATGGCCCTCTTAGAGCATTTATAATAGAATTCTCAAATAAAAGTTAAATTGAAGAAAAATTCACTTTATTAAATTTAGAGAGTCACTTTTAAAATAAACAAAACATCAAATTCCGTACATATTTCTATACTTTAGTTAAATATCATTTTTATTAGTTTTAAATTAATAGGAGAGAGGAGAGTAAAAATTAAGAATAAAAAATTATATAACTTTTACTTTTTGGCTCTTGAAATGTAGGGAGAAAATTTGACAAGAGTTAAATTTAAAGTAATATAGGGAGTCTGTTAAATGGGTCTTTTTAAGAGTTCTATTAAATTTTTAGAGAAAAGTTAAATGTAGTGAGAGCCCATTGCTCTTACCCCTGCTTCCATTGCCAACAAGTTCTTAGCACACCACCAAATTCTGGCATCTCATGTCAGTTTTTAAGCAACTAGCTTAACCTTTTCCTCTACTTTGCAGTCAGTCAGTCTAAACACTCTCCGGTTTTCTTGAGCCAGTAGCTTTAACTGATAACTGGTTCCTATTGATCATAGGGTGTGGGTGTCCATTAAACTCTTTAAAACAACTCTCTACTTCATCTTTACTTTAAATTAAGATAATGTCTTAATCGAGTCCCACCGAAGTCCCAATGGAGGCCCAGTTGGGTTTTGGCGAGTCTTGACAAGGTCCTGAGGTGTCTCGACCGGATCCCAGTGAGGTCCCGTCGACGTCCCGACTGGGTCTCGGCGACGTTTCAGCTGGGTCTATCGATTTGAGAATGAAAAGTTAAAACTTGAAAAATGGTTTGCGGTTTTCAAAAACAAAAACTATTGAACGGAAATTAAAGAAGTTTTTTCAATTAAATGGAAAATATTTTTAGTTGACTATTATTTTTTGTCGCATCAAATACTGAAAAATATGAAAAATATTTTTCAAAAATCATTTTACGCTAAAACAAACGGAGCCTTGGTCTTTAAACGACGGTAAATACATTTCTTCCTTATTTATATCTCATGTGGTCCATTTAGTGCATTGCATGTATCTGCAAGAATACATCAATCCGAAGTCACCACTTTACATGATCAAGATATATAATCATGATTGATGTGTAATAGTCTTATCAAATGGGATGCCAAATTCTATTTACGACTACGAATAATATTTTATAAGTTACAAGGTCATGGTTTAAAATCTTCTATCTAATAATCTCACTACCACACCTTAAACCATATTCGATATAACTTATACACCTTACATATACCTGATAAATAATCATAAAGGCATACAATTAAACAATTATATGCCCAATGTTCATCAAATAAATCAATGAATAAACAATTTTATTCGATTAAAATTAAAATGTCATACAATACAATTGGGCTTTAAGTCACTATACCTAACAAAGGCCCGGATTTGACTATTCAATAATTTTGTGACCGAGGTTCAGCTCTTTCATGGTTGTGCACGCTGGCAGCTGGAGTCTGCGAGAGAGACAAGAGTCCAATTAGGAATGGGAAATGCCAATGCTTGTGGGATGACTCAACTGAGGATTTCATCTCTTTGATCAGCTTATACGTCCGCATGGAAACTTGACCAACAAACAAATACTTTAATTTCTAATCATATTTCAAACATTCAAGGCACAAGCGACTCGCTCCCAAGAAATTTCCTCACATAAAATCTCACCCACGAACTAATTATAACCTCACATGATCATAAACGAATTCATATATATATATATATATATATATATATATATATATATAAAGTTGGAATCAAACCTCTCTATTATATACCACCAGTAATGGTGGTTTAATGGTCTCAAGAAAATTGGTGGGATTAGGTCAAACTATGATTCAATTGGTTTTAAGGAAGTGCTTGCGGTTCTTACTGTCTAAGTCTTTCCAGAACAATTGGTCGTTCCCTCTACCCTTTTATTTATTTATTTATTAAAAAAAAAAAATTCTATTATATTCGTTATATATGGACCATGCCCATAAAAGAATCCAGTCATCTCCATACAATCAATATAATTATTCTTACAAATAGATAAGGAGGAAAAGGAAAACCTTTGCATATTCAAGTTGAAATACCCTTCCATTCCTGCTTACGACCCATTCAAAATTTCTGTTTTCTAGGAAATTACGTACACCTAGCTAGTAGTCAACGGTCAAAATCCTTCAACAAATAAAATAATAACTACGTATACCTTCCCAAAATTGATCGCTATAAATTCTACAACTCCCTCAGGAATTCATCATATATGATCTTAGTGATCAACAAATAATATGAGACCTCTCAATATTGTTTTGGCAATGCTGCTGGTGCTGCTCTTTCTTCTGCATGTTCAATTATACGAAGCTAGTAGACCATTGCATGCAGAAGAAGATGTTAGGACGCTGCAGTCTCTTCAGAGGGGCAATGTCCCTCCCTCCGGGGCTTCTGGGTGCACCTACATTCCCGGAACCGGTGGACCGGGCTGTCCGGTCAAGGAAATGCATTACGCCGGTGATGCTTTGCCACGGCCGGCCACGGCTAGCGCTTTTCCAAATCTCGTGGTCCAGTTTGGCGTGGCTAATACCAAAGAGAAATATTGAAGCACAATATTGAAGATATTTTTTAATATTCAGAATCTTGAATCTCAAGTTATGGAATTCACAAGAAGATCGATCGAATGATATCGGACCAAATCACAGGTCGTTAAAAGTATAGATTTATAGATTTTTTTGTTCATTTGTTCTTTTCCTTAATTAATTGTACGTTCATTTTGTACATATATATACATGTATTCTTATTTAGCCTTTCTTTTTCCTAATGTGGAGAGAAAGTCTTGTAAATTTATAAAGAATTAATGTTCTCAGGATGCAGAATAAGTCTGAAGCAAGTGCACTAATGTAATTAAGCTTTTTATTTTCATTTTTTATTATCATTATTTTTTTTTTAATTCTAAGTGCATGTTTCAAAATTTTGTGCAAAAAATGCCTTAACCATTGAATGGACCGACAAACTGTTGAATTATTCTCTAGGACAATAGGCCATAGCATTAGTTTATGATTAACATGACAAGTTACCCCTAAATTTCACTATGTGCCATAATTACGACTAGCTATGTGTGTGAATGGCTCGACTGAATTTGGCTTTGGTGTTGTAAAAAAAAAAAAAATTACAGTAGTTATTTTAACGGTTTAAATTTAATTTAAATTTGTTTATTACAGAAAAAGAGAGTAAAATGAAATCTGAACCATTAAAAAATATATTGTAATATTTTTTTTTTACTGCATCTAAACCAAATCCCGACTTTCAAACATATACTAATTAAGGGCCCTCATGCATGTCACTATTTTCAACAGAGCAGATAGAACAAAATGAAGAGACATAGTGATATTATCAACAATCATGATAATAATTGGACCGCGCATGTTTTATCCAAGGTAGGCTCCAAGCCTCCACTTGAGGGAGGCCACATTAATTAATGTATTCGTGGGTAATGCGTAATAAGCTAATACTACTTTTTAAAGTTCCTTTAGTGGAGACATGACTCAAAAGATGTGACTACTTCTTGTTTATGATAATTGCGTATCATAATTGAGGACGCACGTTAGGTTTTTGTGTGATCTTTTAGAATTTGTATAACTTTTAAAATTATTATTAGATCAAAATTTAATGTTAATTTATTACAAATTTAATAATAATTTTAAAAGCTATATAAATGACACAATAGAAACATAAATGCGACATGTAGTATTACCCTTTGACAAAATAGCAAGAGAAAAAAAGGAAAAGGAAAAGGAAAAGGATACACAAGCACCTTTATTTTTTTGTAGCGGGGTGAAATAATATTGATTCTTTGGTGGGTTGCGTTTAGTGGGCAACATGTTTCAGGGCCTGTTTGGGATTGCGTTTGAGGGGCTTAAAAGTACTTTTAACACTCAAAAAGTCCGTTTGAAAAAAAACGTACTCGTTTAGTAAAAAGATTAAAAATGCTTTTAAGGGTTTAAAAAGCCTAAAAATAACCAAAAAACACTTTTGGCAAAAGCTTAAAAATGAAGCTTTTGCTAAAAAGCTCTTTTTGACTTAAAAGCTCTATTTCTTAAATGCAATCCCAAACAGGCTCTTAAAAGGAAATGTCGGGAAACAACATAGTGTTTGAATAATGCTACACTTATTCTTATTTATTTGCACAATTTTTTTTATTTTTTTTACACTCATAGGTAGTTTTTAAAACCACTATTGAATATGAGATTGATCTTTATTGAATTTTAATCCAATTGTAGTTTTAAAAATCACTTATGGATGTCGGTAAATAAGTGTAAAGATATGGGAGTAAGTGTAGTCTTACTATAGTGTTTTGGTGGTTTTGAGGGTTCGACTCCTGTAATGGGAATCCTCAATCTAGTTTATTAGTATTAGCTGTTCTGGGCTCCATTGATGCCATGATCTCTTGTGCGGCTTCCAAAAGTTAGGTACTACTATGATCATGTCCAGTTAAAATAGCTACAGTTGAACTCTCCCCGCCTGCATTTTTTTGATTAAAAAAACAAAAAATGATTTATATTATATTCATTGAGGACCGATTTGTCTTAGGTGGTGTAGTTTTTTTAAAGCTATTAATACCATGACTCCCTCACGCATTCATCATACTAGCTGGCTAGTTTATCTTAATTATCTTAGTCAACAAATAATATGAGACTTGTCAAAATTGTTTTGGCAGTGCTGCTGCTGCTGTTTCTTGTGCATGTTCAATTATACAAAGCTAGTAGACCGTTGAATGAAGAAGGAAAGTTGTTGAATAAGGAACCTTGGTCGTTGCAGTCTCTTCCAAATGGCTGTCCCCCCCTCCACGGTCTCTGGGTGCACCAACATTCCCGGAAGCAGTAGACCACGCTGTCCTGTTACTCCAATCCACGGAACTGATGCTAATATTGAAGGACACCATTGAAGATAAATGCTTCAAGTGCTTTCTTTCTTATATATAGGATCTATTTTTCTTTTTCCTAGTGGAGAGAAAGTCTTGTAAATTAATGTTAAAGAATAATTGTTCTGATCAGGTTGCAGAATAAGTCTGAAGCCATGGTGCACTATATTAATTGTAAGTTTTTTATTTTTTTATTTTTATAAATAATAATAATGCATGTTTCAAAATACAGATCGACGGAATATACTTTGAACTCCCAAAACGACACGAAGATAAAACTCTTTGACCGCCCTCCTCCCTTCACCATCCGCTTGATTTCCTCATTTATCACGTGCGGCATTTTACCAGAAAATGTGCAACTTTGAAGCGGGTGTCATATTCTGACTTCTCTTCGCTGGTAAAACATAGCTGCTGATCATGGGAATCGTAGAATCTCGGCCTTAGAGTTGAAGGTTGACAATCAAATACTGAACGTATGATATTGTCTCAGGCATCTTATGTTTGTCACGGGACTCCCACCAAATTAATGAAGAAAATTATATACGAAAATATGTAAATTTTTTCAAAGCTGATTTGATACCTAATTGCTGAATAGTTCCCCTAGTTGAGAACGAATATTATTAGGAGATATTTCTCTGTTTAAAATCTACGTATTAAAACCTTTTCAATTATTCAACGCGCTCACAATAAATAATATAAATTTTGATTACATTAATTATCATTTGAATATATATATATATATATATATATATATAAAACTAGCTTATAACCTGTGCAACGCGCGAAATTTCTAGCTTATAACCTGTGCAATGCGCGAAATTTTTCATTACAATTTAATTATAAAATTTAAAAATATTATAATCGTACTTTTTATAAGTATTATAAAATTTACTTTTCATAATTGCAAGAGAAAAACTTGAATTTTGCTTAATCAAAACATTAATATAAAATTAGAAAGAATTTTTAATATTGTTAGTGTAATACTTATTAGATTTCAACACAAATAAAACTCAAATTATGAACATTCGAAAATTTACTTCGGCTATAGAAAAAAATATGCACGAGATTCCTTGTTATAATTTAATTTCAAAATTTAACACATCTCTATCGAACTTTTCATTATAGGTTGTAATAAAAAAAAAAAAAAAATTATCACACCCTTTTAAATAAAAAGACATACTAAAGGTTATACACCAATATACTAAAGGTTATACTCAACATAATGACACAATCATACACAGAACATTGTATAAATGTATAAGTTGCATAAAATTTTACTATATATCATAAGGCCTTTAACTTTATATAATTACTAATTAGTTTAATCCATATAAATTAAAACATGTTAAAATCTTTGTTCCCATATGTATAGTTTAAAATGAAAAATATAAAGAAAAAAAATAGAGAAAAGAAAACTTGGATTGTGATTATCAAAGCATTAATAGAAAGTTAGTAAGAATCATTTATATTATTAGCGTTATACTTATTAAATTTCATACAAATTATAAAACCCATATAATTATGAGCCTTAAAAAAAGTACATAGCAAAATAATAAAAAATATTTCAATCAACAATGCAATCAAATAAGCATCCTACATTATATTCAATCTTAATTATCTCTTAGGTGTTTCGAAGTTCATTTTTTGTATAATAGTCAAATAAATTTTTGAAAAAAAAAAAAGCATAAAAAGTACTTTAAAAAAATATCTGAAAATCCAGGTAAATCATACAAATAAATAAAAAATCTCATAGGTGAAAAGGTCTCTGGCAAATATCAAATAAGAAGCATGTTATATCAAACAATTAACAATTTTATAAACTAATGGATACGGAGCAAAATAAGCCCCAAGACAACCATTGTGATTTTACACTTTGGTTTGGACATCAAATATATAATTGCTCGTAAGATGCTAATTATATATATATATGAGCCTTAAGAAAAGTACATAGCAAAATAATAAAATATCTTTCAATCAACAATGCAATCAAATAAGCATCCCACATTATATTCAATCTTAATTATCTCTTAGGTATTTCGAAGTTCATTTTTTGTATAATAATCAAATAAATTTTTGAAAAAAAAGCATAAAATGTACTGTAAAAAAAATCTGAAAATCCAGGTAAATCATACAAATAAACAAAAAATCTCATAAGCAAAAAGGTCTTGGGCAAATATCAAATAAGAAGCATGTTATATCAAACAATTAACGATTTTGTAAACTAATGGACACTAAGCAAAATAAGCCCCAAGATGACCGTTGTAATTTTACACTTTGGTTTGGACATCGAATATATAATTGCTCGTAAGATGTTAATCATATGTGTGTGTGTGTGTGTGTGTATATATATAATAAAGATTATTTTTGCTAATGAAATAAAAAATAAATACCTAATCATTATGTTGAGTAAAAATCCGATAATCTATACAATTAATAATTAATGGAAAATGTTAAGGTTACAACATAAATCCAACTTATGGCCAACTTCTCTCCTACGTGTCATTTAAAAAAAAAAAAAATTGATAGAGAGGATTTTGGGATTCTGAAAATTTGGGAAAAAAGACAATTTACTTGGTTTAAAATTCATTTTTTGTTTATACGTAGGAAAGAAGTTGACCATGAGTTGGGTTTGTGTTGTGCCCGTATCAAACCTCATAATTAATATACAATTATGTATTAAAAAAAGCAAAAATAATGCAATGAAATTTTTTTCTATTTTGTTTCTACATCCTATCATTTAGTTTATCTAATTTTTTTTTTTTTTTTTGCAAATGATTCTTAGATTCTCATTTATACGGAATAACAAGACTAGAGACTAATCTCTGTCATTACAATGTCACAAATGCACTCTAGGATGGACATCATCCAAGTTTTATCTATAACATTGTGGGAGGTTGCTTGAGCCAAACCATGTGCCGCTTTATTTCTTTCTTGACGAACATGGCCAACGATCCAGGTTTGGGTGTATTGGAGAGTAGTTCGCACATCAGCAATGAGTTGACCCCATCTACAATCCAATTTGTCGTTGTTCTGCAGTGCGCGCTGAGATCACCACCTGAGCATCTCCTTCCAAGATAACGTTCTTGAAATCCAGTTCTTTGCACAACATCGCTCCTTGAAGCATGGCCAGAATTTCTGTAGATGTTGTGTCCAAGAAACCCAATTTTGTAATGCTTCAAGCTGCTCTAACAATTCCATCGTGATCTCGTATAACGACACCGAGTCCCATTCTGCCATTTTTGCCATCTATTGCCGCATCACAATTTGCCTTGACATAACCCACTGGCAGTTTTTCCCATTTCATTATTAGATCTTGGCCAAGCGAAACTTCTCTAACATCTCCAGCAGCTACGTGTTTGAATTCCTGTAACGAGCGAGAAGCACAATTTGCGATTTCAGTAGGGTGTGTAAATAACCCTTCATGAACCCATTTATTCCGCCTGAACCATATGTTCCTAGCAATCAGCGCAAATTTTTCTAAGCAGTCCTCCACCTTTTGCTCCAAGAAGTATTCAGCCAGTTCACGGAATCCCCCTTCCACATTGCTTCTCTTTTGGAAAATGCGATCACTGACACCCCATACGTCTTGTGCTGAACTGCAGCTCCATAGTATATGGATTGTGGATTCCACTTCTAGATTACAGATAGGGCACCAAGGATCATTTGAAATATTTCTCCTACACAGATTTTCCTTTGTAGGCAAAATATTTTGGCATGCTCTCCACAAAAAATTCTTCACTACATTTGGGAGAGATAATTTCTAAATTCCTTCCCAAATTTCACTGTTAGCTACTCTTTTGGAACTTTCGGCTTTGTCTCGTGATTCCATCTCTTTCGCCAAGTGGTAAGCACTACGAACTGTAAAAGTTCCTTGTGGGGATCTCCTCCAAATCTTAGTGTCCGGCTGATTAGTTGTGCTAATGGGGACTGATTTGATTGCCTGAATTTCCTCTATAGTAAATAATTTCTCCAGCAGTGAATGGTTCCACCACAAGGTATCTTGGTCAATAAGATCTCTTACCACCGCATTATCCGCCAAAATTCTTGGAGGACATTGCACACTATAAGTAGACGGGAGAGGAATCCACTTAGACCCCCAAATGGTGGCCTTTTCGCCGTTTGCTATTCTCCAAATTAGTCCCTCCGAAACCAATCTTCTAATTCAACTATAACATATAATATTATGTCATATACATATTAAAGTGATTAAACATAATAATATATAATTTGATTTGTATTATTTGTTTCCTTATTTAATTTTGACATTAATAATACTTAATTTATTGAATAATTTATATATGAAAAACTCTTCAAATATAATTAAACGTCATTAATTACGCTAATTTAATGAACCGGTTTTTAAAGTAAAAATCGGTTTACAAATTATGTCTTAAAAAATCAGTTTAGCATTAAAATAAAAAGGGTTTACGCTACATGTCACAATATTAAAGCACTTTTAAGAGTGATTCGGCTTTTATATATATATATATATATATATGATTTGACTGACGTACAAATGTCTAGTTTTTTTATAGATGAGATTGAAACAAACAACATAGAAACAACAACATGAACATATAAGGAAAAAACCAAGAGAAAAACCTATTACAAATCAACTGCAAAGAAAAGCAAGAAGGAAGGGACTTCTAAAGAGGATATTTGCCACTATTCAAGAGGAGATTCAATAGTGGGAACATAGAGTTGGGGATGCCACTAAAGAAGAGTAAGTTTTTTTTTTTTTTTTTTTTTTTAATGTAATAATGGGACAAGGGTTAGTGGGAAACAAATGAAATGAGGTGGGCTCCCCAACAACAAAAGCCAAGTGAAAAAAGCAGTATAGAGGTAAAAACAAACAGTAGGCAATGGATCAAAAAAAAAAAAAAAAAAAGTTCAGGCTTTCTAATGGCCACAAGAAGCAATACACAATGGAAAAATGGCTCAATTAGAAGCCCCAGTAAAGGCAACCACCAGGGTAAAGTGTTTGTTGCAGGAGATGCATTGCCGAAAACCAAACAGAATTCGAGGAACAAACGCCAATTACAAAAGACTCCACTTACTAATTAAAAGAAGAGTAAGTTAATATATATATTTAGACACAACTCTAATCCAAAAGCTTAAGTTAATGAGCTTGGATCCACTTAGCTAGGTATATTAACTAGCTACTATTTTTTTTATACTTTACCAATTAGAGACACAAACATTACAAGTGCATTCACAACAAATCTCTCCCTCACTAGTGAATCTCTTTCACAATGACTAAACTCCCCCTTGTGTGTGAGTCATTTGCAAACCAAGAGTGTCCGAGTACTCCAAAAGTTGTCACATACTCTTTTACAGAAGTCAAATTAAGACACTCGTATTAGCAGCAGCGAAAGCTAACCATGACTCTGATGCTAATTGTTAGGGAGAGAAATATCGCGATAGTCAAACAAGAGTAAGTTAATATACATATTTGGACATCATTGTAGCCCAAAGGCCTACACTAATGAACTTGGGTTCACTTAAGTATATTAACTACATTTTTTCTTTATAATTTATTAATGTGAAACACAAATCTCACAAGTGCATTCACAACAAAATTATTGTGATAATGATTACAAACTGAAGATGGCATTTACAGTAAGATGATCTAAAGATGAGTTTAAAATATGATCCATATATGTTTGGTTTTGATTTTGAATTGTTTGATCTTAGTCAAGGTTGCCTTATCCAGTGAGTTTTGATTTTCAGGTTGACCCACATGTGCGCATCATCTAATCCAATACACATATATAAATGATTCAAGAGTATTGACATGAACTTTCAAATGACCTCGTTTAGCTTCAATTCATATAGATGAAACAGGTAATTTTAAAAGTCACTCTTGTATCTTTTTTTGTGTCACTGTAAGAAGAGGTGGCTTTTAAAACCACTATTTGATCAAAAATCAATAATAATCAATTACAAAACTAATAGTAATTTTAAAAGCCACATCATTCTTAAAGTGACACAAGAAGAATACAAAAGTAATCGACTCTAGCATTATTTTTTTTTAAAAAAAATCCAAATGACTCTAATCCTTGTAATTAATCTTGAGACATGACAATTCCCCTTTTCCCCTTCTCCCGATTTGAATAAAAAAAAAAATTTTTTTTTTTAAAAAAAAAAAAAAAAAGAGAGACATGACAGCTGTTTGTGGAGATCATGTTGTCATCCACATCCTACAGCACCGCACGTGGAGGACAAAATTAAGTGACATATTTTCAGATAAGTCCTGTCTTTATATCTCTCGGGCAATCTCTACTCGATCTCGTAGCGGCACGTAACTACAAATCTATTGGTGCAATATCCATAAATTCCAAACCCATTCTTGTTATATATGGTATTCTCACAGTAATATACAGTTGATGCCCTGCATATACTGATCAGTACTACTCTCAATAAGATGGTTTTTACTTTATGGTGACAGCATCTTAATTTCTATGAAGCTGTATATACTTGCACACTTGTCAACCTTCGATCGATACATCACACACACACACACATATATATATAACATTTCAATATCGAAGTAATAACAATTCACTTTCAATATTTTATTTAAATATTATTTTTCAAAGATTTATTTATTTATTTATTTTTAACTTTTATATTTTTAAATGTTTGTATTTTTTTAATGATCTATTTTAAGAATATTTGTCTTACTCTAACGGTAATATTTTTAAAATTTGTAATTTTTCTAACGGTCATATTTTTGAATTTGTGTCTTATCCTAGTGGTCATATTTTCAAAAATTGTCTTATTTTAACGGTCATATTTTTTAAAATTTTGTCTTAGCCTACCGATCATATTTTTGAAAAGAAAGAGAGAAGGGAGAGAGGCTTCAGAGAAAGAGGAAAGAAAAAGAAAAAAAAAAAATGAGAAAGAACCGAAAAGCAAAAAGGGAGAGAGAGAAATTATATTTGTTTAATCAATAGGTGAGTGAATAATAATTTTTAAATTTGATGAGTACGGTTCACCTTACTACTTTTTTTTTGTTAAAGTAGTGATGCTGAAAAATTGACATTTAAGCCATTTTGATTAAATTGCCTCACCAAATTGGTTATTTTGATGAGGCAATTTAATCAAAATGGCCTAAATGTCCACTTTTTCAGCCTCACTACTTTAACCCAAAAAAATAGTAACGTGAACAGTACTCACCAAATTTAAAAATTATTATTCACTCACCTATTAATTAAACAACTCATTTCTTTCTATTCCTTTTTTGCTTTTCGTTTCTCTCTTTTCCTTTAATAGTTAAAAAAAGAATAAATAAATATTTAAATAGAATAGTAAAAGTAGTGTATGATTATTTTTCTTACCTTTTCGGTTGTTTCTAATATAATATTTTAAATTTATGCAAATTTCAGAATTATGTAGTATACTCGGTTGCATCAATATTCATATTGGTAAATATTTGATTATTCACATTTAGATATTTGATTAGATTACACTATCCTAAATAAAGGAATTAATTTGATTACATTTGAATAAATGCAAATCACCTATAAGATATATAAATTGAGTCTTTTAATCAATTCATCAAGTGAATAAAAGCAAAATGTAGCCCTTTCAATTTCGCACATTGCAAAGCATGTTCTAAGAGCTGTATACGTGAGCAGAGCAACACTGTTATACCTCAATAATTCATTTCTCAACATGATGCTCCCGTGACTCTAACCTATGACTTTGGCTCTGAAATCATTTGTTGGATTGAACCTATAACCACCTCATCTAAAAATCAATCAGTATCCCGTGAGAGAAGTCAAAGAGTTTTATGATATTCGAAATCACAACCCATAAAGCATGTTCTAAAAATCGTCTACATGATCGAAGTGGCACTATTGCACTTCAACAATTATAAACAAACCATGTAAAATCTTGTCTTCATTGTCATTTATTTCGTTATCTTATTTATTTGTCATTCCTTCATGAATTTGTCCAAACATAGCACACCGAACTGAGTAAAGTAAGAGATTAAAATCACACAAACTTTATACCAACAAAACAATTGAAATTCGCTGATCGACTCATCACCAAATCACTTAATTAAAACGCATTCCAAGGAAACACTATACAGTATGATGAACACAATCAAAGACAGCAATATTAACTCTATATACAATATCGATCCCCGCCCAGCTAGGTAGCACTGAACAGCTTGTTAACCGATTTTAGGAACTGAAGTTACAATGTCATGCTCATCAACATAGACACGGACCCTGTCACAACGAAAATCAGTGGTCATTTTTGATCCATCTTTAATTGTCCCTGCCCTGACCACCCTCGGATTCTCTCTCATGATAATTGCTATGGCGGCCTGTCCATTGGTGCCTACTAGCTCTGGCCATGATGTCTTTCCTGCATGTTTTTCATTATAACACGCGCGCACACATGCATACACTTGTTTTTATATATATATATATATATATATATATATATATATATATAAGTCCAATCAATTAGCATATATATATATATTGTTCCCACAATGCAAAAATCTTACCAAAGCAAGTCGCCATCCTCACTTCTTTTCCTTCTTGATCTTCTTAATTTGTGAAGCGAATTAATAGGTATTTGTAATATATAGAGATAGAGATGGGATAAATCTTTAGCCTCATGTTTATATATATAGCCGGTCCTGGAGTCTCATCGATGCTTAATTAATTATTGAACTTGGACGTGGGATGGGACCTAAAACCTTTTTCTTTTTCTTTTTTAATTAAATAACTAGAAGGTGGAGGTCCTGGAGGATGTACTGTTTGTTTCGAATCTTAGCACTAGGGTGGCAACCCCTAAGAAAAAGAAGAAAAGCTTAATCCTTTTAATAAGGTTGGCAGGAATTGTGTTAGGCCAGCTTGGTTGTGAAAAGACAAGGCGGCGACGTGTTACAAACATAAATTAGTCTTTTCCTAGTACTAGAGGCAGAAATGGAAATGTTATCGTGGGCGTCTGATTATTAGTTACAGCCTAAAGTTTCATTAAAGTTGAGTTGATTGGTTAGCAATGGCGAACAGCATATTTTTTGGAATTTGTTTAATTTGATTCTGTTGATTTTGTTGTTGCTGGTATCATTAGCATATACAAACATATGCGGATTTAACTTTTGTACGAACAAATATGAGATCAAGCATTTATGATCCTTATAATCGAGTTCAAAAAACTTAGAACAATGCAAGTGTGTTTGTCAAAGGACTCAAAAAAAAGTCTTTATTATTTTTCTCAAAATCAACCCGGGTGAAGTAAAAGTGTGACACGCCGCGTGCAATTTTTTTTTAATTATAAAAAAAAAAAAAAAAAATTTGCACTGGCGTGCGTGGTACGCCGTGTGCTGTGTATCACGGTCCAATCAATCCTAACATTTTTATTTTTTACATCACATCAATTACTTTTTACTACTATTCAAATAAATCATTTTTTTTTTTTTTTTACATCAATCAAATCTACTATAATTCCAGTTCACTTTATTTTCTAAGTCCTTTGGCAAACACAGCGACTTACCCATAATTAGTAATTATTGTGACGTATTTACAATTATGTGGCTATCACCGCATTATGCCTAACCTGTCGACAATGAATATGGTTAGGGATGTGTTGTCGAATAATCTTTCTTTTGCCTATCGTGTCAATCAGCATCAAAGCCATAAATTAATATGGATGTCCATCCGGTATTACGATCTAAGATCAATCATCAAGTCAAAGGAAATATTGCAAACCCAAACTGATGCAGATCGCAGGTTCCCTGGAAGTGCGATCGATCGCACATGTACCTGCGATCGAGCGCAATTCCAGACACTTGCGCACAAAGCCCCTGGTTGTGCGATCGATCGCACCTGTAGTTGCGATCGAGCGCACTCAAGCATATCTGTTTCGCAAAAGGGATATAAGAGGCACTTATCTTAGTTTTAATCTTTTGTTTTAAACTAGGTTTCTTTGTTCGTTGTTATTTTATCTTATCTTTCAATTGTTCAGATTAGATTAGGTTCTTTATTAGTCTTCTATTTGGTTTAGTCTTCTTTCATAGACTTGTAAACCAACTTTATTTTCATTGTTATTTTAGAATTAGGAGTCTTGAGCTATAAATATATGCTTATAGCCTTTAGCAATTCAGTTGTTGATTATTATTGATTTTGATTAATGAGAATACTCAAAGTTGAGTTTATTCCTCTTTTCCTTTAAACTTTAGAGAGTATCTATTGTTTTTAGAAGAATTCTTAGATCATTGATAGAATCTAGGTCTAGAATTAGTTATCCGCCGCTTTATTGTTATTTTTCGCTGCAACCTACTAAGTCACGCTGCATCAGTTGGTATCAGAGCTCAGTTACTTTCCATGAATGGGGAGGAGCAACCACTTTGCATACATGAACGAGGTGTACATGCACACGGAGACAGCACGTAAGGAACAACTGGCGATTCGTTTGAGGTACATGAGTGTTGGGCCGAACAATTGTCGTCGCTAACCAAGACCGCGATTCGCGGAGGCAGAAGGCAAATCTATCGCTGAACCTTGGCAACACACGGAGGATCGATTCAGTGCTATGAGGGATCAAATTGAAGACCTCACTACCCAATTATCCAACTTGTGTGGTCAACATGAGAACGGATCTAGAAGCCCGTTTGCGGAGCGCCGAACGCACGGACGTCAGCACCTTACGCAAGCTCATGCCAATCGGCGGGTAAGTAGATTCGAACTCAAAATTCTGAAATTCGACGAGGATCTAGAACCCTACGAATTTCTGGATTGGGTGTTGGCTGTTGAAGAGGTTTATGAATTCAACGGGGTGCTCGATGAACAATGAGTCTCTTTGGTGGTACATACATTCCGGGGAAGAGTTGATGCGTGGTGGCAACAACTGAAGAAAACTAGGAAGCGAGAAGGCAAATTGAAGATCAATAGTTGGGAGAAACTATTGAAATATATACGGGTCGCTTTCTTGCCCCATAGTTATACCATGGGTCAAAAGTCACAAAATTGGAGACAAGGGTCTATGGCTGTGACGAAGAAAACAGAAAATTTCTACGAAAAAAGAGGTATTTAGGGAGACATGGAGTGAAGCGAAGAGTCCACGACAGGGAAATTGGACCCTTACTTGCCCACCACAAATCCATAAATCGAATCCATATTATGTGGAGGAGGAAAAAGAATCTGTGGATGAAGAGTTTGCGGAGTTCGAATTCATTGATGAAGAGTTCAGACATGAAGATGTTGAAGATCCTTCGCAAGGATTCGTAAATTGGGATTCCCCACCAACCTATAATGACGATGTCGATGAGGAAGAACCGATTGAAGGACCTTTGGCATCCAACCTAGAGGATGAGTACGAAGATGATGGATTTTCACCCATGCTTGACGGCCTCTACCCCGAAGAAGATGACCAAGAGGAAGAGTACAAAGAAGATGGTTTTTCTCCCATGTTTGGCAGCCTATATCTCAAAGATGATCAATTGGAAGAGGAAGAGCCCACAGGTGACATCGACAATTATGAAGAGGTTGATGAAGACTTTTCAGGTGAAGTGCCTAATTATAATGATGAAGAGGGTTATGTTGATTTTCTTGGTGTTGAAAGTATTTTAAATTCTCCTAACAACAATTGTGATGATTTCTATGTGGATGAGGAGAATTATATGTTCACAAGGGAAACAACGGTTGACCCGTCCTGGAGTATCTTCATGGCACGTGAAAGGGAGAAGGAACTAGAGAAGAATGGCAAATTTGTAGTATTGCCAAGTGGTGTGTGGGGCTTTCATGACAACCATCAAGGTATTTCGATGATGAGAAGCGTCATGTTTATTTTGGGATTTTGCCTTGTTTTGATCTTGAGGAAGGGCGAGTGGAATGAGTTGATTGGACATCCGAAGGACCGTGGAAAGAACCGGCTGAATTCGAGGGCGAATTCTCTCCAACAAGGGAAGAATGATGCGGATCGCAGGTTCCCTAGAAGTGCGATCGATCGCACATGTACCTGCGATCGAGTGCAATTCCAGACACTTGCGCACAAGGCCCCTGGTTGTGCGATCGATCGCACCTGTAGTTGCGATCGAGCGCACTCAAGCATATCTGTTCCGTAAAAGGGATATAAGAGACACTTATCTTAGTTTTAATCTTTTGTTTTAAACTAGGTTTCTTTGTTAGTTGTTATTTTATCTTATCTTTCAATTGTTCAGATCAGATTAGGTTCTTTATTAGTCTTCTATTTGGTTTAGTCTTCTTTGAAAATTCTAAAACGACTCCAAACGACACCTATTTAAATGTCTAGGTGATTCACAAAAATTAAGTGGAATAAGATTTTACCTAACAATTAATAATCAACCAAATACAGATATGTAATGAAAATTAAGAACACAGATATTTGGTTACGAAGAGAAAACCATTTAGAGAACTCTCTAAATGTAAAACCTCTCCGGGGCAGCCAAACCCAGGAAATCAATCTACTATAAGAAGAATAAGGAATACAAGAAGAATTACAAAACCTTTGCAATCTACTCTTCCTTGTACACGACAAGCGACCCACTTGACTTCTACCGCAGTAGCCCTTTCCAGAACATCTGGCACAATTCTTCTATAAGATTTCCTTTCATCGGAACTCCGATTGGCTTCACGTATTTAATCTTTTCTCACAGAAACTAGAACAATATCTCTCTCTCTGTTTTTGCTCTCAAAATACGTACGTATAATAGGCAAAACAGATTGTTTAAATAGAAAATAAACTAACAAATCAGCAGCCATGTCCGGACAGGGCTAATCTGGGGTCCGGACATGGCTAAGGTTACATATGCGTAACCTAGTGATGTCCGGACATCCAACTCTTGTGTCCGGACAGCCCATATAAAAAGGGCTTGCTGGAAATGGGGTCCGGACCCAGCTTCTGGCGGTCCGGACCTCCTCTTCAAAATGTTGTTTCTGGATATGGGGTCCGGACCTGCTCTTCTGTAAGGAGAAAACAGCATTCTGAAAATACTGTCCAGTCTTGATCAACAGCTTCGATCGATGGGCATTTGAGGTCCGATTGAGCTGAAATTTTGCAGGGACGTTCATGATACATGAATCTACATTATAAACGGTGGAGATTGGATTCTGAGCATTCTATATCAGTGTTTGAGCCTATGAACAGTAATATGCATTTTGGAACTGAATTAAGCCAACACAAGAACTAACAAACTCCCCCTTTGGCAATTCAGTGACAAAACCAAAATGCCGAGCCAATCCCATCATCTCCCCATATTTACTCCCCATTTTTGTCACAGAATGACAAAAGGTCTTCATATTTCCTGAAACACTTCACAAAATACATCAAGGCATATGTGGAACAGGAATACAGAAATAAAACTCATGATAAAAAAAATGACGTAGAATGCAAAATCATGAACACACATCACCAAAAAAAAAAAAAAAAAAAACTCCCCCTCAACATATGACTCAATAATCAACAAGAAGCTAAAAAAGCCAAACATGTTTTCTCCCCCTCTAAAGTCAAATGAACACACATGATACACACATCAATGACTCATGTATTGTACAATGAATATCCCAAACATGCTCTAAATATACAAAATATACATGAGACTAGAAATTGCAAGAACCTCATATTGCTTAACCCAAGCAAAGAAAAATGTTACATTCAACCCATGCTTGTGTGGTGTGTGTGTAAGCCATCCAAAGAGAAAAAATTTCAACTTACAAAATGAGGAGAAAGTTTCACCACCATGAGGTTTTGACAAGTATATCAAATCAAAAGTCAAACCTTATCATACTAGGGCCTAGCCACTCTCATCCTATACATTTCTCTTTGTAATACATTTTGCATAAGTTTGACACAGTGAAATAAATTCCTTTTGGAATATGATCTTTTGATTTTATTTGTTTCACTATCTTGTTTATTTTTCTCTTTAAGAAAGTGTCCTTAAACTTTTGGTGCTTATCGCAAAAGAGAAAGCAGGAATTTGTAAGCCCTAGATTCAACTAGCATATGGTCAATTTGAAAAATATGACTAGTCAAAAACCTCATATGGTTACCTAACAGACCTCACAAATAAAGTGAAATAAAACCTCAATTTAAGCTTAAATGTGCACAAGATATAAAGCATAGGCAAAATGTACCACATAAGCTCAAGCTTTAGGTAACCACAAACAAGTCTTTTGACACAAATTTTCATCTCATGCATATTAAGAACATTCCAAGACGCAAGGAATTAAATCCATAAAAAGCAACATGAGAAATTAATGGACTATCTAGGTGCATATGACAAAAATAAGGAGACAACCAAAAAAAATATTTTTTTTGTCTTTTTGAATTTTTTTAAAATAAAATGCACAAAATTAATGCAATGCATATATATGCAAAACTGAAATTAAAAAAAAAAAAAAATGCAATGCAATGAATGCTACATGCTCTAGGATATGAAGAAATATGCAAGACAACCAATCCTAGGCATGTTATGGACCACCTTACTCTAGGTGAGTTCACCACCACTCCCCCTCAAAGGGTGAATGATATCGACCTTCCTAACCCAAACCTTCTTAACCCTAGGTACAAATTTGTGACTCTTGGCAAACTCATCTAACCTAGATAACACTCCTTTCATCATTATGCATAGCCCCTCAAAGCCTTTCCTAGAATATGAATTCTCACTCTTATGCTCACGAGGTCTCAATTTAAAACAATTAGGTCGAATATGACCAACTTTGCCACAATGATGGCAGGTATGGACAAATTTCGGAGAAGCTTGTCTCATATGAGGAGGGATATACATATACTTATATCTAGACAAACATGACTCTACACCACCTTTTTCTTTCTTAGGCGCAGCCTTTTTATTCCAAGGTCTTTGGGATTTCAACTTATAACAATTTGGTCTAATATGACCAATAATCCCACAATGGTGGCATGTAGGAATGAACCTTTGAGAAGGTTGGTTCCTTGCAAGGTAAACAAAGTTGGAGTTGCTTCTAGGTAAAAAGTGCTCAACACGAGAGTACTTACCTTTCTTACCATTCCTACCTCTTGAGGTCGCAGTAGCTGTTTTCTTCTTTTTCTTTAAGACTTCTTTTGCTCTTCTTCTTGAGGAGTGAACAGCAACTAGCTTATCTTTATCCAATGACTCTTCCAAGTTTTCTGTTTCAACAAAAACTTTCTTGGAAGAAGAAGCAAGGTTAGAGGAATGAGCAATAATCTTGTCAAAATCAATCCCAGGTTTATCACAAGTAGATTTTTGGGTATGCAAAATTTTGTCAAGATTATCATTAGAGAATTTTTCCAATAGAGTTTTGGACTCCATTAATTCATTTTCTAATGACTCAACTTTATTAGCAAGATCATGATTTTCAGATTTCAATGTTTTACACAAATCAAGAGAATCACTCAATTCACCAAGTAGCTCATCTTTATCATGTTCAGTCTCTCTGAGTTTCTTTAGATTTTTGGAATTAATAACTTGTAGCTCAGAAAATTTCACAAACAACAAATTATAAATCTCCTGAAGATCAATTTCATTATCAGAATCACAATCAGAATAATACTGTTTATCAGAAGACATAATAGTTTCAAAACAATCAAGAGTTTGGGACATCTAGAAAATATATAGGATCACACTCAGGAATTTAATCCTTTGATAGAGTGAACCTGCTCTGATACCAATTGAAAATTCTAAAACGACTCCAAACGACACCTATTTAAATGTCTAGGTGATTCACAAAAATTAAGTGGAATAAGATTTTACCTAACAATCAATAATAACCAAATACAAATATGTAATGAAAATTATGAACACAGATATTTGGTTACGAAGAGGAAACCATTTAGAGAACTCTCTAAATGTAAAACCTCTCCGGGGCAACCAAACCCAGGAAATCAATCCACTATAAGAAGAATAAGGAATACAAGAAGAATTACAAAACCTTTGCAATCTACTCTTCCTTGTACACGACAAGCGACTCACTTGACTTCTACCGCAGTAGCCCTTTCCAGAACATCTGGCACAATTCTTCTATAAGATTTCCTTTTACCGGAACTCCGATTGGCTTCACGTATTTAATCTTTTCTCACATAAACTAGAACAATATCTCTCTCTAAGCTCTCTGTTTTTGCTCTCAAAATACGTACGTATAATAGGCAAAACAGATTGTTTAAATAGAAAATAAACTAACAAATCAGCAGCCATGTCCGGACAGGGCTAATCTGGGGTCCGGACATGGCTAAGGTTACATATGCGTAACCTAGTGATGTCTGGACATCCAACTCTTGTGTCCGGACAGCCCATATAAAAAGGGCTTGCTGGAAATGGGGTCCGGACCCAGCTTTTGGCGGTCCGGACCTCCTCTTCAAAATGTTGTTTCTGGATATGGGGTCCGGACCCAGCTTCTGGCGGTCCGGACCTGCTCTTCTGTAGGGAGAAAACAACATTCTGAAAATACTGTCCAGTCTTGATCAACAGCTTCGATCGATTGGCATTTGAGGTCCGATTGAGCTGAAATTTTGCAGGGACGTTCATGACACATGAATCTACATTATGAACGGTGGAGATTGGATTCTGAGCATTCTATATCAGTGTTTGAGCCTATGAACAGTAATATACATTTTGGAACTGAATTAAGCCAACACAAGAACTAACATTCTTTCATAGACTTCTAAACCAACTTTATTTTCATTGTTATTTTGGAATTAGGAGTCTTGGGCTATAAATATATATGCTTATATCCTTTAGCAATTCAGTTGTTGATTATTATTGATTTTGATTAATGAGAATACTCAGAGTTGAGTTTATTCCTCTTTTTCTTTAAACTTTAGAGAGTATCTATTGTTTTTAGAAGAATTCTTAGATCATTGATAGAATCTAGGTCTAGAATTAGTTATCTGTTGCTTTATTGTTATTTTTCGCTGCAGCCTACTAAGTCACGCTGCATCACAAACCTAAAACCATAATTTGGAACCATCAAAGCAAATACAGAACAACCAAATCCATAACAAGTCCTGAAGTCTACTCAATAGAAGGTACAATATATACCATGTGTACACAAACCCGAGGAAAGTAAACATTTCCTCTTGCTCGAAGGTCTGCATGGATTTTACCATCTCAGGGTTATCCACGAAGAAGATTCTAGTTGAGTCATCAATAGAGAGTCTCCTACGTTGATTCGCATACAAAATCATCCTCGAAACCGCTGCTAACTATAAAATAAAACAACACATTTTACAGATGAAAAAATACAATTTTTTAAAAAGGGCACGATTTAGTGAATGTACAATATACAAGGTTTAGTCGGTTATTTAGCAAAATGTTTGCTAATCATCATATGCAGTAATAAGTGTGATTTTCAGTTCAATCATAAGATCAACATTAGACCAACAAGCATTATTATTAAGGGATTGTTGCCAC
>NC_081544.1:24723270-24725497 GCF_901000735.1 Corylus avellana
TAGATAATTGATAAAAAAAATTAATTGGTTAAAAAAAGTAATTGGCATTATTTTTTTCAGAAAAAAAAAATGCACATTATTTATTATCAATGACTACTTCGTATTGTCATTGCTAATGATGTTATCATCTTCGTCGTACATGTTTATATAATGAACGACAACATGTTGTCATTGCTAAAAGAATTAATATCAACGACGACATAACAATATTGTCTTTGTTAGAATTGATATCGGTGATGACAAGTTGCCTCATGTGAGGCATTTTTTACGGCGGTATGTAATGCTATCAACAACAACATTTATCATTGTCCTTGTTGATAATAGTTATCAGCAAGGACTTTGCGAGTCATCACCAATGAGTTTTTAGTGGTGTAAATGCGACTAGTATTACTCATTAGTGACGACATTAAGAGCATGTTTGTGATTGTATTTAAAAAATAGAGATTTCAAGTCAAAAAACACTTTTCATTTTTAAGCTTTTATAAAAAATGTGTTTTGGCCATTTTTAGAGTAAAAAAGTCAAAGAAGTACGTTTATAATTTTTTACTAAACATACTAATTTTTGTTTAGCACAGTTTTTTAGCTACTAAAAATATTTTTCAAAAACCAAATGCAGTTTCAAACAAGCTTTTAAGGCCTTAAGCGGCGACTTTTTTTTTTCGGTCGTTTGTTAAAGAACATATTTTTCTTGTAGTGAGCCTCAATAGGGTGGAGGCCAGCCTCCAATTTTTTGTTTCTTATTTTCTATGTAGAGACTTAATTTCCAACACTTATTTCTGTGCATGAAAGACTGAACCTTGTTTTCCAACGTATTATATTTTGTCATTTGTTTTTTTTTTTTTTTTTTTTTTTTTAAAATAAGTATGGGTTTTTAAAACAGTTTCTGTGAAAAAAAAAAAATGAAAAAAAAGGAAGAAGAAAAACTGTTAATTTGTGTATTGAAAAGTAACTATTTTCGAAAACAAAAACTTAAAAAGGGTTTTCCTGCCAGGCCACGTCTGGAAACTTGTTGGATAATTATGTTTGAAAAGTCTTTCTAGTGTTTAAATTATATATACTGCCATCTTGGGCTGGTCAATAATGAAATAATGTTTACAAGTAACAAGCAAAAGCCATTCTGGCAGCGTAGTTTTTGCACAAACCAGCATCTTCGAACAATGAGTTACATATTTCAAACTTATCCTAAAGGTCAACAAATAACCTTTATATTGATCGTAAAGTCAAATCTTGAAAAAGAGAGCTAATAGATTATGCTACTCGGCTTTTTTTTTTAATTGAAAAAGGTTGGAGGGGCCGGAGATCAGTTGTGGCTATTTTACCAACCCGCGAAAGACTACTCAGGAAGGAATTAGATGATGTACGAAACCGCAGACGCACCCTCAAGATCAGCCGAGTCATAGCTTAACTGCCCGCCCCACCGAGGCATCAATGAGAATCAATGTGGTTTATACTAATTAGGAATGTAGATTCTTCATTGCAGAGATTCGAACTCACACACTAATACTTACCTAATCACTTAAAAATTTCTTTGAACCATTGAACCACCACCCTTGATGGTTGCTTCATGAATCTTTGTTTAGTAGGGGAATGTGATTGTGTACAGCTAAAAGTCATTATACTTTTAATGACAACAAAATATTGTTACTAAAAACCATTTTTTTTTAGTGCAAAATTAAAATTACACTAATCATTATATAATGTAACAATGCACAAAAAATGTTAGTTCTTATTAAGTTTTAAATACAATGTTTAATTTGGAGAATAGAAATCCTTATTTCATTTTAGTACGTGGGCAATCATAATAACATTTTTTTGACATGTCCGTACTTCTAAATAATATGGAATAAAAGCAATATATAGTTCCTTGTTTAGCAACCTAGCTAAAGCTTCTCATACTTTTCTGGTCCAGCTGAGAATTCTAGTCATTTACTACACCTCTTCACTTGGCTTTCCTCCATATTTTTGCTTTGTGCAAGTTGATCAGCCAGCCAAGGGGAGCTTTTTGGATCATCATTTTTAATGGTAACATGGCTGGGATATATATGAGATAGGCATTGGCACCTCAACAATTCATCCATCAAGGTGACGCTCTCGTGATTTGAACTCATGACCCTGGCTCTAATATCGTTTGTTGAACTGAGCCTTTAACCATCTCATCTAAAAATCAATTGGTATCCCGTGAGAGAAGTCAAAGAATTTTATGATATTCGAAATCGCAACCCATAAA
>NC_081544.1:24725865-24741051 GCF_901000735.1 Corylus avellana
AAATAAATGAAAATGAAGACAAGATTTTACATGGTTCTTCTATAATTGTTGAAATCACACAAACTTTATACCAACAAAACAATTGAAATTCGCAGATCGACTCATCACCAAATCACTGAGCTAGAACGCATTCCAAGGAAACACCATACAGTATGATGAACACAATCAAAGACAGCAATATTAACTCTATATACAATATCGATCCCCGCCCAGCTAGGTAGCACTGAACAGCTTGTTAACGGATTTTAGGAACCGAAGTCACAATGTCATGCTCATCAACATAGACACAGACCCTGTCACAACGAAAATCAGTGGTCATTTTTGTCCATCTTTAATTGTCCCTGCCCTGACCACCCTCGGATTCTCGCTCATGATAATTGCTATGGCGGCCTGTCCATTGATGCCTACTAGCTCTGGCCATGATGTCTTTCCTGCATGTTTTTCATTATAACACGCGCGCACGCATGCATACAGTTGTTTTTATATATATATATATATACACACAGAATTAATTAAGTTCAATCAATTAGCATATATATAAACAAGAGGCTAAAGATTTATCCCACCTCTATCTCTATATATTATAGATGCCTATTAATTCGCTTCACAAATTAAGAAGATCGAGAAGGAAAGGAAGTGAGGATAGCGACTTGCTTTGGTTATATATTGTTCCCACAATGCAAAAATCTTACCAAAGCAAGTCGCCATCCTCACTTCTTTTCCTTCTCGATCTTCTTAATTTGTGAAGCGAATTAATAGGTATTTATAATATATAGAGATAGAGATGGGATAAATCTTTAGCCTCGTGTTTATATATATAGCCGGTCCAGGAGTCTCATTGATGTTGAATTAATTATTGAACTTGGACGTGGGATGGAACTAAAACCTGTTTTCTTTTTTTTTTTTCTTTTTTTATTAAATAACTAGAAGGTGGAGGTCCTGGAGGCCAGGATGTACTGTTTGTTTCGAATCTTAGCACTAGGATGGCTTTAGGCAACTCCTAAGAAAAGAAGAAAAGCTTAATCCTTTTAATAAGGTAGGCAGGAATTGTGTTAGGCCAGCTTGGTTGTGAAAAGACAAGGGGGCGACGTGTTACAAACATAAATTAGTCTTTTCCTAGTACTAGAGGCAGAAATGGAAATGTTATCGTGGACGTCTGATTATTAGTTACAACCTAAAGTTTCATTAAAGTTGAGTTGATTGGTTAGTAATTGCGAACAGCATATTTTTAGGAATTTGTTTAATTTGATTCTGTTGATTTTGTTGTAGCTGGTGATCAACATGTACAAACATATGCGGATTTAACTTTTGTACGAAAAAATATGAGATCAAGCATTTCTAATCCTTATCGAGTTCAGAAAAACTTAGAACAATGCAGGTGTGTTTGCCAAAGGACTGAAAAAAGATAGTCTATTATTTCTCTCAAAATCAATCCCGACATTCTTATCTTTTACATTATATCAATCACTTTTTATTATTATTCAAATACATCATTTTTTCTAACATCAATCAAATCTACTACAATTTCAGTTCACTTCATTTTTTAAGTCCTTTGGCAAGCTGTTACCCATAATTAGTTATTATTGTGACGTATTTACAATTATGTCACTATCACCACATTACACCCTAACCTGTCGACAATGAATATAGTCAGGGTTATGTTATTGAATAATCTTTCCTTCGCCTTCGTGTCAGTTAGCATCAAAGCCATAATATAGATGTCCATCCAGTATTACAATCTAAGATCAATCATCAAGTCAAAGGAAATATTGCAAACCCAAACCTAAAACCATAATTTGGAACCATCAAAGCAAATACAGAACAACTAAATCCATAACAAGTCCTGAAGTCTACTCAATAGAAGGTACAATATATACCATGTGTACACAAACCCGAGGAAAGTAAACATTTCCTCTTGCTCGTAGGTCCGCATGGATTTTACCATCTCAGGGTTATCCACGAAGAAGATTCTAGCTGAGTACTCATCAATAGAGAGTCTCCTACTTTGATTCCCATACAAAATCATCCTCGAAATTACCGCTGCTAACTATAAAACAATATATTTTACAGATGAAAAAAATACAATTATATAAGGGCACGATTTAGTGAATACAATACACATGGTTTACATGTTATCATATTGTGAACTCAGTTATTTAGCAAAATGTTTGCTAATCATATGCAGTAATAAGTGTGATTTTCAGTTCAATCATAAGATCAACATTAGACCAACAAGCATTATTATTAAGGGATTGTTGCCACTGGATTACGTGCATTAATCCCGCCAAATCACATCAATAGATGTTCAATAAAGATCTCTTTTACTATGTTAGTTAATGTGACATATGCTTTAATTGTTCAGTGGTTTGTCCTTGTCGATTTGGTTCTGGTCGATTTTTTCTTTCATTTTGTTTTGTTTTGATTTTCTATGCTGATTAATTATTAAGTACGTGATTTAGATAATTGATAAAAAAAATTAATTGGGTAAAAAAAGTAATTGGCATTTTTTTTTTCAAAAAAAGAAAAAAGCACATTATTTATTATCAATGACTACTTCGTATTGTCATTGCAAATGATGTTATCATCTTCGTCGTACGCGTTTATATAATGAACGACAACATGTTATCGTTGCTAAAAGAATTAATATCAACAATGACATAACAATATTGTCTCTGTTAGAATTGATATTAGCGATGACAAGTTGCCTCATGTGAGGCATTTTTTACAAAGATATGTAATGCTATCAACAACAACATTTATCGTTGTCGTTGTTGATAATTGTTATTAGCAAGGACTGAGAATCATCACCAATGAGTTTTTAGTGCTGTAAATGCGACTAGTATTACTCATTAGTGACGGCATTAAGATTATGTTTGTGATTGTATTTGAGAAATTAATAAAGCTTTCAGGTCAAAAAATAATTTTCATTTTTAAGCTTTTATAAAAAGTTCGTTTTTGTCAATTTTAGAGTAAAAAAGTCAAAGAAGTATTTTTATAATTTTTTACTAAACATACTAATTTTTGTTTAGCACAGTTTTTTAGGCACTAAAAATATTTTTCAAGCTACCAAATGCAATTTCAAACAAGCTTTTAAGGCCTTAAGCGACGACTTTTTGTCATTTGTTAAAGAACATATTTTTCTTGTAGTGAGCCTCAATAGGGTGGAGGCCAGCCTCCAATTTTTTGTTTCTTATTTTCTATGTAGAGACTTAATTTCCACCACTTATTTTTGTGCATGAAACGCTGAACCTTGTTTTCCAATGTATTATATTTTTCCATTTGTTTTTTTTTTTGTTCCTTTTTTTTTTAAAAAAAAATTATGGGTTTTTAAAACAGTTTCTGTGAAAAAAAAAAAAAAAAAGAGAAGAAAAAGAAGAAAAACTGTTAATTTGTGTATTGAAAAGTATTTTCCAAAACAAAAACTTGAAAGGGTTTTCCTGCAAGGCCACGTCTGAAAACTTGTTGGATAATTATTGACCAGCCATCTTGGGCTGGTCAATATATAATCAAATAACGTTTACAAGTAATTAACAAGCAAAAGCCATTCTGGCAGCGTACGTAGTTTTTGCACAGCCAGCATTTTCGAACAATGAGTTACATATTTCAAACTTATCCTAAAGGTCAACAAATAAGCTTTATATTGATCGTAAAGCCAAATCTTGAAAATGAGAGCTAATAGATTCTGCTACTCGGCTTATATATATATATATTTTTTTTTCCCTAATTGAAAAAGGTTGGAGAGGGAGACTAATTGCGGCTATTCTATCTGGGTGTGACTATAGTAGCATCAACTCATGGGAAACTGCTCAGGAGAGATCTAGACGGCGGAAACAACTGGTGCACCCTCAAAACCAGCCGAGTCATAGCTTAACCGTTCGCCCCACCGAGGCATCAATAGAAATCAATGCGGTTTATACTAATCAGGCATGAGGATTTTCCATTGCGGAGATTCGAATCCACACCCTAATACTTTCCTAACCACTTGAAAATTTCTTTGAGCCATTAAACTACCACCCTTAATGGTGGCTTCTTGAATCTTTGTTTAGCAGGGGAATGGGATTGTGTATAGCTAAAAGGCATCATACGTACTTTTAACGACAACAAAATATTGTTACTAAAAACCTCTTTTTTTGTAGTGCAAAATTAAAATTACACTAATCATTATATAATGTAACAATGCACAAAAAAATGTTAGTTCTTATTAAGTTTTAAATACAATGTTTAATTTGGAGAATAGAAATCCTTATTTCATTTTAGTACGTGGGCAGTCATAATAACATTTTCTTTAAATATATATATATTTTTTTGACATGTCCGCACATCTAAATAATATGGATTCAAAGCATCCAATGGTTCCTTGTTTAGCAACTTAGCTAAAGCTTCTCATACTTTTCTGGTCCAGCTGAGAATTCCAGTCATTTACTACACCTCTTCACTTGGCTTTCTTCCATATTTTTGCTTTGTGCAAGTTGATCAGCCAGCCAAGGGGAGCTTTTTGGATCATCATTTTTAATGGTAACATGGTTGGGATATATATGAGATAGGCAGCTAGTGTATGTATCAAGTATATATAACTAACGTGACCTTTCGAAACATCCAGGTTTGAAAGTTAATTAGTATTATTAATGAAAGCTCTCATTCAGCTAACTAAATAAATAAATAGATATATAAAAACTTGTAACTGATCATATATTTAAAAATAACAACTGAATCATCAACTACAATATGGACTTTATAAGCCCAAGATTATTCATAATAAAATAACATTGCAACAAGATAATAATAAGAGTAGCTAGCTAGGCCCTCAAGTCCAAGCTAATTAGCCCTATCCAATAGTAGGGACCCTTGAAACAATGCCGCTTTCATAAACCCAAACCCAAACCCTGTCGCAGCGAAAGTCACCCGTGACATCCGATCCTTCTACCACGATGATGGCATCGACAAGAGGATTCTCCCTCTCAATTGTGGCCTCCGCAACCGTCCCTTGCACTCCCTCGAGCTCTGGCCATGAATTCTTCCCTACACAGCCTCAAAAAGACTTGTGTTAGATCAAGGAATATATATATATACTTACAGACAAGCACGCTTAATATATAGATATTCATTACCTTGACACTGATCTGATGCCATTCCTTCACTGTCTTATATATATTGATAACAATACGAGGTTGTATTTGTGATATGTTGTTGGGGTGAAAGACATTGGGTATTTATAGAGTTTCATTACATTAGCTTGTGGTTTGTCATTATTGACTTTGGAGATATATATCAAGCTTAGCGTGTGAATAGTTAAAAAAGAAGAAAAAAAGCTAAGGGTTCGAATTTTTCTTCTCTTTGAATTGAGATAGCTTCAAAGAAAAACTTAAGCCCTACGTCTTTGACATAACTACCACCATGAGGTGTCTGAGTATTAGCTGGAGTTTCCTTTGAATATTCCTTTTTCATTGCGCTAGCTGTTCTTGTATGTGATAAGCTAGACAGCTCTGGAAATACTTCTCCTTAAATGAAGATGATAACATATATGACATACCTGTTGGTCATTCAAGCCATTTCTTTATCTTTATCTTTATCTTTTGATTTTTTCATGCTTTCAGCCACTCAATGGCTAGCTAGCTGCTCTTTTTAGAGATTGCAATGAAGTTAATTATGCCTCAGCATATCTTAAATAATCTGATTGGAGAGGAAAAAAGATTACCAATTAAATATATAGACAATTTCAGAGCAAGTAGGCATGATCAAAATCAACTATGCCCTAAATTCATTCGAACAAATATGATCAAGCATTTCTAATTAGTAATTACTGTGACGTATTTACAATTATGTCGCTATCACAACACACATAATGCCCTAACTTGTTGACAATGAATATAGTCAGGGGTGTGTTATTGAATAATCTTCAGTATTTCGCCCTCATGTCATTTAACATCAAGCCATGACATAGATATCCATCTAGTTTTACGATCTAAGCTCGATCATCAAGTCAAAGGAAATATTGCAAACCCAAACCTAAAACCATAGTTTGGAACCACCAAAGCAAATACAAATCAATTAAATTTGTTGGGTCATGAATCCGCTATTTAAACCCAATAGACCCCAAACCCCGATCTCCATCAAACGGAAAATTTGGTAAGGCCTCAGAATAGCTTTTACCAAGAAGGTCTCGTAAACCGAAACAGTCTCGGTATCTGACTCCGAGACCGTTTCTCGGATAGGAGTCGGACGTCGGATCCGAGACGTTACACCAAATGGGAACAAGTCAGAAGACCAAGGGTGAAGTTGCCATTATAGAGTTACAGATATCCAAAGGTTCAAATTCATTTCAATTAAACATTATCCTACATTTGAAAGGTGCCTTTAACAAACAATCCCTATACAAGCGGGATAAGAGGCAATTTAAATTCAAAAGGCAATATACATCTGACGACGATATGCAATCTCATCCCAAGACTCATCCCTTAATAGAATAACTACAAACCAGATATTCAGGGATAAGGGTCCCAAGATATACGGGAGGCAAACTCCACTACATGCCTATAAATACAACTCTCGATTTCTATGAAAGGTACGTGCAATTTGGACTTTAAAAACTGGGATTGCTTAAACACTCTTTCCTCAGTTTCTGACTTAGGCATCGGAGTTCCCCCGCCGGGACACCACCGGGGGTCTCTAATCCTATCTGTTCTCTTTTGTGTGTAGTCTGGAATACTACCAAAGCTCATCGCACCACCTGAAGGCGTGCCACGTCATCATCCTGGAAAACTGTGCATCAACAAAATCTATAACATGCAAGTCCCGAAGTCTAGTCAATAGAAGGTACAATCCCAAGTGTACACAAACCCGAGGAGAGTAAACATTTCCTCTTGCTTGTAGGTCCTCGTGTATTTTACCATCTCAGGGCTATTCACGAAGAATGTTCTACCTAAGTCATCAATAGAGAGTCTCCTGCTTTGATTCCCATATCAAACCATCATCGAAACTGCTGTTAACTATAAAACAACACATTTTACAAGTGAAAAGTTACAAGTATATTTAAGTTCATGATTTAGTGAGTACAATACACATGGTTTACATGTTATCATATAGTGAACTCAGTTATTTAGTAAAATGTGTGCTAATCATCTGCAGTAGTGTGATCTTCAAAACAAGCATTATTATTATGGGATTGTTGCCACTGGATGACTACAATCCAGCCAAATCACATCAAGCGATCGATGTTCAATAGATCTCTTTTACTATGTTAGTTAATGTGATATATGCTTAACGACCTTTTAATTTAAGAATGCCTCGAAGACGAAAAACCTCTATTCTCTGTCTTGTCTTTAGCCAAGACGAAAAAGCTTGAGGAGGAGGCCAAACCTTCTGGTTTCCCTCCTCCTCCCACCCCCCTTTTCATTTTTTTGCTCACTTTCCTTTTGAGTTTCTCTCTTCACGAGAGAACTCATTTTTTTTTAGAGTTTTCTTGAGATCTATTCATCGTCTATGACAATTTATCCCCTAACCCTCACAAAAAACAGCAACCTCAATATACATTCCTCTCCGCCTGCTTCACCCCTGCCAAGGATCGTCTCCTCTAATGCTTCGCTAGCCGGATTTGTGTAATCTTGAAGATAAACTTTTTCAAAGCCTGATCTCCTTCTCGCCATCAGCCCCAGCCAAAAACGCGCCCCTCCTCCATCATCACCGGCGTTCCAGCTTTCCGACGGAGCTTTTTGCTGCCCCTACCAACCCCCACACGCCGGCGCGTGGACCACACGCTTCTGCGAGTGGATCTAACGCGCCGGCGCGTGGGACCCCCCAAGCCTTCCTCCATCGTAGCCGTTGTTTTTTTTTAGTTTTTCCCGTTATTTTGTGTAACTTTTGGTAATTTTTTGTTGGTGTGTTGCTTAGTGTTTAACCCAATCCGGTTGGGCTTCAAACTTTTTGTCTGTAAAGTGAATCTTTTTTTTATTTTTAGTTTTTTTCCAGTTCTTTGAGGTGCTAGTGGTCTGTCTGGGTGAGGTTTTTGTTAACCCTAACCGGTTGGGCTTCAGACTCACTGTCTGTGATGGAAACATTTTTTTCATTGTTCATTTTCATCTAAATCTCCACTGCTTCTTAAGAAGCCTGTTTAGATGTTTGATAGAGGTATTCGTACTCCCGATGGTAGTATCCATCATATTGCGCCGTGGCTTTCATCGGCTGCATTCCCAGGTGATCACCTCCACTTTCACCTTCATTGAGGTGCTAGGGGTCTATCTAAGCTTTTTATCTGAGCTTGTTTTAGCTTTATGCATGTTTTGTAATTTCTTTTTATTTTATGAATGCCAGTTTGTTACAACAACAAAAAAAATTGTGATATATGCTTTAATTTATTCAGTGGTTTGTCCTTGGCGATTTGGTTCTGGTCGATTTTTATTTTTTATTTTTATTTTCTATGTTGATTAATTATTAAGTGTGATTTAGATAATTGATACCAAAAAAAAATTAATTGGCTAAAAATAGTAATTGGCAATTTTTTTCCAAAAAAAAAAAAGGCACATTATTTATTATCAACGACTACTTTGTATTGTCATTGCTAATGATGTTATCATCTTCATCGTACTTGTTTATATAATGAACAACAACATGTTGTCGCTGCTAAAAGGATTAATAACAACGACAACATAACAATATTGTCGCTGTTAGAATTGATATGAGCGATGCCAAGTTGCCTCATGTAAGGCATTTTTAGCAACTTTAATGTGGTTATAAAAAAATTTCATTCACCCAAAAAAATTCAATATATATAACATGGTATGTGCTCCCAATTCCCTTCACACTCTGATGCCATTTTAATTTTTCGATTTTCCTTTATTCTCTTATATTAATAACGCTTCTATATAGAGTATGATTACATTAGCTTGTGCCTTGTGGTTAGTCATTATTGACTATTTAGGTATGAATCTAAGGGTTTGAATTTTTCCTTCTTTGAATTTTTCCTTCTTTCTGGTCCAGCTGAGAATTCTCGTCATTTAATTTACTACTATACACCTCGTGATCACTTGGCTTTCCTCCATATTTTTGCTTTGTGCAAGTTCGATCAGCAAGCCAAGAGGAGCTTTTTCATTTTTGGATCATCATTTGTAATGGTAATATGGATTGGATATGAGAGATCAAGTATATATAACTAACATGACCTTTTGAATATCCGGGTTAATTTGGAAGTTAAAAAGTATTAATGAAAGCTCTCGTTCAGCTAATTAAATAAATAAATAGATAGATAAAAACTTGTAACGTCTGATCATATATTTAAAAATAGCAACTGAATCATCAACAATATGGACTTTATAAGCCCAAGATTATTCATAATAAAATAACATTGCAATAAGATAATAATAAGAGTAGCTAGGCCCTCAAGTCCAAACTAATTAATTAGCCCTATCCAATAGTGGGGACCCTTGAAACAATGCCGTTTTCATCGACCCAAACCCAAACCCTGTCGCAGCGAAAGTCCGGTGTGACAATTGATCCTTCTTCCACGATGATGGCATCGACAAGAGGATTCTCCCTCTCAATTGTGGCCTCCGCAACTGTCCCTTGCACTCCCTCGAGCTCTGGCCATGAATTCTTCCCTACACAACCTCAAAAAGGCTTGTGTTAGATCAAGGAAAACATACTATATTACAATGTTGTTGGCATATGTATATATACTTACAGACAAGCACTCTTAATATAGAGATATTCATTACCTTGACACTGATCTGATGCCATTGTTTCCTTTTCCTTCGCTGTCTTATGTATATTGATGACACCAACTTGTATTTGTGATATGTTGTTGGGGTGAAAGACATTGGGGGTATTTATACAGTTTCATTACATTAGCTTGTGGTTTGTCATTATTGACTTTGGAGATATAGATCAAGCTTAGCGTGTGAATAGCAAAAAAAAAAAAAGAAAAAAAAAAAAAAAAGGAAAAAGCTAAGGGTTTGAATTTTTCTTCTCTTTGAATTGAGATAGCTTCAAAGAAAAACTTAAGCCCTACGTCTTTGACATAACCACCACCGTGAGGTGCCTGAGGACGTACTTATTAGCTGGAGTCTCATTCGAATATTCCTTTTTAGAGATTACAATGAAGTTAATTATGCCTCAGCATATCTTAAATAATCTGAATGGAGGGGGAAAAAGATTACTAATTAAAATCAGTAACAAATTAAATATATAGGGGAAAATTACAGTTTACCTCCCAAAAGTTGACAGCGTTTTTCAATTCGAACACCAAAATTTCAATTTTTGCAATCCACCCCGCAAAGTTTCAATTTTTTGCAATTTGACAAATTGTATCAAAAACTTCCCATATTGCCTATAATTTTTATAAAAAAAAAAAAAAAAAAAAATTGGGGTGGCTACCTAGCCATTTTTGCACCCCCAATTTTTTTTTTTCATAAAAAATAAAAAAAATAAAAAATCAGGGGCAATATGGGAATTTTGCAATAATATTGGTCAAATTAAAAAAAATTGGAACTTTGTGGGGGTGGATTGCAAAAATTGAAACTTTAATGTTCGAATTAAAAAACGCTGTCAATTTTGGGGGGGTAAACTGTAATATATATATATACGAGTTACATTGACTCAAATTAAGTGGGTTTAAATACGTCTTTTAATTGAAAGGATGTCAATGAAATGATATTTTTAATGGAGACGTGTGATAATAGATCAGTCTGACTGAAGTATAGTTTTTCCCAATTAGCTTCATGAGGGCATTAATGAAACTCAATACAACTAATACTAATAGAATTAAAAATTCTTATTTCGAGAGTTGAACTCTCACTTCTGACCATGTACTAAACCACAACCACTAATGGTGATAATATATTATTTTGTGGTCCTATAAACAATTAAACCTAATTAATTTATAGGCTTTTTCCACGTCTTAATTATGATTGACGACGGATAGTCATAAGCTTTAAAGTTCTAGTCAATTTATATAAACTCTATTTCACACCAAAAATAATAAAATATTGATGACATTTCATCAATTTTCTCTTGTTTACGGCCTGCTTGTCCACGAAAAAAAAGAAAAAAAGATGAATTTCTTCTTTTGTTTATAGGATACAATAGAGAAACTATTTCCAATATGATTTTATGCTTAAAAAATGACCTTGACAATCTAATTAAATAATGTAGACCAAAAGACATCACCATCATGTATAACACGTACAACTGGCACTTTTATAAAATATTGTATACGGAAATGTACGTGTACTGACGTACGGCATGATTTTATTAACTAGAAAATAGAGATTTTCAATAGGGGTGTCAAAAATTATCAGGAAATCGGAATCGGAACCGGAAAACCGGGAAACTGGAAAACTGGGAACCGGGAAACCGGGGAACCGGTTCCGGTTCCGGTTGGGAAAAACCAAAAACCGGGGACCCCGGTTCCGGTTCCGGTTTTTGGCACCCGGTTTTAACCGGGAATACCGGAACCGGGTGCATATATATAATAATATTTTTTTAATATTTTATATATATATATATATTGGTTTTTATTTTTACTTTAGGGTTTTCTTTCTCTCGGATCACATTTCTTGTTCATTTTCCACCATTCTGAACAATCCTACCTACAGGCCTAAAGCTTTATCACAAAATACACCCAAAAAATTTGCATCCTACACCAATCCCATCAGAATCTTAAATCTTATTTCAAGCTAGAACACACCCAAAAAGGACAAATGCGAAAAAGGGTATGTAAAAGAACCTGTAATGCTTCCAATCTATTGGTTTCCAGAATGAAATAAAGCTTCAATAACCTTTCAAACTGGAAATTATCACTAACATTTACTCAAAGACTCGGTTTTTCATAAAACAAAGACTAAATCTTTCTATACTGGAAAAAAAAATGTCTACTTGAAGAGTAAAACTCAAATGACTTTAAAACCGGCTAATTCTAACTGAAAACCGGTGGAAATCGAATCAAGTCGGGTAACCGGGACTCGCTAACCGGGCCCTTCCGGGTTCCGGGTTTCAAAATTGGGAATCGGTACTGGAACCGTTCCGGCTTCACAAAACCGGGAAACCGGACCGGGTTGACACCCCTAATTTTCAACGTGAAAACAATAGTAATTGTCAAATTGAGAGCCATCTAAATTAAATATTTCTCGGTCGGCAGGCCGTAAAAGTCAGCACAAGATATATATGCTACACGCAACAGCTAGTTGTCAAACAGCAGGAAGCTGGCGTATGGAACGGAAATTGCTTAACTAATTTTTACATTTAAGGATCTAAACTATTTTTTGCTTTCCTATGTCAAAATATACTTCAATAACTTCCTTTAATCATTCCTTATATTATTAAAATATTTGTTTTTTTAATTATATTATATATATGAGATGAGAGATAAGAGAGAATTGTGAGACGAGAGAGGAGAGAGGAGATAATCATTTTTTTAATTTTAATAATCATAAAGATTGCAATAGGGGAATCCAAAACATTAAATTTCATTGTAACAATTCTAATGTTTATGGTTCATTCAAAGAGTCTGTTGTGAGACATTTTTTGTGGTTTTTTAGACATATACCCTAAACTTAGGGAACAAACTCCCTACTTTTTTGTGATTTTTTAGACATATACTCTAAACTTAAGAAACAAACTCCCTTGTAGGGAGTCTGCTAGGAATGCTCTTTGTAATAAAAATTGAGTGAATATATTTGTTGTACTCTCCTTTTATTTAGTGATACCCAAATCCCAAATTATAAAAAGAACTAATTAAACACTACCACGCACCCCATCATGTAATGTTTTTCTTTAATTCTTACTATGATTTTCTCAATTTATTTTCAAGTCCTGTCAAAAGATATGGACACGCAAATATATGATGTTTTATTTGTCAAATAATTCTAGCATCATTAAAACTTAGCACGCAGGGTTGATGAAGAGGATTATGTTCTTAATTAGCATATTCTCACAAAATTTGTTTAGGATGAGATTACGCCAAGTTTGAAATGATGAGTTTTAATTAACTATCTAAATTAAAATTCATTTTCGAAATCCAAATAGTTGGAATTAAATACTAATCAAAGGATTATGGCCTCAACTAAAATTTATTACGAATGTCCAAATTTAGAAGTCAAATCCTATGAACACAAGAAACTACTAATTAATCTGTGATTCTGTGAGTTTAATTATACCAGAGAATGGTTTGATAATCATACGTTCAATCAAAATTTAGAAACAGTAATTTCTCCTTTACAGGTTAAAAAAAAAAAATCCTTTAACAAAAAGAATTTGTTAAAATGGACAACTCCCTCTCTTGCTATAAAACCATATCGATTTGGTCAATAATAAGATAAGTAGGAGAGCGACTTTGGTGTTCCTGTTGCACAAAAGTCACCTTTTGTGTTACCAATAAGAAGCTGACACATCAGCCAATTTCATTAGATTTATACTTAAAATAAAAATTCAACCACACAAAATTATACTCTAGATAAAATAAAAATTTAATTTTTTTTAAAAAAAAAAGACTTGAAGGGGTGGCTAGCTGGCCACCCCTCCCCTACTTTGGGTGGCTGGCCACCACCTCTAGGCCTAGGGGTGGCTACGCGGCCACTCCCATGGCTTGGGGGTGGCTCACCGGCCACCCCATAGGCCATGGGTGTGGCCAACGAGCCACCCCCATGGATTGGGAGTGGCTGTGCGGCCACCCACAGGCCATGGGAGTGGCCACGCCGCCACCCCTAGGACTAGGGGTGGCTGCTGGCCACTCCAAGTGGGTGAGGGGTGGCCAGCCAGCCACCCCTTCAATTCTTTTATTATTATTATTATTATTATTTATAAACAATTAGTTTTTTATTTCATATGTGATATAATCTGGTCTAGTTAAGCTTTTTTCTTTTTAATACTTAAGTTTGGTAAGTTTGGCTTTGGTGTCAACTTCTGATTGGTTGCACAAAACTCACCTTTTGTGTAAGCTCCCTATATAAGTTATTCTCGATAAGTAATTATTACGTTCAAAAGCCATATTAATGTGCCAAATATACGCCATTGAGGCACCCTGTAAACCGTATTAGAGTAATATACACAAGCCATATTAAGAGAGCTAAGAGATTCTTCTAGTGCTCGGCTGCTTCTTGAATCTTTATTTAAGAGGGAAATGTGCATAAGAGATAATTCGATCAACAATAACGTACACAAAATGAAAATTACTCCAAACATTACAAGCCTGCAGTCTTATTAATTATTAAGTATCAAATACAATGGAAATCCTTAATTAATTATTTCATTTTATTTGGAATTGAAATTACAAGCCATGCAGTCTTATTCACATGCAAGCGTGCATGCCTTGAGGCCTAGCAAATAACGGGGACCCTATAAACGACGCCATTTTTATCAACCCAAACCCAAACCTTGTTGCAGCGGAAGTCCTGTATGACAACCGATCCTTCCGACACGATCTTAGCATCCACAAGCGGATTCTCTCTCTCAATTCTCGCCTCAGCAACCGTCCCTTGCACTCCAACCAGCTCAGGCCATGATTTCTTACCTACAAAAAAGACTTTTGTCTCAGAGCAATTCAATATATATATACTTGGAATATTTCTTAATTATTCATTACCGTCACACTCTGAAGCCATCCTTTTCCTTGATCACCCTCTTATATATATTGATAACGTGTTTATTTATGATGTAGTATTGGTTGGGTGAAGAAATTGGGGGGGTGTTTGTATTTATAGAGTATCATTACATAACTTGGGATCAGGCTTCTATGCGGTAGTGAAAACTACCGCATAGATGCTGATGCCCAAAACGGCAACGTTTTGAGCACTAAAAAGTAGTTTTTTTTTTTTTAATAATAAACAAATGATTAATAATTATAAATTATAAATAAATTAATAATTAAAAAATTAAAACTAAAAAACTAAAGATCAAGGATTTCTTAGCATCCTGAAGATCAAGGATTTCTTGGAGTTCGGCGACGGCTTCGAAGAGCTGGGTCTGGAGGAGATTGAAAAGGGAGATGATTTCTTTGGTGGTGGAGAGAGAGGAATCGAGTGGGGTCGTTGAGGGTAGCGCTTGGGTTTAGGAAGAGAGGAAGGTAGGAAGCGAACCACGGAAGGTGGTGAGCCGGAGGGAGCGATTGGGTGAGAGATCGAAGAGTTTGGAGGCCAAGGCGGCCATTTGGAGGAGAAGGGACTGCGCACAAGGGCGAGGTGGAGAGAGAGAGGAGGGGTG
>NC_081544.1:24741509-24747675 GCF_901000735.1 Corylus avellana
CCCCATGGCCCTTGGGGTGGGCCCTTGGGGTGGTTCCAAAAACCAAACTCAAATTTTTTTTATTTTTCTTTTGCTCTTCCGGGGGTGGCCGGACCACCCCAATGGCCACCGGCCATGCGAGGTGGTTCCGGCCACAAGCACCCCTTTGGTTTTTATATATATTTTTTTATATTTTAGTTTTTTAGATTTAATATTTTTAGTTTTTAATTATTATTGTTTTATAATTTTTAATGAGTTTTTAATTATACATTTTATAAACCAACTTTTCACTGGCCAAAACAAAAAAAAAAATTAGCAGTCCTTGACATAACTATCATGGTGAGGTGCCAGATAAGGATTAGCTGTAGTTTTCATTGAATATTCTTTTCCCCGGGCTGCTCTTTTTTTTTTTTTTGATATGTCTTATGAGGAAGGAGGATTGAGCCCTAGTGACATTTGCTTCATGAGGCATGGTCTATTGCCGATTGAGCTATCCCTTGAGGACATGGCTGCTCTTTTATATATATATATTTGTGGTTCACATGAATTCACAAATCTAATGATTGATATATTAAATTTATAAGATGAGATATAAAAATAAAATAAAATAAAAAATATTAACGCAAATCATTCATCTTTATAAACTAATATTCATATTCATTCGCAATAAAGTCTTAAAATCAAGTTATTCATTTTATTAGTGATTTTATATTATGATCCATTCTCTCTATCATATTACCATCTCAAAATGGGCTTCTACTTACTCTAAGCCCATCTATTTGAGCTGGGTCTACCGTTTATTATAGATTCATAGCATAAAATTAGAGTTACCATTTACCTTCTCATAAAATTAGGATTGTTACAAAATAAGTCCTGTTACTGTTTCAAACTTATATAGGCGCAATTCATCTTTCCCTCGTAGCTGTTGTGGCTCAACTACATCCGCTTTTTCAAAATGCGATATATAAATAGCTAAATTCATATATGTAGATCAAAGTTATTTCCTATTTTATACGTTGAATGGGAGCCACACGGCCCACACCACTATGTTGTGTAGGCTACAGCAACATCATGAGATTCATAACAGAATCATACCACTCTATTTTACCTCATTTGCATTTCAATATATATATATATATATAAAAGATTCTTGTAATTTATGTACAGTTCATAAGTTTTGGAGTTCATTCAACATGTGTATGACATGATCTATCAAAAACAATAAACGCATTCACTTAGAAAAATATTAAATGTGATCCACTTGATCACAACAAAATGATTGCAATATAAATCCTTACAAATAATATTTGCAAGTATATGCATGTATAAATATCTTGTAGTTTTATAGATATGTATGGTGAAATTTTTACAATGCAAAATTTTATTTATAGAGTTTTACCACACAAAATTTTTACCTATACACTTGATTTATTGGAGGAAATCAAAATTTGTCAAAATGAAATAAAATGTTACAAAAGATTCGAGAGGGAAGGGACATTTGCATCCGTTAGACTCGATAATGGAATCAAAATCGGATTGGATTAAATTTCAGATTCTGCACACGTCTTTTTTATTTTGACCATAACTTTTCGTTCAAGTATTGGATTGAGGTAAAACCAGTGGCATTGGAAAGTTAACTCAAAATTATACAAATTATTGTGAAATAGGATTTTTCCTAATTCGGACGTTTACTATGCCAAAATCACCTCGCAATAAAATCTGAACGAATCCTATTCCAATTTGTACTGGAATTGCTTCCTAATTTGACTAAGAGACAAACCTCCAAATTTTTTAGGATTACTAGGGTTTCTAGGACTCTCTTAAGCCCTATAACTAGACCTCTAAGCCTTCAAGAAAAATAGACAAGTTTGGAGAACAAAATTTTATAGCTTTTCTCGTTTTAATTTTTCTTTAGGGTTAGGTTTAGGTTTAGGTTTTATTTTCTATAATGTAAATCTAAATTCTCAACTAAGATCGGGGATAAAGCTTCATCAATGAAGAACAATAGTACTTTCATGTAAGTGTTTATTGTCTGATTTTATGGTTGAATATTTCAATTGTTTTACATCTTTTCAATGTGTGGAGTGATTCTTAGATATTTTTTGTGATTCAATGATACATTTGATGATTTGTGATAGATTCACATAATTGATTGCTTGGTTTTAATAGCCAAAATAATTGGATATCCCTTGTGATTTGTTCTACGGATACATATGGTGTTTCAATTGAAATTTGACATCTTTTGTGATTTACGGATACATCTGATGATTTAATTAATATTAGATTCCTTTTGTGATTTGTGCAAGGATACATGTGATGATTTTGATTAACAGTTTGAAGCATAACAAAACATATCTAAGATTTTAATTGTAAGAACTTCAAATTAATATTGATGAACATGGAGTATGTTGTTACAATTTGGTGAGTGTGGATTCCCAAACCTTATCTCTTGGTCTATTTTATTTAGTTTATGTTTTGTCTTTTAATGTTCAAAAACCCAAAATTCAACTTTTATTAAAACTAGGTTAGGGTTCAATTAGTTTAGATTTAAATTTGTTTTCAAGAACACAATTCCCTATAAATTCTTGCAAAACATTATATTGCAAACTACTATCATTTAAAACTTACAACACATTGCAACAAAACTTTGTAAAAGATGAGCATCCTTCTGGGGAATACCAAAAGAGGAGGGGTTATGCCCTTAATCTCGTCGGCTAAACTGAGTTGGGACCATGCTAGAGAGTCAAGCAGCCAAAAAGAAACCCTCCACGCAACACGGGCAACGAAAAAAAAAAGGCGAGATAAGGAGTGTCGCTTCTCACTTACTCTTTAGTCTTTCTTTGATTCTCATTCAATTTAAATAAAGCATTTAAAAATGCATGTAAGTCTCAAATAACAAAACCTGCTTCTGTTTAATAAACAATTAAGGGGTAACCTCATTTTAAACTCCTAAATTACCACGCGATTTGACAAGCCCCCCTCAAATTTTAAAACCTCTCAATTTGAACCCACGACTTTCAATTGCAGTCAATTTGAACTCTTTCGCCGGATTTTAAACTTTAAAAATTAAACAATGATGTTTATACCCTTGACGTTTTATAAAATTTCAAATTTACCCTTAATTCCAAATTATAAATAAAAATAAAAATCAGAAATATTTCGATCTTTTTAAATATTTTCGTTAGAAGTTAATGGCTAAATCTGACGAATGGGTTTGAATTGACTACAATTGAAAGTTTAAGAGTTTAAATTGAGAGATTTTGAAGTTTAGAGGAGACTTGTTAAATCGCATAGTAATTCAGAAGTTTAAATTGAAGTTACTTCAACAATTAAACATGTTGTGTAATATCACCCACTTATTTAAGCAGGTTATGTCATGATTGACCCAAAACAGGTAGACATATAAGTTGACTTATTACAAACCCGACACGTCAACACATATTGCCAACTCTTGAAATAACCTCGACAACCATGAGCCCTAATAGCAATGCACATTGAAGAAGAGTGCTACTTTTCCTAAAGATTATGGTTAGAGAAGAGCTTCCACAACCGTGTAAAATGTTAGATAAGAAGACAATTCTAAACTTGCTCAACACATTATTTTGTTTCTTAGCAAATGCTTCTCTCTATCCAATTTAAACCAAGTCCTGAAAAATTCCTTCGAGTTACCACAAAGCCGAGCACGCACGCCACAATCATATGGATATGGTTCAAATTACAGGCAACCAGGAGCCAACGACATCGACAATGTGGCTCAAACTATTACGGTTCAACCGGTAACTAGGACCCCGAGAGATATAGAAAGCCTCATTTTTTTAACTACTTCAGAGCTGTAAGCAAAGGTGGACAATATTCTTTACAAAATGTTTTCTTGTCAAAGGATAATAACCTCACTCCAAATCTAAGACCCAACAATTTCCTCAAATACATTATTACAACGGACAGGAACCCACTACTTTGCAGGCAGACTCCGTCATACTTCCCTTTTCAGTGCCCATTCGAAGGCCGGAAAACTGTATAACCATTGACACCACAAGCCAGATTTGAATAATCTGGATTATAATGGGGGTAAACATCGCCCTCCAAGTTCCTCATGCCAAGTACAGATAAATCAGAACCAGCCCGGTGCCAATGGTTCGAAATTAACCCATCTACCTGCCCATTTACATAAGGTAAAGCATTAGCTTGTGGAATGAAATCCCTCGTTGAGTCATAATGGCTGCTAGAAGACTGATAATGGGGTTGAAACCCATTCTCATGGTAACTCTGTGTTCGCTCAAACCTGCAAGGGCTAGATGAGGACCCCAAATCAGCCGACATGCCCATATCACCAGGAAAAGAAAACTGTCTATTTAATAGCTGCCCATTGCTGATAGTCTGAGAAACTGTGCTTGCCTTTGCTGCCTTCCCAACACTATGTTCATCGTCAAGCAGGTCATTGATGATATCCAGATGCTGGAACGGGAACTCCTCTCCCGACACACCTTGATTCTGCCGGCCAGATATACTGGCAGGGAACTTGGAGGATAATTGTTCCCACGATCCGCTGTGCACAGGCCTATACAAGCCCAGGTTTTGAACGTCATTAAGCAGCGAAGACTGATCATAGTGCATGTTTCTGCTGGATTCCCTTTGAGAAGTCTCCATCCAGTTGTGTCCATTCTGCAAAACGTCCCGCATTACCAAGCCATAAGGAATACCCGGGTCAATCCTCTCAGTGCTTTGGGATAAAAACATTGGTGCTGATACCAATGTAGCTGATTGAGAGAATGCCGAGGATTGGCTCAACCCCGAGCCTTGAGAGTTAGGATGAGTAAAACCACCTGTACTTGAGGCAACAGGGTTACCCACTAATACTATGGCATTTCTATAGGACTGGGGAATATAACCATGTGTTGCTGGTGAGGGTTCAGGACCTAACCGGCCAGTTGCACTCGCTAAACGGGCAAGCAGAGGGGGTGTTTGAACCACGGAAACAACAGGAGCAGTTGGCCTGGGACCAGGAACTAAAGGAGCACTGGAGGGCCTTGAAATCACAGGTACTTGATGTGCCATGGCTTTCTCAGTTGGTTTTGGACTTGCAGCCTTCTGGATCTCATGTTTGGCACACCAGCAAATGGGGATGAAGTAATTGAAGGCAGAGCTTTATCAGTCTGTTGTGCGACATTTGAAGAAGCTTTCCCAAGTGGGACAGGATCCACAATAGCACTACTACGGAAGTCCACCTTAAATCGAGCAGTGGAAGTGGGATTCATGGGCAGGCTTCTAGGAGAGAGGATGGTACTGCTGATGTCTTATCTTTAGAGGGTCTTTCCACATCAATCTGTTCTTTCATGCTCAGTTTCTTCTGCAGCAAGACAACTTCTTCCTATTACGTAGAAGAGTGAACTCCAATCATGTCAGTCATACCAATATTTGTTCTTAATAAAGAAAAAAGAAAAGTAAGCTGAAACCATGGGAATAAAGTGGCACTCTGGGGAAAAACAAAAAACGGGAGATTTGAAAAGAGACAACAGAGGACAATTTTACATATTAAGCACATCCATTAAAATCCACCTTGGACTATGCTGCAAGAACACGTATGATGCAGTTCTTTAATTGGTACATGTGATTCAGATGCATTCCTTAGCATTGGTTAAATCCTAACTTTAAAGAAAAACAGTTTTTTCCTGGTGTCCTTTCTCTTGTGCTCCCGAATGCAATAGGAAGAAATAGGAAGCCAGAATGTTAAAAACCATTTTCGCCTTAAGAACTAAATCTTAATAAAATACAAGACAATTAGATGAGAAAAACCATTTAAAATAATATTTCAAACAAGGGTTAAATACTAAATACCCCATGAGGTTTCACAACTTTATTTTTTCCTCCCTAGAGTTTGATTTTTATCACAGGAGGTCCCTGTGGTTTTGATAATAGACAAAATTAATCTTTCTGTCAGTTGACCGTTAGTTAACTTAACGGAATTTCACGTGGACCAATCAGATATTGACACGTGGCACCTACTTAATTTTTTTTAAAATTAAATTAAAAAAGGTTACCCCCTCGGTTCCAATGCCCTTGGGCACCAACGGCAACAGGGTGGCTCGTGGCCGAAACCACCCCCAATGGTGGTTGGGGGTGGTTTCGGCCACCCACTTGGGCAACATCGGGGTGGCTCGGCCACCCCGTTGGAGCCAAGGGGGTGGCC
>NC_081544.1:24747775-24766932 GCF_901000735.1 Corylus avellana
GTAGTCCACCACCCCGTCGGTACAGTTTCAAGTTACCACCCCGTCACCTCAGTTTGCGAACCTGTACGTCCCGTTGAAAGCCTGGGTTTGGCGTGTTAGGGCATTAAGTAGGTGCTGAGGGCTAGGCCAAGGGTCTGCGTAACCTGTATGTTAGGCCAAGGGTATGTGTGGATAGTGAGCGTCTAGAAAGGACATGCTTAGGAAGTTTAACCAGTGAGTGAGTACCTAGGATGAGATCCTCTAAGACTTCACCCAGTGTGTGATTTTGAGTTTAGTTTGTGTGTCAAAATGTGGAGATCTAATTCTTCTGTTAGTTCTAATTCCAGTTTGCCACCGGACGTGGTTAACTATGAAAATATTTCTGTTGATGGTGATAATGATTTCAGTAAGTGGAACATCCCTAAGCTGGACGCTAAGGATGTCTACAACACTACTTGGTTTCAGTCTTCTTTTAAAATTCAATATTCTGTCAAAACTGTTGAACAAACCTTTGCGGTTTCAGGTAATAATCAGACTATTACCTTGTTCAACAAGAAATTTGTTAATGATGCTCTTGCGAAAAAATACAGATTTTTGCATATTGGTTCTGTCCAAGTTGCAGTCAAGCCTTTGACTCGACTCGGTATTAATGCTTATGTTTTGCTTTGTTTGCGTGATGCTAGGTTTCTTGATTTTAAAACCAGCATTATTGGCATGATTCAGTCATCATTATTTGGTGGTCCTGTCCACTTTGATGTTTTCCCAAATATGTCTCTTTCTTTAACTGATGTTCATATTCTGAAAGCTCTAACGCTGAATATACTCACATCAGGATATAATATGGAAGAAGGTAGCCATTCTGTTGCTATCATCTATCGTATTTATTACAAATTGATGAAAACAAATCTAGATCCTAGAGCTGTAATTAAGAATCCAGGCGAATCGACTCTGTTGATTCAAAGTTCTACTCAGAATGCTCATATTAAAACTCCAAAAATGATTCGATGGGCTGAGATTGACCTCCCCAACGAATGGCTTTTGGAAGGTGTTGCAAAACCTTCTCGAGTAGTTAACGATGCCTCTAATCTTGATTACATCCAACAATATATGGATGGATCTGTTAAAATCAATTTTGCTGATTTGGGATATTCAAACAGAATTGAACGTCCCCTGTTGATTAACGAACGAAGGAATTCTTTTGCTGGTTCAACAACCTCAGAAGGACTCCGTCGTCGAGATAAAGATGTCGACGAATCCCTTAACGATTCTCCTCATCTTCATCCCACAGTTAATCCTGGTTTGAAACTCAAAGGAATTTCTACCGATTCCCAAGTTTCGTCTGCTTTTTATTCCACTAAAAATCATCCCCTAACGGATGACGATCGTGGATCTCTTTCTCCTTCTGCTTCTGATTTTGTTGCTCCTCTTCCCTCAAATCTCCCTCATCAGTGTAATGTTATCACTGCTCATATCAGAGATTTCTTCTCTGTCATTGATTGGTCTGCTCTAAACAAAGATTTTTCTTCAAAAGAAAATCGTGATTTGCGGCATGCTTACCGTGCCAAATATTCTCAAAAGGAACGAGATCAAATCAAGGTCAAATGGACCGAGACTATGATCGAGTCCCAAACTCACATTTTGTTTTTTGATTTTCTCCAAAAACATTTTCCTGACGATAATGTTTTGAATGTTGTCAAAAAGAAGTTTGTCAAAGAGGATAAATCTGTCATCAGAGCTTCCCATCCTCCTCTTGAAAATACTCTTCTTGATTGTAACAATATGGTTGTTAAGTGTTCCCCTTTCAAAACTCATGATAAGGACCCTGTCACTAACGATAGGAGAATCATCGAGCAAAACAATTTTGTTTCCCAATCCCTTCATATCATAGGACAACAGTTAGATCGGATTGAAGAAAAACTTCCCTCTTCTTCCTCTGATTTAAAGTTTTCCTCTGTTTCCCCAAAAATTGAAAAACCACTGATTTCTCTCCCTGATTTAAAGAAATCTCCTGGTTTGAAAACCACTTCTCAAAAGAACGTTGAGAAAGTGAACAAATTGCTTTCTGAACTGACTGAGTTAAAGACGACTCAAGCCAGTACCTCTGGTCAGAATTTTGCCATGGAAAAAGCTTTTTCATCTGATTCTGATTCATCTGCTGATTCCACTGGTTCTGACATCAGAGTTCTTGAACAAAACTTTGGCAAGATTGAAATGGAGCCAAAACTCCAAAGGATCTTTGACGGATCTAGAACTTTCAATCAGACAAAGAATTTTTATCCAAAACCAACCCCTCCTGATTTACAATTTGAGGAAAGGTTTCTCCAAACTCAATTTTCTGTTTCTGCTGATAAATTGTATGAATGGAACATTGATGGTCTGTCTGAGCAAGAATTGCTCAACAAGATGAATCATATGGCCATGGTTGCTAATGCCTATATCTCAAACCACAGTAAAAGCCAGACTGATATTGTGGATTTACTTGCTACTGGTTTTTCTGGAACCCTTCGAAATTGGTGGGATAATTATCTCACTGAAGAAAGAAGAAACCAGATCAGGAAAGCAGTAAAGTGTGATGAAGAAGGTATACCCATTTTCAATGAGGACGTTGGCATGGGTGAACCTGATGGTGTTAACACTTTGATTTATACAATTATCAAGAATTTTGTTGGAACTCCTTCCAACATTACTTCTCGTATTTCTGATTATTTGAACAATCTTCGATGCCCTACTATGTCTGACTATAGATGGTATCAAGACGTTTTTCTTTCTCGTGTTATGATGAGGTCTGATAGCCAAAAACCTTATTGGAAAGAAAAGTTTATTGATGGATTGCCTTCATTATTTGCCCACAAAGTGAAAGATGAGTTGATCAGTACTGACACTGGTCTTATCGATTTTGAAAGATTAACCTATGGAGATTTATTCTCCACAGTGAAAAAACTTGGCATTAAGATGTGCATCGATCAAAAAATGATCCGACAGCAGCTTAAGAACGCCAAGAAAGCTAAATATGAAATGGGAAATTTCTGTGAACAATTCGGGTTGCCTCCTATTGCTCCTTCAAAGAAGCATAAGAAGAAAACCAGAAAAGATTTCATGAAATCTTCCCCTCCATATTACAACAGGTCCAAGACAAGAAAATTTAACAAACCTAAATTTTCTAAATCTCCCAAACGGAGTAAAAGTTCTAAATTTGAAAAATATTTTTCAAAAGATAAATGTTTCAATTGTGGAGAAGCAGGTCACTATGCTGACAAGTGCCCTAAACCTCCCAAAAAGATTAAACAAGAGATCAATGCTTTAAACATCAAAGACGATGAAAAGCAAAAAATCTTTCGAATTTTCCAAAATAATGGTTTTTCTGACTATTCTTCTAATGATGATCTTCCATCTTCTTCCAGTTCTGATTATCATTCTGATTCCTCTGTTTATGAAAATTGTGTTAAATTTGAGAACTGTGCCGGTTCTTGCTGCAACACAAAAACTTGTTCAATGATGTCCAAATCAAAAGAACAAGAAGATTTACTTTTAACTTTGATTTCAAAAATTGATAATCCTGAGTTAAAAGAGGAGTATCTTAAAAAACTTAAGAAACTCATGTTAAAAGATTTTGAAAAACCAGCTACTTCCAAAATCTCTCTTGAAGACACTTTGAAACGTTTTTCAAATCCGAAAAACAAAGTGCTTACTGTCTCAGATTTGCAGCATGAGATTAGTAACATCAAGAAAGATATTGTGAAATTGCAAACTGACTTGCAAACCGTTAAAACTGAGAACAAAGATTTACAACAACAGCTTCTGCTGTTAAATCTTAACAAATGTTTTTCAGAAAGTGCTTCCAGTAACGAAGACACTAAAAATTCTGAGCATAATGATGAAGCTGAGTCCACCCATAAACCTCTCTCTGATGAGGTTAAGGTTGTCAGTATGATTAGTAAAATTGTTCCTCCTAAATGGTATTCAAAAGTTCATATTCGTATTTCCGATGAATATGCTTTTGATGTTATTGCTTTAATTGATTCTGGTTCTGACTTGAATTGCATTCAAGAAAATTTTATTCCTGGAAAGTATTTTGAAACTTCCACTGAAAAATTGAATTCTGCTAGTGGAAACAAGTTGCATATCAAATATGAACTCAGTAACGTTCATGTTTGCCAAAATAATGTTCATTTTCATACTTCTGCAATTCTTGTTAAAAACATGAAAGAAAAAGTGATTCTTGGCATGCCTTTTCTTGCTTTGCTTTATCCATTCTCTGTTAAGGAGACTGGTGTTTCAACTGTTAAATTTGATACTGATATTCAATTCCAATTTGCTTCTAAATTTGAAATTGATATTAACAGGTTGAGTAATAGGTTTCCAGGACTAAAGTCTAATGAGTACCCTACTCCCATTAGGACTTTATCTTGCCTAAGCACTCCCCCTGACGGTCGTGTTTTATTAATACTTCTTGTCCATACCTACCCCCAGCACATGGCGCATATTATTATTACTGTTTTACTTTGCATCAAAATAATTATGATATTATTTTGTAATGTTTTAAAGATTTTTACATCTTTACTCCTAATTTCTTTCCTTTTGAAATTTTGCAGTGCCACCATGGCAGGCAAAAAAGATAAAGAGAAATTTGTTTCCAAGGCTTTGACCATAAAGTCAGAGTCTTCCATTGCTCCCATCGCTTCCCCTTTACCATTTTCATCTGTTGCCTTAACCAACAGATTTACTCCTTTCAATCCTGGTTCCCAGGTTTCTTACTCCAGCACCCTTGCTGCTCCTTATGATCCATTTGCGGATCCTTCCCAGAAACCATCCATTAAGTACGACAAGACGTTGGAATATATGGTCCTCCCTTATTCCCAAAATTTATTTTTTGTTGAATTAAATCGGGTTTCTTCTTCTCTTTCCCCCGGAGATATTGTTGTCTCCTATTTTCCTCCAAACTTTCATTGGATCCCTGAACATCCTTTGAAAAATTTGGCTTATTATTCTGCTATCTTGAAACAAACAGGTTCTGTTTTCTTCAAAGCCATTCCTGATAGGCTTAATCCCCATAAAACAATTTACCATAGTGTTTATTTCAAGAAAATTATTTCTGAAAAAGAATGGGGTAATCACCCCTCTGCTTCCAGGTCCCTTAACGGGTTTAACATTCCTTGTAATTATTATGATTACATTGATGCTCATTTTAAATTTCTACTTCATCAAACCTCGAAATTTGAACATTCTTGGTTTGTCAGTTTTGATAAAGACTTCTGTGGTATCCTTCCCCTCTGGTTCTCCAGGTGGTGGAACCAATTTGGTCTTCTCCCTGATATTCTCCCCTTCCAACTTGTTGATGCTTTTCAATTGTTTAAAAGCCACTACAAAGTTGATTCATATGGAGCTAAGTTTTCGACTATGCTTCATTTTGTTAAAAAATTCAAAATTCCTTGGATTCTGAGATGGCAATATCACCTCTCAGAGGACAAAATTCAACGACATTGGTATATCAAATGGTGGGATAAATGCTCACTAAATGATTCCATTGTCCTTGCTGTTAAAAACATGGTCCATGCCCCCAAGGCCCTTCCTGCCCCAAAGGCGTCTGCCCTGTCCAATTTGTTGATTCCTCCCAGTGCTTTCTCTTCTCCAAAGAGAGAAAAAGAAAGTTCCCCTGCTTCCTCCCATTCGGCCTCTTCAAGTTCTTCAAAGAAGAATTCTTCCAAGAAGAAAGAAATGATTGAAGCCCTACTTGCTGCCCTGGATAACTTGGACGATGAAGAAGATGAGACGTCTAAACCATCTGCCGAAAAGCCTATCCAGGTTCCTCCTTATTTTGAAGACTCACAAGACTACTATCCCTACCCAGGGGTTGAAGATATGTGATTGTTAGGGCCCATAACAGCCCTCAGATTTCAGTTTTATCTAGCCTCTCAAACGGCTAGTTTTCTCAGAATTTTCCAAGATTGGCTTCATAACGGCCTGAAATGTTTAAGTTCGACAAAGCTAGCTTATAACGACTGGTTTTCAAGTTTTGGTTCTCCTTGATCTTAGAAGGATCACTGTTCATTACTATTTGGAGTTACTGTGCAAAATCACTGTTCACTTTTACTGTTCAAGTACGGACGACACGCGCAGGATTACTGTTCAGATGCACTGTTCACTCACTGTTCAAGATTTGTCTGCCGACACTACAGTGCCGACAGCTACTGTTTCAGATTGATTTCTTTCACTGTTCATACTGGCGCCAGACGTGCCTTTACTGTTTACTTTTTACTGTTTTCTTTTGACCGCATTAACGCGGCTCATGATTGTAATTTACTGTTTATGCTTTGTTATCAGCCTATATAACGGGCTCCCCTCCCCCATTGTAAGGCAGAGGTTTTTTTTTTAGAGTGTTTTCCTCAGCTCCTCTAGCCATTCCCCTTCAGATTCTTCTTCTTCTTCTTCTTCTTCTCTGTCCCTTACTTCAGTAAGTCCTAACGCTTACTTCTGTAAAGGTTTTATCATATAATCTATAACGATTATCTGTTTTAATCTACTCAACTGCTTTTAATTTTAGTTGTTTATTTTGATTATACAATTGTCATACCGCCATCTTGGACGGTTCTACTGCTTTGATTTACAACTGCTTATTTTCTGCATTCTATTATCACCTCCCTTCATCCCTGCATCTATATGCATACTGCGCTTCCACCCCCCTCCCTATATATATATATATATATATATATATATATATATATATATATATATAGGTATGTATAAGATTCTTGTAATTTATGTACAGTTCATAAGTTTAGGAGTTCATTCAAAATGTGTATGACATGATCTATCAAAAACAATAAACGCATTCACTTAGAAAAATATTAAATGTGATCCACTTGATCACAATCTTGTAGTTTTATAGATATGTATGGTGACGTTTTTACAATGCAAAATTTTATTTATAGAGTTTTACCACACAAAATTTTTACCTATACACTTGATTTATTGGAGGAAATCAAATTTTGTCAAAATGAAATAAAATGTTACAAAAGATTCGAGAGGGCAGGGACATTTGCATCCGTTAGACTCAATAATGGAATCAAAATCGGATTGGATTACATTTCAGATTCTGCACACGTCTCAGTATTTTGACCATAACTTTCCGTTCAAGTATTGGATTGAGGTAAAACCAGCGGCATTGGAAAGTTAACTCATAATTATACAAATTATTGTGAAATAGGATTTTTCCTAATTCGGACGTTTACTAGGCCAAAATCGCCTCGTAATAAAATCTGAACTAATCCTATTCCGATTTGTACTGGAATTGCTTCCTAATTTGACTGGGAGACAAACCTTCAAATTTTCTAGGATTACTAGGGTTTCTAGGACTCTCCTAAGCCCTATAACTAGACCTCTAAGCCTTCAAGAAAAACAGACAAGTTTGGAGAACAAAATTTTATAGCTTTTCTCGTTTTAATTTTTCTTTAGGCTTAGGTTTAGGTTTAATTTTCTATAATGTAGATCTAAATTCTCAACTAAGATTGGGGATAAAGCTTCATCAATGAAGAACAATAGTACTTTTATGTAAGTGTTTATTGTCTGATTTTATGGTTGAATATTTCAATTGTTTTACATCTTTTCAATGTGTGGAATGATTCTTAGATATTTTTTGTAATTCAATGATACATTTGATGATTTGTGATAGTTTCACATAATTAATTGCTTGGTTTTAATAGCCTAAATAATTGGATATCCCTTGTGATTTGTTCTACGGATACATATGGTGTTTCAATTGAAATTTGACATCTTTTGTGATTTACGGATACATCTGATGATTTAATTAATATTAGATTCCTTTTTGTGATTTGTGCAATGAATGAATACATGTGATAATTTTGATTAACAGTTTGAAGCATAACAAAACATATCTAAGATTTTAATTGTAAGAACTTCAAATTAATATTGATGAACATGGAGTATGTTGTTACAATTTGGTGAGTGTGGATTCCCAAACCTTATCTCTTGGTCTATTTTATTTAGTTTATGTTTTGTCTTTTAATGTTCAAAAACCCAAAATTCAACTTTTATTAAAACTAGGTTAGGGTTCAATTAGTTTAGATTTAAATTTGTTTTCAAGAACACAATTCCCTATAAATTCTTGCAAAACATTATATTGCAAACTACTATCATTTAAAACTTACAACACATTGCAACAAAACTTTGTAAAAGATGAGCATCCTTCTGGGGAATACCAAAAGAGGAGGGGTTATGCCCTTAATCTCGTCGGCTAAACTGAGTTGGGACCATGCTAGAGAGTCAAGCAGCCAAAAAGAAACCCTCCACGCAACACGGGCAACGAAAAAAAAAAGGCGAGATAAGGAGTGTCGCTTCTCACTTACTCTTTAGTCTTTCTTTGATTCTCATTCAATTTAAATAAAGCATTTAAAAATGCATGTAAGTCTCAAATAACAAAACCTGCTTCTGTTTAATAAACAATTAAGGGGTAACCTCATTTTAAACTCCTAAATTACCACGCGATTTGACAAGCCCCCCTCAAATTTTAAAACCTCTCAATTTGAACCCACGACTTTCAATTGCAGTCAATTTGAACTCTTTCGCCGGATTTTAAACTTTAAAAATTAAACAATGATGTTTATACCCTTGACGTTTTATAAAATTTCAAATTTACCCTTAATTCCAAATTATAAATAAAAATAAAAATCAGAAATATTTCGATCTTTTTAAATATTTTCGTTAGAAGTTAATGGCTAAATCTGACGAATGGGTTTGAATTGACTACAATTGAAAGTTTAAGAGTTTAAATTGAGAGATTTTGAAGTTTAGAGGAGACTTGTTAAATCGCATAGTAATTCAGAAGTTTAAATTGAAGTTACTTCAACAATTAAACATGTTGTGTAATATCACCCACTTATTTAAGCAGGTTATGTCATGATTGACCCAAAACAGGTAGACATATAAGTTGACTTATTACAAACCCGACACGTCAACACATATTGCCAACTCTTGAAATAACCTCGACAACCATGAGCCCTAATAGCAATGCACATTGAAGAAGAGTGCTACTTTTCCTAAAGATTATGGTTAGAGAAGAGCTTCCACAACCGTGTAAAATGTTAGATAAGAAGACAATTCTAAACTTGCTCAACACATTATTTTGTTTCTTAGCAAATGCTTCTCTCTATCCAATTTAAACCAAGTCCTGAAAAATTCCTTCGAGTTACCACAAAGCCGAGCACGCACGCAACAATCATATGGATATGGTTCAAATTACCAGGCAACCAGGAGCCAACGACATCGACAATGTGGCTCAAACTATTACGGTTCAACCGGTAACTAGGACCCCGAGAGATATAGAAAGCCTCAATTTTTTAACTACTTCAGAGCTGTAAGCAAAGGTGGACAATATTCTTTACAAAATGTTTTCTTGTGAAAGGATAATAACCTCACTCCAAATCTAAGACCCAACAATTTCCTCAAATACATTATTACAACGGACAGGAACCCACTACTTTGAACGCAGACTCCGTCATACTTCCCTTTTTAGTGCCCATTCGAAGGCCGGAAAACTGTATAACCATTGACACCACAAGCCAGATTTGAGTAATCTGGATTATAATGGGGGTAAACATCGCCCTCCAAGTTCCTCATGCCAAGTACAGATAAATCAGAACCAGCCCGGTGTCAATGGTTCGAAATTAACCCATCTACCTGCCCATTTATATAAGGTAAGGCATTAGCTTGTGGAATGAAATCCCTCGTTGAGTCATAATGGCTGCTAGAAGACTGATAATAGGGTAGAAACCCATTCTCATGGTAACTCTGTGTTCGTTCAAACCGCCAAGGGCTAGATGAGGACCCCAAATCAGCCGACATGCCCATATCACCAGGAAAAGAAAACTGTCTATTTAATAGCTGCCCATTGCTGATAGTCTGAGAAACTGTGCTTGCCTTTGCTGCCTTCCCAACACTATGTTCATTCTCAAGCAGGTCATTGATGATATCCAGATGCTGGAACGGGAACTCCTCTCCCGACACACCTTGATTCTGCCGGCCAGATATACTGGCAGGGAACTTGGAGGATAATTGTTCCCATGATCCGCTGTGCACAGGCCTATACAAGCCCAGGTTTTGAACGTCATTAAGCAGCGAAGACTGATCATAGTGCATGTTTCTGCTGGATTCCCTTTGAGAAGTCTCCATCCAGTTGTGTCCATTCTGCAAAACGTCCCGCATTACCAAGCCATAAGGAATACCCGGGTCAATCCTCTCAGTGCTTTGGGATAAAAACATTGGTGCTGAAACCAATGTAGCTGATTGAGAGAATGCCGAGGATTGGCTCAACCCCGAGCCTTGAGAGTTAGGATGAGTAAAACCACCTGTACTTGAGGCAACAGGGTTACCCACTAATACTATGGCATTTCTATAGGACTGGGGAATATAACCATGTGTGATGTGTTGCTGGTGAGGGTTCAGGACCTAACCGGCCAGTTGCACTCGCTGAACGGGCAAGCAGAGGGGGTGTTTGAACCACGGAAACAACAGGAGCAGTTGGCCTGGGACCAGGAACTAAAGGAGCACTGGAGGGCCTTGAAATCACAGGTACTTGATGTGCTATGGCTTTCTCAGTTGGTTTTGGACTTGCAGCCTTCTGGATCTCATGTTTCGGCACACCAGCAAATGGGGATGAAGTAATTGAAGGCAGAGCTTTATCAGTCTGTTGTGCGACATTTGAAGAAGCTTTCCCAAGTGGGACAGGATCCACAATAGCACTACTACGGAAGTCCACCTTAAATCGAGCAGTGGAAGTGGGATTCATGGGCAGGCTTCTAGGAGCTAGAGGATGGTACTGCTGATGTCTTATCTTTAGAGGGTCTTTCCACATCAATCTGTTCTTTCATGCTCAGTTTCTTCTGCAGCAAGACAACTTCTTCCTATTACGTAGAAGAGTGAACTCCAATCATGTCAGTCATACCAATATTTGTTCTTAATAAAGAAAAAAGAAAAGTAAGCTGAAACCATGGGAATAAAGTGGCACTCTGGGGAAAAACAAAAAACGGGAGATTTGAAAAGAAACAACAGAGGACAATTTTACATATTAAGCACATCCACTAAAATCCACCTTGGACTATGCTGCAAGAACACGTATGATGCAGTTCTTTAATTGGTACATGTGATTCAGATGCATTCCTTAGCATTGGTTAAATCCTAACTTTAAAGAAAAACAGTTTTTTCCTGGTGTCCTTTCTCTTGTGCTCCCGAATGCAATAGGAAGAAATAGGAAGCCAGAATGTTAAAAACCATTTTCGCCTTAAGAACTAAATCTTAATAAAATACAAGACAATTAGATGAGAAAAACCATTTAAAATAATATTTCAAACAAGGGTTAAATACTAAATACCCCATGAGGTTTCACAACTTTATTTTTTCCTCCCTAGAGTTTGATTTTTATCACAGGAGGTCCCTGTGGTTTTGATAATAGACAAAATTAATCTTTCTGTCAGTTGACCGTTAGTTAACTTAACGGAATTTCACGTGGACCAATCAGATATTGACACGTGGTACGTACGTAATTTTTTTAAAATTAAAAAAAATAAATAAATAAAAAAGGCCACCCCCTCGGTTCCAATGCCCTTGGGCAATCCGCTAACGAGCTGTGGGCCTAAACCACTTCAATGCAGGTTGGGGTGGTTTCTCACCCCCAAGACTACACCGGGGTGGGTTTCACCCCTTAATCCAAGTGGTTTCGGCCATTCATTACTTAGGTGCCGAAACCACCCCTAGGCTCCATGGGGGTGGCCGAGCCACCCCCAATATCCACTGGGGGTGGTTTTGACCACCCCCTTGGGCACCCAGGGAGCCACCCCCAATTTTTTTCATTTCTATTTTTTTTTTAATTTGAAAAAAAAAAATTAAATAAGTGCTACGTGTCAACATCTGATTGGTCCACGTAGAATTCTGTTAAGTCAACCAACGGAAGACTAATTTAGTCTATTATCAAAACCACATGTACATTTTGTGATAAAAATCAAATCCTTAAAAAGAAAAAATAAAGTTGTGAAACCCTCTGGGCTATTTAGTATTTAACCCTTCAAACAATTGCACAGCTAATCATGCCAATTTAGTAACTGCACCTTCTTAACCATTTTCTGCTCCAGCCAATTTATTCGGTCCTGCAAGGAGAGAACAGCCTCTGACTCAGATTCAGCAGCCTGCTTACAACTACCAGATAAATCACTTAGATCCCCTGCCTCCTCTGCAAGCCCAGAAGAGTGATTATCCATCTCATTTGCCCAACTACTCCCATCACAGGTCACCTTACCTCGTTGATTCTTTCCCCTACAATGTTTAAGGGCAAAATCAAATAAATACCTAATATTCTGAGATTAGTATGCGAAGAACTGTAGCAATAAATTTACCTGCTTGGTGATTTTTGGCTTTTATAGTTTGGGAAGGAGATCCCCTTATATGGCCCATTCATTACCAGTGATGGTACAGATTCTGTAGAACCCGTTGAAGAACTATCATCCAATACCGAATGGCTCTTTCTTTCAGCAGCACCATTTTGTGTAGACAACAGGGAGCTAATTCCACTACTACTGGCTTCCATTGGATTATGAACTTCTGATGTGTCAGTATCCCAACTTACAGGACTGGCATCCCGGTCTTCTGAATCAGGCTGAAGAACTTCAGGAACACCATCTATTGAATCAGATGCATCAGAAACATCTTCCAGCATATCAGGCATTTCAACTACAGGTTGCAACTCCTCCATAATGCTGTCCTGTTTTTCGTCATTGGGGTTTCGCAGTTGATGCTTGTCTTGTACCACCAGAGCAGGCCTTTCCTCCCTCCCTTTTTCCTTCCCTTTCCGATTATTTCGTTTTTGTTTGGCCTGTAGTGTAAGATGCAAAGAAATATGACTCAGTGATTAAATAGAAAGCAATTGAATTCGTTTGGCGTAAGCATTTTCTGACATCTTCTAAATTCAAAACAATTTAATCTGGAATAAGACCTTATATATTAAGAGGACATAGGTCAACAAAAGAGTTGAATCCTCAACACTAAAAAACAAAAGGAAAATCATTTAATCTGAACACCACGAAGACTCTTTCTAAAATCTTAGATATATTTCCAATTAACAGTTAAGATTTGCATAATAACACATCCAATGCAGACAAACCATATCATAAACATGTAGGAGGACAGCTCAGGAACAAGAAGAATCCAAATATTTGATACGCATGGCCCCTCAGCTGACCCTGACCCTCCAGAAAAATGATCCTAGGCATATGCACTCGGATTAGAAACAGGTTGCATGGTCAAAACATTTAGATAACAAGCAAAGCACATTTCCCACATAAATAAGCACGTGCATTTGATGATTTTTCAATTATTTATTCATTATAATGTAAGAATTCAATATATATTAAATGCTAATAACATTAGCAGCGGAAATAGTTTAATATATATATACCTCCGGCAATTGCTTTGCTTAAGCGGTTTGAAGAACAACTCCACAGCAACCAAACTAAAAACTAAAAATATTGAGAGGTTCTTCTAACCTATGCCTACCAGTGAGTGCTAATTGATGAAATACACAGGCCTTATTTATAGGTAGGTCAGGGGACCCTCAATTAGAACTGTTACCTTAATTATTCCTCTCATCAAGGAATAAAAATCAAATCAATATAGCTAATTGATTCCATAAAAATAAAATCTTTAATGAAATCAAATACTTGTTCCACAAGAATTAAATCAGTGCTTTAATTCAGAATATTTGATTGAAATCAAATACTTGTTCCACAAGAATTAAATCAGTAATTTAATTCAAAATATTTGATTTACACAATAAACTTTAATTTGAATAAATAAATGAACACCGTAATTTTATAATTACAATAATATGTGTGACATAAAGGGACATACTTTAAATGGAATTTCTTACATTCTCCCACTTGGCCCTTATGACACATAAATTCTTTATGGTGTTCAATTCTATGATATGGCCAATACTTTATTTATTCCAACCATTCATGGAATCCTCCCACTCATTCAAGAAATCCTACACACGAATCATGGCGGTAAAGCTTTTATATGATAAGCCGTCCATTCCATGTATCACAATGTCTAATACCTTCCTAAATGAGTACTTTATGGATAATGTGCTTTATGAACGAACTTCCTATAAGTCATTCGGGTCCAAACTTAATTTTATCCCCATGGATAAGGTAATAAATGTGCACAAAACTTTATTAAAATAACACGATGTCTATAGACTGAATAGAAAGAACTAAGTACAAAATGAATCAATGAGCCCCATATGCTTCACATGACTTTTAAACTGCTTTACCGGTAAACCTTTAGTCATGGGATCCGCAATCATCAGTTTAGTACTAATATGCTCAATGAATACTTCATTCCTTTTAATGTTCTCTCTCACACGAAGGTACTTGATGTCGACATGCTTACTTCTGCTTCCACTTTTATTATTCTTAGAGAAGAAAATGGCAACACGATTATCGCAGAAGATCTTGATTGGTCTCGTTATAGAATCGACAACCTTGAGACCACTAACAAAATTTCTCAACCATAATGCCTGTGTAGTGGCTTCATAGCATGCAATAAATTCTGCTTCCATTGTAGATGTAGCAATTATAGTCTGCTTGCTGCTTCTCCAAGATATAGCTCCTCCAGCAAGAAGAAAGATATATCCTGAAGTAGACTTCCTGCTATCCACACATCCAGCAAAATCTGAATCTGAATATCCAACCACCTCCAAATGGTCAGTGTGTCTGTATGTCAGACTGTAGTCCTTGGTTCCTTGCAAATACCGCATCACTTTCTTTGCAGCTTTCCAATGTTCCAATCCTGGGTTGCTTTGATATCGACCCAGCATTCCAACTGCCATTGCAATGTCAGGTCTAGTACAGACCTGTGCATATAATAGGCTGCCAACTGCAGATGCATATGGGATACTTTTCATCTGTTCTTGTTCCAATGCATTCTGGGGACACTGATTATTACTGAATTTATCCCCTTTAATGATAGGTGCTATAGAAGTTGAACAGTTCTTCATTCTGAATCTCTCTAAAACCTTTTCAATGTAAGCCTTCTGAGACAATCTCAATATTCTTTGATTTCTGTCTCTGTGAATCTTTATGCCAATGACATATGAGGCTTCACCCAAATCTTTCATTTCAAAGTTTTAAGAGAGGAACTGTTTGCTTTCTTGTAGCGAACCTAAATCATTAGTTGCAAGCAAAATATCATCTACATATAGGACTAAGAAAATAACTTTGCTCCCACTAACCTTAAGGTATATGCACTGATCAACAAAGTTCTCAACAAAACCATATGAGGTAATAACTTTGTGAAATTTGATATACCATTGGCGGGAGGCTTGTTTTAGCCCATAAATAGATTTCCTTAATTTGCAAGCCTTCTGACTGTTATCATCAAATCCTTCAGGTTGTTTCGTGTATACCTCTTCTTCAAGATCCCCATTTAAAAAGGCTGTTTTCACATCCATTTGATGTAGCTCTAGATCAAAGTGAGCTACTAATGCCGTGATTATTCTAAATGAATCCTTCTTTGATACTGGAGAGAAGGTTTCATGATAATCAATGCCTTCCTTCTGAGTAAATCCCTTGGCCACAAGTCTAGCTTTATACCGTTCAACTTTACCAGAAGCATCTGTTTTGGTTTTGTAAACCCATTTGCAGCCTACGGCTACAGCTCCCTCTAGTAAGTCAACGAGATCCCAGACTTGATTTTTAGCCATGGATTCCATCTCTTCCTTCATGGCATTGAACCAAAATGTGGAGTTATCTCCACTCATGGATTGTGAAAATGATTTTGGATCATCTTTAGGCCCAATGTCAAAATCAGACTCTTGGAGGTATACAACATAATCACTAGGGATTGCTGGTCTACATATTCTAGAGGATCTTCTTAATCCTGCTTCCTCCCCATTTGGAGGAGGTTGAGTAGGCTCATTCAGAACCTGTTCCTCAAGAGTTGGCTGATTTGAAATTGATTGTGGTTCAAGGAAATCATTTTGATTTTCCTTAAGCACAATCAAACGTCCTTCATGTGAAGGAGTTTCAGTCAACTCTCGTGCTTCTTCTAATTCAACCTTTCGAGGATGAGCACTCCCACAAGGTCAATATCCTCTATAAATTTTGCATTTATAGACTCAACAATTCTAGGACTATGCGAAGGACAGTAAAACCTAAATCCCTTGGAGTTAACTGCATAGCCCATAAAAAATTCACTGGTTGTCCTTAGGTCTAATTTCTTTAGACTTGGATTGTAAATCCTCACTTCAGCAAGACAACCCCATATGTGTAAATGATTTAAACTTGGTTTCCACCCATTCCATAATTCAAAAGGTGTCTTGGGGACAGCCTTGGATGGAACCCTGTTTAAAACATACACAGCAGTTTTTAAGGCTTCACTCCATAAAAATAAAGGGAGATGGGAATTACTCAGCATGCTCCTAACCATGTCCATAAGTGTACGATTCCTTCTTTCTGCTACATCATTTTGTTGTGGTGTGCCAGGCATCGTGTATTGAGCCACAATACCTTTCTCTTCAAGGAATTTCGCAAATGGACCTGTCATTTGTCCATTTTCTGTGTACCTACCATAGTACTCTCCGCCTCTATCAGATCTTACGATCTTGATTTTCTTTTCCTTTTGTTTCTCTACTTCTATCTTATAGTTCTGAAAAGCATTTAATGCTTCAGCCTTATCATTTAGAAGATAGAGATACATAAACCTTGTATGGTCATTAATAAAATATATGAAATATCTTTGACCATTTAGGCAGGGAGTAGGAAAAGGTCCACAGATATCAGTGTGTATGATCTCAAGAATCTCAGAACTCCTTTTGGCACCTTTAGTGGTCTTGGTGGTTTGCTTTCCCTTTATGCAATCCACACAAGTACCAAGGTTTGTAAAGTCAAGAGTTTTTAAAACTCCATCATTCACTAACCTTTTAATTCTCTCTATGGAGATATGTCCTAATCTCCTGTGCCATAATAAAGCAGAGTTTTGATCCATTAGACTCCTCTTTATGCCAACATCACTATGCAATGATAAATAAGTGTTTTCAAAATTGGGATCTAGATCAATTTTGAATAAACCATCAACTTTTATTCCACCACCAATCAATTGTTCACCTTTAAAAATACTGAAAGTTGAATTGATAAACCAAAATCCAAAACCAACAACATCCAATTTGGAAACATAAATTAAATTTCTAGAAAATTTTGGAATAAAAAAATACGTTTTCAAGGTCTAAAACATATCCAGTTTTCAAAATTATTCTAAAGGTCTCAACAGCTTCTACTTGTGAAAATAGTTTATTTCCTGAATAAACACGTTGTTCATTGCTTGCTGGCTTCCTTGTTGTGAGAAAACCCTGCATTGAGTTGACAATATGGATTGTAGAACCCGAATCAATCCACCATGTATTATTTGGAGCCTCAACAAAAAAGGATTCATGACACACTAGAGATATAAGATTACCTTTTCTTTCGAGCCACTTTATATACTTTTGGCAATCTTTCTTCATATGCCCTTCTTTCTTGCAAAAGTAACAAGTATCCTTCTTGCCAATTTTCTTGATTGGAAACTTGTTCTCCCTTTTGAAGTTTTGGGCATGCTTGCCTCTCTTGGTCTTTCCCTTAGCATGAATAGCCATGTGAACACCTTCTGGCTTCTCATGTTTTAACCTCTCTTCCTCTTGAACACACATGGTCAGAAGTTCATTTACTGACCATTTATCTTTATGTATGTTATAGGATATTTTAAAAGGAACATACTCAGAGGGAAGAGAGTTCAAAATGAAATGCACCAAGAATGACTCAGATATGTCAATCTCTAGGGACTTGAGTTGAGCTGCCATGTCCCTCATTTCCATAATGTGCTCACGCACACGTCTGGAATTATCAAAGGACTTGCTTGATAGTTTCTTCATTAGGGTGCTGGCTAAGGCCTTGTCGGAACTCACAAATTGTTCCTCAACTGCCTTAATGAATGCCTTAGCCTTAGTGCATTCAGGGATGGAACCCCTAATGCCCTTAGAGACATGAGATTTCATGAACATTAGACTTAAGCGATTTGATCGCTCCCACCATTCATGTTTAACAATCTCTTATGGCGTACTTTCCTTCGTGAGGGCGGGTGGTTCGTCCACACGAAGCGCCAAGTCAAGCTCCAAACACCCCAATGTGAAAAATAAATTTTCTTTCCAGTCAGAAAAATTGTTACCATTAAGCATTGGAACATGAAAAGTTCCATCCATTAAAGCAGTAGGAATAGCTGCAATAACCAAGGAAAATATTTTAATGTTATGAAATAACTTTATTTAAATTAACCAATGTTAACTTAATAGTAAATTTCAACCTACCTGTGGGAAAAGGTTGCATCAAGCATGAAATTTACTCTTTATTAATAAGACTAATAAATTTAGCATTAATAAATAAAATTTTTCGTACCTGTGGGCCTAAGAGAAATTTTATTTTTAATGTTAAATTTACTATCTTATTCTAATTAATTCATAAAAATAAAAACGTCCCTGTGGGGATTGGCAAATTAAATTTATGAATTAATTACAACATGATGTTAATTTTCCATATGAAGTTCACATATATGATCTTGATGCAATTATCATCATAAAATCGGGATGCTGTGGCTCTCCCAAAAATTATTATGATAATCACGACTTCATTAACATCATTAACTGTATAGATGCCAAAATAAAGTTTCCAAGAATAAAAGACAAAACCATCATGTTAGTGGGTAAACAGTATTTTTCCAAAGTACAACCGGATAATGTCCCAGGTAAGTGAGGGGCGCACAACGGCACACTTAAGTCCCAAGACTTTCCTTGCCAGAGCTTTCCGATTGCAATTTTGGATAGTACCATAAACATTCACCAACACATGAGATAGTTAATTATTCTCAGGTCCAGGCATCAAACAATTTATATTGAAACAATTAATAAATATATCCTTAAGTTCAAGTATTAAAGAAACAAATACTGAAAAACATAACATAAATATAAATGTAACATTAAAGCTTAATAAACTGAATAGCCAAATGGTCTTGAACTGACCTCAGGCCCTTTATACCTTATGAGCCCAAGTTCGAAACCCACCTGAGGCCCTCCCTTTTTTTTTTTTTTA
>NC_081544.1:24767032-24768636 GCF_901000735.1 Corylus avellana
CAGGTGGTGTTGTGTGTCCGAGGTTTACTCCTAAGGGGTGGGCTTAAAGAACCTTGCCTTGGTGAGGTTCCACATCATTAAAAAAAAAAAAAAAAAAAAAAGAATGCGGCAATTGAGCCTTGTAGTGAAGCTAGTAATTATGTTTTGATGCCTAAGGTAGAACTATCTTTGTTGTGACTGATCGAATGCACCATATAGATATTCTATAATATCTATCAACTATGTTACTTATCAAAAAAAAAAAAAAAAAATCTATCGACTATGTTATTTGATCATAAGGTTCTGTTTCAATCTACACGAGATTATAAATATGTTTACTTGCTCATCTGTACCTGTAGACGCCCTAAGCTTTTTCTCCTTACATGCAGCAATAAAATTGAGGTTGCCTACCAGGAAGCTGTTGCTTTGAAGAGGCAAGAGGAGCTCATCCGTGAAGAGGAGGCAGCGTGGCTTGCTGAAAGTGCGCAGAAGGCAAAACGTGGAACAACTGAAAAGGAAAAGAAATCAAAGAAAAGCAAGGTTGAATGTTCTCACACCTTAAATATCAAGGGATTTACTATTCTTCAATTGTTCATTGGTTTTCTGCTGGATGACATTACAGTTAATGTTTGTCTACACTAATGACATTTAATACATAGTTATAATGATTTAAGAATTGTCATTATTTCTTTTTAAGGTTATTTCAATTTATAATGCATCCCTTATATGTAAGAAATTCCATTTAAAGTATGTCCTTTTATGTCACATATATTATTGTAATTATAAAATTACGGTGCTCATTTATTTATTCCAATTAAAGCTTATTGTGTAAATCAAATCTTTTGAATTAAATTACTGATTTAATTCTTGTGGAACAAGTATTTGATTTCAATCAAATATTCTAAATTAAAGCACTGATTTAATTATTGTGGAACAAGTATTTGATTTCATTAAAAATTTTATTTTTGTGGAATCAATTAGCTATATTGATTTGATTTTTATTCCTTGATGGGAGGAATAATTAAGGTAACAACTCTAATTGAAGGTCTCCTGACCTACCTATAAATAAGGCATGTGTATAAGTGTATTCCATCAATTGGCACTCACTGGTAGGCATAGGTCAGAAGAACCTCTCAATATTTTTAGTTTTTAGTTTGGTTGCTGTGGAGTTGTTCTTCAAGCCGCTTAAGCAAAGCAATAGCCGGAGGTATATATATATTAAACTATTTCCGCTGCTAATGTTATTAGCATTTAATATATATTGAATTCTTACATGTGGTATTAGAGCCTTTTCCAGGCCATATTTGCTTAGTCTAGTTTTAATATGTCTGCTGTTGATATTTTATTTTTGTTTCGATAATATTTTATTCTGTTTTGTTGTGATTATCGAAACAAAACTCAGACCCACGGTTATTGAAACTAAGAACCATTTGTTCTCAACCACCATGAAACCCACATATATATATATATGTTTTATTTGTTTTGACCAAATTGCTCATGTGGTATTGTTTCTTAAAACAAAACGTGTGGGGCCAATGGGTGATCAGGACCCTTGGTCCTTCACTTTCCTCTGGGTCACTTTCGATTAGAATTTACTGGAGACAAGCTACAGAAACGCCCCCCAC
>NC_081544.1:24768736-24781338 GCF_901000735.1 Corylus avellana
TTGTGCCCCTTTGTGCTTTTTATGCATAAAAGTACTTATCTACAAAAACATTAAAAAAATAAAATAAAATAAAAAGACAACAAAAGTGGATACTGGAAAATAATATTCCTCATTGAACCAGCAACTATCGCTCAAACTACAGGAATAGCATGCCCTATATACAAGACACCATCAAACAATTGCTTTAATGTTGGTAGCACAACTTCAAGTCAATTTCCCTAGTACAATACAGAAATTCGCCAATATTGACAAGTCATTTTTGTTAAAGTATTGATTAAATGATTAAATTTATCATTTCCTATCAACTTAAGCTTTTGAAAAAAGTGGTGATTTAACATAGATCAAAGTTAAGCAAATGCTTCTCTCTATCCAATTTAAACCAAGTCCTGAAAAATTCCTTCGAGTTACCACAGAGCCAAGCACGCACGCCACAATCATATGGATATGGTTCAAATTACTAGGCAACCAGGAGGCAGCGACATCGACAATGTGGCTCAAACTATTACGGTTCAACCGGTAACCAGGACCCCGAGAGATATAGAAAGCCTCATTTTTTTAACTACTTCAGAGCTGTAAGCGAAGGTGGACAATAATATTTACAAAATGTTTTCTTGTCAAAGGATAATAACCTCACTCCAAATCTAAGACCCAACAATTTCCTCAAATACATTATTACAACGAACAGGAACCCACTACTTTGCAGGCAGACTCCGTCAACGGGTCATCTTGGGTTGTGTTTTCGGGCTTATGTTGGGCTACCAATGTATACTTTCTTTTGTACTTAGAGGCACTTTGCACTTTTTTTTTTTTTTTTTTTTTTGATATATACAACATTATTTATCAAAAAAAACATAGATCAAAGCTAAAGGTCCTGAGTTCGAACTTTGTCTCCGTCAATTTATCTTCTATTTCAATTAAATATTCAACAAGTTGGATTTCACCTATTAAAGAGAAGTTTAAGCCCAAGAGTGAGGGAGTGCTAAAGTATTTTCATTAAATGATTAAATTTACCATTTCCTATCAACTTAAACTTTTGGGATAAGTGGTGATTTAACAATTCTTTCATTGCTAATTTCAGACTTCCAATACCAGTTTGTTACAACAACAACAAAAATTGTGATATATGCTTTAATTTATTCAGTGGTTTGTCCTCGGCGATTTGGTTCTGGTCAATTTTTATTTTCTATGCTGATTAATTATTAAGTGTGATTTAGATAATTGATACCAAAAAAAAAAAAAGTAATTGGCAATTTTTTTCAAAAAAAAAAAAACTCACATTATTTGTTATCAACGACTACTGTGTATTGTCATTGCTAATGATGTTATCATCTTCGTCGTACATGTTTATATAATAAACAACAACATGTTGTTGCTGCTAAAAGGATTAATATCAGTACTACAAGAATTTAGGTCTTTAGGGGCGACTTCAAGTCGACCCTAAAAGTCCAAAAGTGGATGCTGCAGTGACAACATAAAAATATTGTCGCTGTTAGAATTGATATGAGCGATGACAAGTTGCCTCATGTAAGGCATTTTTAGCAACTTGAATGTGGTTATAAAAAAAATTAAATTTTTAATGACATGAGAACATGGATTTTGTAATTTTTAATGTGGTTATAAAAAAAATTTCATTCACCCAAAAAAACTCAATATAACATGGTATGTGCTCCCAATTCCCTTCACACTCTGATGCCATTTTAATTTTTCGATTTTCCTTTATTATCTTTTATTAATAACGCTTCTATATATATATATATATATGATGCATTGGTTGGATGAAAGATGGCGTTTTTATATATAGAGTATGATTACATTAGCTTGTGCCTTGTGGTTAGTCATTATTGACTATTTAGGTATGAATCTAAGGGTTTGAATTTTTCCTTCTTTGTGAGATAGTTCAAAGAAAAAACAGAAAGTTCCTTATTTAGCAACCTAATAAGCTTCTCATACATTTCTGGTCCAGCTAGCTGAGAATTCTAGTCATTTAATTTACTACACCTCTTGATCACCTGGCTTTCCTCCATATTTTTGCTTTGTGCAAGTTCGATCAGCAAGCCAAGGGGAGCTTTTTCATTTTTGGATCATCATTTTTAATGGTAATATGGATAGGATATGAGAGATCAAGTATATATAACTAACATGACCTTTTGAATATCCGGGTTAATTTGGAAGTTAAAAAGTATTAATGAAAGCTCTCGTTCAGCTAATTAAATAAATAAATAGATAGATAAAAACTTGTAACGTCTGATCATATATTTAAAAATAGCAACTGAATCATCAACAATATGGACTTTATAAGCCCAAGATTATTCGTAATAAAATAACATTGCAATAAGATAATAATAAGAGTAGCTAGGCCGTCATGTCCAAACTAATTAGCCCTATCCAATAGTGGGGACCCTTGAAACAATGCCGTTTTCATCGACCCAAACCCAAACCCTGTCGCAACGAAAGTCCTGTATGACAACTGATCCTTCTTCCACGATGATGGCATCGACAAGAGGATTCTCCCTCTCAATTGTGGCCTCCGCAACTGTCCCTTGCACTCCCTCGAGCTCTGGCCATGAATTCTTCCCTACACAGCCTCAAAAAGACTTGTGTTAGATCAAGGAAAACATACTATAGTACAATGTTGCTGGCATATGTATATATACTTACAGACATGCACTCTTAATATAGAGATATTCATTACCTTGACACTGATCTGATGCCATTGTTTCCTTTTCCTTCACTGTCTTATGTATATTGATGACACCAACTTGTATTTGTGATATGTTGTTGGGGTGAAAGACATTGGGGGTATTTATAGAGATTCACTACATTAGCTTGCGGTATGTCATTATTGACTTGGGAGATATATATCATGCTTAGCGTGTGAATAAAAAATAAATAAAAAATAAAAAGAAGCTAAGGGTTTGAATTTTTCTTCTCTTTGCATTGAGATAGCTTCAAAGAAAAACTTAAGCCCTACGTCTTTGACATAACTACCACCGTGAGGTGCCTGAGGACGTATTAGCTGGAGTTTCATTAGAATATTCTTTTTTAGAGATTACAATGAAGTTAATTATGCCTCAGCACATCTTAAATAATCTGAATGGAGGGGGAAAAAGATTACCATTTAAAATCAGTAACAAATTAAATATATAGACAATTTCAGAGCAAGTAGGCGTGATCAAAATCAACTTAGGCTTTTATATATGTATGTGAAAATTGGGGTATATTTCATTTTTTGATCAAGGAGAAGGCCTTTCAATGCTATATATATATATATACGAGTTACATTGACTCAAATTAAGTGGGTTTAAATGGGTCTTTTAATTGAAAGGATGTCAATGAAATGATATTTTTAATGGAGTCGTGTGATAATAGATCAGTTCGACTGAAGCATAATCTTACCCAATTAGTTGTATGAGAACATCAATGGAACGCAACACAACTAATACTAATAGAAGGTTAATGATATACTGCACGGCTGGCGTGCATCACTTACCCAATTAGTTGTATGAGGACATCAATTGAACTCAACACAACTAATACTAATAGAAGGGTAATGATATACTGCACGGCCGGCGTGCATCACTATTGATGCACGCCGGGCATAATTTTAAAAAAATAATAATAATAATAAAAAATTAAAATAATAAAATAAAAAAAATTTATGCCCGGCGTGCATCACTGTTGATGCACGCCGATCTGCAGTATATCACTACCCCTAATAGAATTAAGAATTCTTATTTCGATAGTTAAACTCTCATCCTAGTAAATGCCAAACTACTTTGAAAATTTCCTTCTGACCATGTACTAAATCATAACCACTAATGGTGATAAGATATTATTTTGTAGTACTATAAACAATTAAACCTAATTAATTTATTGGCTTTTTCCATGTCTTATGATTGACGACGAATAGTCATAAGCTTTAAAGTTCTAGTCAATTTATATAAACTCTATTTCACACCAAAAATAATAAAATATTGATGACATTTCATCAATTTTCTCTTGTTTACCTGCTTGTCCACGAAAAAAAGAAAAACAGATGAATTTCTGCTTTTGTTTATAGGATACAATAGAGAAACTATTTCCAATATGATTTTATGCTTAAAAAATGACCTTGAAAATCTAATTAAATAATGTAGACCAAAAGACATCACCATCATATATAACACGTACAACTGGCACTTTTATAAAATATTGTATACGGAAATGTACGTGTACTCACGTACGGCATGATTTTATTAACTAGAAAATAGAGGTTTTCAACGTGAAAACAATAGTAATTGTCAAATTGAGAGCCATCTAAATAAAATATTTCTCGGTCGGCAGGCCTTAAAAGTCAGCACAAGATATATATGCTACACGCAACAGCTAGTTATCAAACAGCAGGAAGCTGGCGTGTGGAACGGAAATTGCTTAACTAGTTTGTAAGTAATAAAAATTGTGTGAATATATTTGTACGTTTTACTTTCCTTTTATTTAGTAATACCCAAATCCCAAATTATAAAAAGAACTAATTAACCACTACCTCGTACCCCATCATGTAATGTTTTTCTTTAATTCTTACCAGGATTTTCTCAATTTATTTTCAAGTCCTGTCAAAAGATATGGACACGCATGCATATGATGTTTTATTTGTCAAATAATTCTAGCATCATTAAAACTTAGCATGTAGGGTTGATGAAGAGGATTATGTTCTTAGCATATTCTCACAAAATTTGTTTAGGATGACATTACGCTAAGTAAATCCAAATAGTTGGCATTAAATACTAATCTAAGGATTATGATCACCTCTACTAAAAATTTATTACGAATGTCCAAATTTAGAAGTCAAATCCACGTACACGTATGAACACAAGAAACTACTAATTAATCTGTGATTCTGTGAGTTTAATTATATGGTTGGACAATCATACTTTCAATCAAAATTTTGAAACAGTAATTTATCCTTTATAGGTTAAAAAAAATAAAAAATAAATAAAAAGAATTTGTTAAAATGGACAACTCCCTCTCTTGCTATAAAACCATCTCGATTTGGTCAATAATAAGATAAGCAATTATTATGTTCAAAAGCTATATTAATGTGCCAAGTACGCCATCGAGGTGCCCTATAAATCGTATTAGAGTAATATACACAAGTCATATTCAGAGAGCTAATAGATTATTCTAGTGCGATCATGCTCGGCTTCTTGAATCTTTATTTAAGAGGGAAATGTGCATATAAGAGATAATTCGATCAACAATAACACAGAATGAAAATTACTCCAAAAGCCTGCAGTCTTATTAATTATTAAGTATCAAATACAATGGAAATCCTTAATTAATTATTTCATTTTATTTGGAATTGAAATTACAAGCTAGCCATGCAGTCTTATTCACATGCAAGCGTGCATGCCTTGAGGCCTAGCCAATAACGGGGACCCTATAAACGACGCCATTTTTATCAACCCAAACCCAAACCCTGTCGCAGCGGAAGTCCTGTATGACAACCGATCCTTCCGGCACAATCTTAGCATCCACAAGCGGATTCTCCCTCTCAATTCTCGCCTCAGCAACCGTCCCTTGCACTCCAACCAGTTCAGGCCATGATTTCTTACCTACAAAAAAGACGAGCAATTCAATATATATAACATGTAACTCATATATATATACTTGGAATATTTCTTAATTATTCATTACCGTCACACTCTGAAGCCATCCTTTTCCTTGATCACCCTCTTCTATATATTGATAACGTGTTTATTTATGATGTAGTATTGGTTGGGTGAAGAGATTGGGGGAGGGGGGTGTTTATATTTATAGAGTATCATTACATAACTTGTGGTTCGTTATTATTGACTATTTAGATTTGAAAGCTAAGGGTTTGAATTTTTTTTTTTTTTTTTTTTTTTCAAAGGAAACAATTAGCAACCCTTGACATAACTATCATGGTGAGGTGCCTGATAAGAATTAGCTGCAGTTTTCATTGAATATTCTTTTTTTTCCCGGCTGCCCTTTTATATATATATTTGTAGTTCACAAATCTAATGATTGATATATTAAATTTATAAGATGAGATATAAAAAAAATAAAATATAAAATATTAACGCGAATCATTCATCTTTATAAACTAATATTCATATTCATTTGCAATAAAGTCTTAAAATCAAGTTATTCATTTTATTAGTGATTTTGTATTTTGATCCATTCTCTCTATCATATTACCATCTCAAAATGGGCTTCTACTTACTCTAAGCCCATCTATTTGGGCTGGGTCTACCGTTTATTATAGATTCATAGCATAAAATTAAGGTTACCATTTACCTTGTCATAAAATTAGGATTGTTACATAATAATGCCCTAACTTGTCGACAATGAATATAATCAGGGGTGTGTTATTGAATAATCTTCAGTACTTCGCCCTCATGTCATTTAACATCAAGCCATGACATAGATATCCATCTAGTATTACGATCTAAGATCGATCATCAAGTCAAAGGAAATATTGCAAACCCAAACCTAAAACCATAGTTTGGAACCATCAAAGCAAATACAAATCAATTAAATCCATAACATGTAAGTCCCGAAGTCTAGTCAATAGAAGGTACAATCCCAAGTGTACACAAACCGGCCCGAGGAAAGTAAACATTTCCTCTTGCTCGTAGGTCCTCGTGTATTTTACCATCTCAGGGTTATCCACGAAAAATGTTCTAGCTAAGTCATCAATAGAGAGTCTCCTGCTTTGATTCCCATATCAAACCATCATCGAAACTGCTGTTAACTATAAAACAACACATTTTACAGGTGAAAAGATACAAGTATATATAAGTTTACGATTTAGTGAGTACAATACACATGGTTTACATGTTATCATATAGTGAACTCAGTTATTTAGTAAAATGTGCGCTAATCATCTACAGTAGTGTGATCTTCAAAACAAGCATTATTATTATGGGATTGTTGCCACTAGATGACTACAATCCAGCCAAATCACATCAAGCAATCGATGTTCAATAGTTCTCTTTTACTATGTTAGTTAATGTGATATATGCTTAACGACCTTTTAATTTAAAAACGCCTCAAAGACGAAAAACCTCTATTCTCTCTCTTGTCTTTAGCCAAGACGAAAAAGCTTGAGGAGGAGGCCAAACCTTCTGGTTTCCATCCTCCTCCCACCAGTGGCGAATCCAGCTATTTAACATTGGGGGTGCTGCTAAAAATTTTTTGGCGTCTTAAAAAAATTTTTCGCCTTAAAAATTTGGTAATTCACATAATATACGCATCACAAAAAATATCTATAAAAGTTCATAAATATGTGCTAAAATTGATATATTAGAAATGTAACATGTCGACACTATATCAAAAAGATATAAATACAAAAAAAAAAAGTGTTTAGAACTGCACTTTACGGTATTTTAGAAGTACAAAATCATCAAGTATCGAATCTAAATCGAAACTCTCAGCAATTTCCCTTTCAATATAGAGAACTAAATTATTTGCAAGAAAATCATCATCTATTTTGTTGCGAAGTCGTGTTTTAACAATTTTCATTACTGAAATGCTCGTTCGGTAGTTGCTGTAGACACTGGAAAAGTTAAATCATCCTCTATTTAGGGTGCCGTGGGTTAAAAAAAAAAAAAATTAGAAATCTTTGGTGCGGCGTGCGGGAGACTGCTGAGTGCTGAAGGGTTGGTAAAATTGTAATTTTTTTTTTTTTTTTTGGTGCCATGGGTTAAAAAAAAAAAAAAAAAAAAAAAAAAAATTAATCCTTGGGGATGCCGTGGCACCCCCAAGGTACCCAGTGGATCCGCCACTGCCTCCCACCCCCCTTTTCATTTTTTTGGTCACTTTCCTTTTGAGTTTCTCTCTTCATGAGAGAACTCATTTTTCTCTAGAGTTTTCTTGAGATCTATTCATCGTCTATGACAATTTATCCCCTGACCCTCACAAAAAACAGCAGCCTCAATATACATTTCTCTCCGCCCGCTTCACCCCTGCCAAGGATCGTCTCCTCTAACACTTCACTGGCCGGATTTGTGTAATCTTGAAGATCAACTTTTTCAAAGCCCAATCGATCTCCTTCTCTCCATTAGCCCCAGCCAGAAACGCGCCCCTCCTCCATCATCACCGGTGTTCCAGCTTTCCGGCGAAGCTTTCTGTGGCCCCTACCAACCCCCACACGCCGGCGCGTGGGTCCCCCGAAGCCTTCCTCCATTGCAGTCGCTGTTTTTTGAGTTTTTCCTATTATTTTGTGTAACTTTCTGTAATTTCTTGTTGGTGCGTTGCTTAGTGTTTAACCCGATCCGGTTGGGCTTCAAATTCTTTGTCTGTGAAGTGGATCTTTTTTTTTATTTTTGGTTCCTTTCCAGTTCTTTGAGGTGCTAATGGTCTATCTGGATGAGGTTTCTGTTAACCCTAACCGGTTGGGCTTCAGACTCATTGTCTATGAAGGAAACATTTTTTATATTGTTCATTTTCATCTAAATCTCTATTGCTTCTTAGGAAGCCTGTTTAGATGTTTGATAGGGTATTCGTACTCCCGATGGTAGTATCCATCATATTGCGCCGCGGCTTTCATCGGCTGCATTCTTAATTAGGTGATCACCTCCACTTTCACCTTCATTGAGGTGCTAGTGATCTATCTAAGCTTGTTTTTAGCTTTTTATCTAAGTTTGTTTTAGCTTTATGCATGTTTTGTAGTCTCTTTTTATTTTATGAAAGCCAGTTTGTTACAACAACCAAAAAAAAAAAAAATTGTGATATATGCTTTAATTTATTCAGTGGTTTGTCCTTGGCGATTTGGTTCTGGTCGATTTTTATTTTTTATTTTTATTTTCTATGCTGATTAATTATTAAGTGTGATTTAGATAATTGATACCAAAAATAAATAAATTAATTGGCTAAAAAAAGTAATTGGCAATTTTTTTCAAAAAAAAAAAAAAAAAAAGCACATTATTTGTTATCAACGACTACTTTGTCTTGTCATTGCTAATGATGTTATCATCTTCGTCGTACATGTTTATATAATAAACAACAACATGTTGTTGCTGCTAATTAAAGGATTAATATCAGCGACAACATAACAATATTGTCGCTGTTAGAATTGATATGAGCGATGCCAAGTTGCCTCATGTAAGGCATTTTTAGCAACTTTAATGTGGTTATAAAAAAATTTCATTCACCCAAAAAAACTCAATATAACATGGTATGTGCTCCCAATTCCCTTCACACTCTGATGCCATTTTAATTTTTCGATTTTCCTTTATTATCTTATAATAATAACGCTTCTATATATATATATATGTGTGTGTGATGCATTCGTTGGATGAAAGATGGCGTTTTTATATATAGAGTATGATTACATTAGCTTGTGCCTTGTGTTTAGTCATTATTGACTATTTATAAGGTATGAATCTAAGGGTTTGAATTTTTCCTTCTTTGTGAGATAGTTCAAAGAAAAAACAGAAAGTTCCTTATTTAGCAACCTAATAAGCTTCTCATACTTTTCTGGTCCAGCTAGCTGAGAATTCTAGTCATTTAATTTACTACACCTCTTGATCACTTGGCTTTCCTCCATATTTTTGCTTTGTGCAAGTTCGATCAGCAAGCCAAGAGGAGCTTTTTCATTTTTGGATCATCATTTTTAATGGTAATATGGATTGGATATGAGAGATCAAGTATATATAACTAACATGACCTTTTGAATATCCGGGTTAATTTGGAAGTTAAAAAGTATTAATGAAAGCTCTCGTTCAGCTAATTAAATAAATAAATAGATAGATAAAAACTTGTAACGTCTGATCATATATTTAAAAATAGCAACTGAATCATCAACAATATGGACTTTATAAGCCCAAGATTATTCATAATAAAATAACATTGCAATAAGATAATAATAAGAGTAGCTAGGCCCTCAAGTCCAAACTAATTAATTAGCCCTATCCAATAGTGGGGACCCTTGAAACAATGCCGTTTTCATCGACCCAAACCCAAACCCTGTCGCAGCGAAAGTCCGGTGTGACAATTGATCCTTCTTCCACGATGATGGCATCGACAAGAGGATTCTCCCTCTCAATTGTGGCCTCCGCAACTGTCCCTTGCACTCCCTCGAGCTCTGGCCATGAATTCTTCCCTACACAACCTCAAAAAGGCTTGTGTTAGATCAAGGAAAACATACTATATTACAATGTTGTTGGCATATGTATATATACTTACAGACAAGCACTCTTAATATAGAGATATTCATTACCTTGACACTGATCTGATGCCATTGTTTCCTTTTCCTTCGCTGTCTTATGTATATTGATGACACCAACTTGTATTTGTGATATGTTGTTGGGGTGAAAGACATTGGGGGTATTTATACAGTTTCATTACATTAGCTTGTGGTTTGTCATTATTGACTTTGGAGATATAGATCAAGCTTAGCGTGTGAATAGTAAAAAAAAAAAAAGAAAAAAAAAAAAAAAAGGCAAAAAGCTAAGGGTTTGAATTTTTCTTCTCTTTGAATTGAGATAGCTTCAAAGAAAAACTTAAGCCCTACGTCTTTGACATAACCACCACCGTGAGGTGCCTGAGGACATACGTATTAGCTGGAGTCTCATTCGAATATTCCTTTTTAGAGATTACAATGAAGTTAATTAAGCCTTAGCATATCTTAAATAATCTGAATGGAGGGGGAAAAAGATTAGCAATTAAAATCAGTAACAAATTAAATATATAGGGAAAAATTACAGTTTACCCCCCAAAAGTTGACAGCGTTTTTCAATTCAAACACCAAAGTTTCAATTTTTTGCAATTTGACAAATTGTATCCAAAACTTCTCATATTGCCTCTAATTTTATTTAAAAAATAAAAATAAAATAAAATAAAATAAAAAATTGGGGTGGCCGTAGCCACCCCTTTGGCCATCTAGCCATTTTTGCACCCCCAAATTTCTTCTTTTTTTCATTAAAAAAAAAAAAAAATCAGGGGCAATATGAGAATTTTGGAATAATATTGGTCGAATTAAAAAAAATTAAAACTTTGTGGTTGTGGATTGCAAAAATTGAAACTTTGATGTTCGAATTAAAAAACGTTATCAACTTTGAGGAAATAAACTGTAATTTTCCCAATATATAGACAATTTTAGAGCAAGTAGGCGTGATCAAAATCAACTTAGGCTTTTGTATATGTATGTGAAAATTGGGGTATATTTCATTTTTTGATCAAGGAGAAGGCCTTTCAATGCTATATATATATACGAGTTACATTGACTCAAATTAAGTGGGTTTAAATGGGTCTTTTAATTGAAAGGATGTCAATGAAATGATATTTTTAATGGAGACGTGTGATAATAGATCAATCTGACTGAAGTATAGTTTTACCCAATTAGCTTCATAAGGGCATTAATGAAACTCAATACAACTAATACTAATAGAATTAAAAATTCTTATTTCGAGAGTTGAACTCTTACTTCTGACCATGTACTAAACCACAACCACTAATGGTGATAAGATATTATTTTGTGGTCCTATAAACAATTAAACCTAATTAATTTACAGGCATTTTCCACGTCTTAATTATGATTGACGACGAATAGTCATAAGGTTTAAAGTTCTAGTCACTTTATATAAACTCTATTTCACACCAAAAATAATAAAATATTGATGACATTTCATCAATTTTCTCTTGTTTACGGCCTGCTTGTCCACGAAAAAAAGAAAAACAGATGAATTTCTGCTTTTGTTTATAGGATACAATAGAGAAACTATTTCCAATATGATTTTATGCTTAAAAAATGACCTTGAAAATCTAATTAAATAATGTAGACCAAAAGACATCACCATCATTTATAACACGTACAATTTGCACTTTTATAAAATATTGTAAGGATTGCAATAATGGAATCCAAAACATTCGGTTTCATTGTAGCAATTCTAATGTTTATGGTTCATTTAAGACATTTTTTGTGATTTTTTAGACATATACCCTAAACTTAGGGAACAAACTTCCTTGTAGGGAGTCTGCTGGGAATGCTCTTAGTAATAAAAATTGAGTGAATATATTTGTTGTACTTTCCTTTTATTTAGTGATACCCAAATCCCAAATTATAAAAAGAACTAATTAAACACTACCACGTACCCCATCATGTAATGTTTTTCTTTAATTCTCACTATGATTTTCTCAATTTATTTTCAAGTCCTGTCAAAAGATATGGACACGCATATATATATATATATGATGTTTTATTTGTCAAATAAGTCTAGCACCGTAGGATACTAGGATGAGATTACGCTAAGTTTGAAATGATGAGTTTTGATTAACTATCTAAATTAAAATTCATTTTCGAAATCCAAATAGTTGGAATTAAATACTAATCAAAGGATTATGGCCTCAACTAAAATTTATTACGAATGTCCAAATTTAGAAGTCAAATCCTATGAACACAAGAAACTACTAATTAATCTGTGATTCTGTGAGTTTAATTATACCAGAGAATGGTTTGATAATCATACGTTCAATCAAAATTTAGAAACAGTAATTTCTCCTTTACAGGTTAAAAAAAAAAATCCTTTAACAAAAAGAATTTGTTAAAATGGACAACTCCCTCTCTTGCTATAAAACCATATCGATTTGGTCAATAATAA
>NC_081544.1:24781438-24789171 GCF_901000735.1 Corylus avellana
AAGTAATAAAAATTGTGTGAATATATTTGTACGTTTTACTTTCCTTTTATTTAGTAATACCCAAATCCCAAATTATAAAAAGAACTAATTAACCACTACCTCGTACCCCATCATGTAATGTTTTTCTTTAATTCTTACCAGGATTTTCTCAATTTATTTTCAAGTCCTGTCAAAAGATATGGACACGCATGCATATGATGTTTTATTTGTCAAATAATTCTAGCATCATTAAAACTTAGCATGTAGGGTTGATGAAGAGGATTATGTTCTTAGCATATTCTCACAAAATTTGTTTAGGATGACATTACGCTAAGTAAATCCAAATAGTTGGCATTAAATACTAATCTAAGGATTATGATCACCTCTACTAAAAATTTATTACGAATGTCCAAATTTAGAAGTCAAATCCACGTACACGTATGAACACAAGAAACTACTAATTAATCTGTGATTCTGTGAGTTTAATTATATGGTTGGACAATCATACTTTCAATCAAAATTTTGAAACAGTAATTTATCCTTTATAGGTTAAAAAAAATAAAAAATAAATAAAAAGAATTTGTTAAAATGGACAACTCCCTCTCTTGCTATAAAACCATCTCGATTTGGTCAATAATAAGATAAGCAATTATTATGTTCAAAAGCTATATTAATGTGCCAAGTACGCCATCGAGGTGCCCTATAAATCGTATTAGAGTAATATACACAAGTCATATTCAGAGAGCTAATAGATTATTCTAGTGCGATCATGCTCGGCTTCTTGAATCTTTATTTAAGAGGGAAATGTGCATATAAGAGATAATTCGATCAACAATAACACAGAATGAAAATTACTCCAAAAGCCTGCAGTCTTATTAATTATTAAGTATCAAATACAATGGAAATCCTTAATTAATTATTTCATTTTATTTGGAATTGAAATTACAAGCTAGCCATGCAGTCTTATTCACATGCAAGCGTGCATGCCTTGAGGCCTAGCCAATAACGGGGACCCTATAAACGACGCCATTTTTATCAACCCAAACCCAAACCCTGTCGCAGCGGAAGTCCTGTATGACAACCGATCCTTCCGGCACAATCTTAGCATCCACAAGCGGATTCTCCCTCTCAATTCTCGCCTCAGCAACCGTCCCTTGCACTCCAACCAGTTCGGGCCATGATTTCTTACCTACAAAAAAGACGAGCAATTCAATATATATAACATGTAACTCATATATATATACTTGGAATATTTCTTAATTATTCATTACCGTCACACTCTGAAGCCATCCTTTTCCTTGATCACCCTCTTCTATATATTGATAACGTGTTTATTTATGATGTAGTATTGGTTGGGTGAAGAGATTGGGGGAGGGGGGTGTTTATATTTATAGAGTATCATTACATAACTTGTGGTTCGTTATTATTGACTATTTAGATTTGAAAGCTAAGGGTTTGAATTTTTTTTTTTTTTTTTTTTTTTCAAAGGAAACAATTAGCAACCCTTGACATAACTATCATGGTGAGGTGCCTGATAAGAATTAGCTGCAGTTTTCATTGAATATTCTTTTTTTTCCCGGCTGCCCTTTTATATATATATTTGTAGTTCACAAATCTAATGATTGATATATTAAATTTATAAGATGAGATATAAAAAAAATAAAATATAAAATATTAACGCGAATCATTCATCTTTATAAACTAATATTCATATTCATTTGCAATAAAGTCTTAAAATCAAGTTATTCATTTTATTAGTGATTTTGTATTTTGATCCATTCTCTCTATCATATTACCATCTCAAAATGGGCTTCTACTTACTCTAAGCCCATCTATTTGGGCTGGGTCTACCGTTTATTATAGATTCATAGCATAAAATTAAGGTTACCATTTACCTTGTCATAAAATTAGGATTGTTACAAAATAATGCCCTAACTTGTCGACAATGAATATAATCAGGGGTGCGTTATTGAATAATCTTCAGTACTTCGCCCTCATGTCATTTAACATCAAGCCATGACATAGATATCCATCTAGTATTACGACCTAAGATCGATCATCAAGTCAAAGGAAATATTGCAAACCCAAACCTAAAACCATAGTTTGGAACCATCAAAGCAAATACAAATCAATTAAATCCATAACATGCAAGTCCCGAAGTCTAGTCAATAGAAGGTACAATCCCAAGTGTACACAAACCCGAGGAAAGTAAACATTTCCTCTTGCTCATAGGTCCTCGTGTATTTTACCATCTCAGGGTTATCCACGAAAAATGTTCTAGCTAAGTCATCAATAGAGAGTCTCCTGCTTTGATTCCCATATCAAACCATCATTGAAACTGCTGTTAACTATAAAACAACACATTTTACAGGTGAAAAGATACAAGTATATACAAGTTTATGATTTAGTGAGTACAATACACATGGTTTACATGTTATCATATAGTGAACTCAGTTATTTAGTAAAATGTGCGCTAATCATCTACAGTAGTGTGATCTTCAAAACAAGCATTATTATTATGGGATTGTTGCCACTAGATGACTACAATCCAGCCAAATCACATCAAGCGATCGATGTTCAATAGTTCTCTTTTACTATGTTAGTTAATGTGATATATGCTTAACGACCTTTTAATTTAAAAACGTCTCAAAGACGAAAAACCTCTTTTCTCTCTCTTGTCTTTAGCCAAGACGAAAAAGCTTGAGGAGGAGGCCAAACCTTCTGGTTTCCATCCTCCTCCCACCCCCCTTTTCATTTTTTTGGTCACTTTCCTTTTGAGTTTCTCTCTTCATGAGAGAACTCATTTTTCTCTAGAGTTTTCTTGAGATCTATTCATCGTCTATGACAATTTATCTCCTGACCCTCACGAAAAACAGCAGCCTCAATATACATTTCTCTTCGCGCACTTCATCCCTGCCAAGGATTGTCTCCTCTAACGCTTCGCTGGTCGGATTTGTGTAGTCTTGAAGATCAACTTTTTCAAAGCCCAATCGATCTCCTTCTCTCCATCAGCCCCAGCCAGAAACGCGCCCCTCCTCCATCATCACCGGTGTTCCAGCTTTCTGGCGAAGCTTTCTGTGGCCCCTACCAACCCCCACACGCCGGCGTGTGGGTCCCCCGAAGCCTTCCTCCATCGCAGTTGCTGTTTTTTGAGTTTTTCCTATTATTTTGTGTAACTTTCTGTAATTTCCTGTTGGTGCGTTGCTTAGTGTTTAACCCGATCCGGTTGGGCTTCAAACTCTTTGTCTGTGAAGTGGATCTTTTTTTATTTTTGGTTCCTTTCCAATTCTTTGAGGTGCTAATGGTCTATCTGGATGGGGTTTCTGTTAACCCTAACCGGTTGGGCTTCAGATTCATTGTCTGTGAAGGAAACATTTTTTCTATTGTTCATTTTCATCTAAATCTCCATTGCTTCTTAGGAAGCCTGTTTAGATGTTTGATAGGGTATTCGTACTCCCGATAGTAGTATCCATCATATTGCGCCGCGGCTTTCATCAGCTGCATTCTTAGGTGATCACCTCCACTTTCACCTTCATTGAGGTGCTAGTGGTCTATCTAAGCTTGTTTTTAACTTTTTATCCAAGTTTGTTTTAGCTTTATGCATGTTTTGTAATCTCTTTTTATTTTATGAATGCCAGTTTGTTACAACAACCAAAAAAAAAAAAAAAAAAAAATTGTGATATATGCTTTAATTTATTCAGTGGTTTGTCCTTGGCGATTTGGTTCTGGTCGATTTTTATTTTTTATTTTTATTTTCTATGCTGATTAATTATTAAGTGTGATTTAGATAATTGATACCAAAAATAAATAAATTAATTGGCTAAAAAAAGTAATTGGCAATTTTTTTCAAAAAAAAAAAAAAAAAAGCACATTATTTGTTATCAACGACTACTTTGTCTTGTCATTGCTAATGATGTTATCATCTTCGTCGTACATGTTTATATAATAAACAACAACATGTTGTTGCTGCTAATTAAAGGATTAATATCAGCGACAACATAACAATATTGTCGCTGTTAGAATTGATATGAGCGATGCCAAGTTGCCTCATGTAAGGCATTTTTAGCAACTTTAATGTGGTTATAAAAAAATTTCATTCACCCAAAAAAACTCAATATAACATGGTATGTGCTCCCAATTCCCTTCACACTCTGATGCCATTTTAATTTTTCGATTTTCCTTTATTATCTTATAATAATAACGCTTCTATATATATATATATGTGTGTGTGATGCATTCGTTGGATGAAAGATGGCGTTTTTATATATAGAGTATGATTACATTAGCTTGTGCCTTGTGTTTAGTCATTATTGACTATTTATAAGGTATGAATCTAAGGGTTTGAATTTTTCCTTCTTTGTGAGATAGTTCAAAGAAAAAACAGAAAGTTCCTTATTTAGCAACCTAATAAGCTTCCCATCCTTTTCTGGTCCAGCTGAGAATTCTAGTCATTTAATTTACTACACCTCTTGATCACTTGGCTTTCCTCCATATTTTTGCTTTGTGCAAGTTCGATCAGCAAGCCAAGAGGAGCTTTTTCATTTTTGGATCATCATTTTTAATGGTAATATGGATTGGATATGAGAGATCAAGTATATATAACTAACATGACCTTTTGAATATCCGGGTTAATTTGGAAGTTAAAAAGTATTAATGAAAGCTTTCGTTCAGCTAATTAAATAAATAAATAGATAGATAAAAACTTGTAACGTCTTATCATATATTTAAAAATAGCAACTGAATCATCAACAGTATGGACTTTATAAGCCCAAGATTATTCATAATAAAATAGCATTGCAATAAGATAATAATAAGAGTAGGTAGGCCCTCAAGTCCAAACTAATTAGCCCTATCCAATAGTGGGGACCCTTGAAACAATGCCGTTTTCATAGACCCAAACCCGAACCCTGTCGCAGCGAAAGTCCTTTGTGACAACTGATCCTTCTTCCACGATGATGGCATCGACAAGAGGATTCTCCCTCTCAATTGTGGCCTCCGCAACTGTCCCTTGCACTCCCTCAAGCTCTGGCCATGAATTCTTCCCTACACAGCCTCAAAAAGACTTGTGTTAGATCAAGGAAAACATACTATATTACAATGTTGCTGGCATATATATATATGTAATTACAGACAAGCACTCTTAATATAGAGATATTCATTACCTTGACACTGATCTGATGCCATTGTTTCCTTTTCCTTCACTGTCTTATGTATATTGATGACACCAACTTGTATTTGTGATATGTTGTTGGGGTGAAAGACATTGGGGGTATTTATACAGTTTCATTACATTAGCTTGTGGTTTGTCATTATTGACTTTGGAGATATAGATCAAGCTTAGCGTGTGAATAGTAAAAGAAAAAAAGGAAAAAGCTAAGGGTTTGAATTTTTCTTCTCTTTGAATTGAGATAGCTTCAAAGAAAAACTTAAGCTCTACGTCTTTGACATAACCACCACCGTGAGGTGCCTGAGGACGTATTAGCTGGAGTTTCATTCGAATATTTCTTTTTAGAGATTACAATGAAGTTAATTATGCCTCAGCATATCTTAAGTAATCTGAATGGAGGGGGAAAAAGATTACCAATTAAAATCAGTAACAAATTAAATATATAGACAATTTCAGAGCAAGCAGCACTACAAAAAACATGCAGTTTATTGACGTATGTGAACAAAAAACTTGCAGCCTATAGGCGTGATCAAAATCAACTTAGGCTTTTGTATATGTATGTGAAAATTGGGGTATATTTCATTTTTTGATCAAGGGGAAGGCCTTTCAATGCTATATATATACGAGTTACATTGACTCAAATTAAGTGGGTTTAAATGGGTCTTTTAATTGAAAGGATGTCAATGAAATGATATTTTTAATGGAGACGTGTGATAATAGATCAGTTTGACTGAAGTATAGTTTTATCCAATTAGCTTCATGAGGGCATCAATGCAACTCAATACAACTAATACTAATAGAATTAAAAATTCTTATTTCGAGAGTTGAACTCTTATCCTAATATATGCCAAACTACTTTGAAAATTTCCTTCTGACCATGTACTAAACCACAACCACCAATGGTGATAAGATATTATTTTGTGGTCCTATAAACAATTAAACCTAATTAATTTATAGGCTTTTTCCACGTCTTAATTATGATTGACGACGAATAGTCATAAGCTTTAAAGTTCTAGGTACTTTATATAAACTCTATTTCACACCAAAAATAATACAATATTGATGACATTTCATCAATTTTCTCTTGTTTACCTGCTTGTCCACGAAAAAAAAAAAAAAACAGTTGAATTTCTGCTTTTGTTTATAGGATACAATACAGAAACTATTTCCAATATGATTTTATGCTTAAAAAATGACCTTGAAAATCTAATTAAATAATGTAGACCAAACGACATCACCATCATATATAACACGTACGATTGGCACTTTTATAAAATATTGTATACGGAAATGTGTACTCACGTACGGCATGATTTTATTAACTAGAAAACAGAGATTTTCAACGTGAAACAATAGGGATCAGGATCCCTGCAATAGTAATCGTCAAATTGAGAGCCATCTAGATCAAATATTTCTCGGTCGGCAGGCCTTAAAAGTCAGCACAAGATATGCTACACGCAACAGCTAGTTGTCAAACAGCAGGAAGCTGGCGTATGGAACGGAAATTGCTCAACTAATTTGTAAGAGCATTCCTACCCTTTTTTTTTTTTTTTTTTGTCTTTTTTTTTTACATCTAAGGATTTAAACTACTTTTTGATTCTCTAGGTCAAAATACACTCTAATAGGTTCTCATAATCATTCTCTATATCATTAAAATATTTGTTTTTTTTAATTATATTATATATATGAGATGAGAAATGAGAGAGAATTGTGAGACGTGAGAGGAGAGAGGAGATAATCATTTTTTTTTATTTTAATAATCATAAAGATTGCAATAGTGAAACCCAAAATATTAAGTTTTACTATAGCAATCATAATATTTATGGTTCATTTAAGGGGTCTGTGAGACGTTTTTTGTGAATTTTTAGACATATACCCTAAACTTAGGGAACAGACTCCCTACAAGGGAGTCCGTTGGGAATGCTCTTAGTAATAAAAATTGGGTGTATATATTTGTTTTACTTTCCTTTTATTTAGTGATACCCAAATCCCAAATTATAAAAAGAACTAATTAAGCACTACCACGTACCCCATCATGTAATGTTTTTCTTTAATTCTTACTATGATTTTCTCAATTTATTTTCAAGTCCTGTCAAAAGATATGGACACGCATATATATGATGTTTTATTTGTCAAATAATTCTAGCATCATTAAAACCTAGCATGCAGGGTTGATGAAGAGGATTATGTTCTTAATTAGCATATTCTCACAAAATTTGTTTAGGATGAGATTACGCTAAGTTTGAAATGATGAGTTTTAATTAACTATCTAAATTAAAATTCATTTTCGAAATCCAAATAGTTGGAATTAAATACTAATCAAAGGATTATGCCTCAACTAAAATTTATTACGAATGTCCAAATTTAGAAGTCAAATCCTACGAACACAAGAAACTACTAATTAATATGTGATTCTGCGAGTTTAATTATACCAGAGAATGGTTTGATAATCATACGTTCAATCAAAATTTAGAAACAGTAATTTCTCCTTGGGAAAAGTCCACATAACCTCCTCAAACTACCACCAAATTGACAATGTCCCCCCCAAACTTTAAATTGCGACAACGTACCTCCCAAACTACTAAAA
>NC_081544.1:24789191-24834092 GCF_901000735.1 Corylus avellana
AAAAAAAAAAAAAAAATCCTTTAACAAAAAGAATTTGTTAAAATGGACAACTCCCTCTCTTGCTATAAAACCATCTCGATTAATTTGGTCAATAATAAGATAAGTAAGAGAGCGACTTTGGTGCACCTGTTGCACAAAAGTCACATTTTGTGCTACCAATAAGAAGCTGACACATCAGTCAATTTCATTAGACTTATACTTAAAATAAAAATTCAACCACACTAAATTATACTCTGGATAAAATAAAATTTTAGATTTTTTCCAAAAAAAAAAAAAAACAGAAGTGAAGGGTGTGGCTGACCCACCCTCCCCACAGGTGGTGGCACCCAGGCCTAGTGGTGATTAAGCCTTTGACCCTCCCATGGCTGAGTGGCTCACGGCCACCCATAGGCCATGGGTGTGGCCAGCGAGCCAACCCCATGGACTGGGAGTGGTCGCGCGGCCACCCACAGGCCATGGGAGTGGCCACGCCACCACCCCCATGCTAGGACTAGGGGTGGCTGCCGACCACTCCAAGTGGGAGAGGGGCGGCCAGCCAACCACCCCTTCACTTATTTTTTATTTTATTATTATTATTATTTATAAACAATTAATTTTTTATTTCATATGTGATATAATGGTTTAGTTAAGCTTTTTTTTTTTAATACTTAAGTTTGGTAAGTTTGGCTTTGGTGTCAACTTCTGATTGGTTGCACAATACTCACCTTTTGTGCAAACTCCCTATGTAAGTTATTCTCGATAAGTAATTATTACGTTCAAAAGCCATATTAATGTGCTAAATACGCCATCGAGGCACCCTGTAAACCATATTAGAGTAATATACACAAGCCATATTAAGAGAGCTAACAGATTCTTCTAGTGCTCGGCTGCTTCTTGAATCTTTATTTAAGAGGGAAATGTGCATAAGAGATAATTCGATCAACAATAACGTACACAAAATGAAAATTACTCCAAACATTACAAGCCTGCAGTCTTATTAATTATTAAGTATCAAATACAATGGAAATCCTTAATTAATTATTTCATTTTATTTGGAATTGAAATTACAAGCCATGCAGTCTTATTCACATGCGAGCGTGCATGCCTTGAGGCCTAGCCAATAACGGGGACCCTATAAACGACGCTATTTTTATCAACCCAAACCCAAACCCTGTCGCAACGGAAGTCCTGTATGACAACCGATCCTTCCGGCACGATCTTAGCATCCACAAGCGGATTCTCCCTCTCAATTCTCGCCTCAGCAACCGTCCCTTGCACTCCAACCAGCTCAGGCGATGATTTCTTACCTACAAAAAAGACGAGCAATTCAATATATATAACATGTAACTCATATATATATATATATATATATATATATATATACTTGGAATATTTCTTAATTATTCATTACCGTCACACTCTGAAGCCATCCTTTTCCTTGATCAACCTCTTATATATATTGATGACGTGTTTATTTATGATGTAGTATCGGTTGGGTGAAGAGATTGGGGGGGGTGTTATTTATAGAGTATCATTACGTAACTTTTGGTTCGTCATTATTGACTATTTAGATTTGAAAGCTAAGGGTTTGAATTTTTTATTTTTTTTCAAAGGAAAAAATTAGCAGTCCTTGACATAACTATCATGGTGAGGTGCCAGATAAGGATTAGCTGCAGTTTTCATTGAATATTCTTTTTCCCCGGCTGCTCTTATCTTTATATATATATATATACTTTGAATTTCATTAATAGAAGTTAAGAAATTACGACCATTTGCGTAAGTACAACTTCTTGAATACAGGGAGGAATCTGCCCCATCCAAACTGCTTTCTTGGTTAATTTACACCTGCCACCCTTCATACGTACTGTTTAGACCGTACGTTCAGTATGATCCTTGTACAAGGTTGCCCCATTGTCGTTTTTATTGTATGAAAAGCAATTTTTTAATAGAATTTATAAATGAGAAACATAGAATTCATTTTATTTTTAATAACTTTCATAATGAATAAGTGAATCTATCATTGAATTTGTATGTGATTCACATGAGTCTACAAATCTAATGATTGATATATTAAATTTATAAGATGAGAGATAAAAAAAATAAAATATAAAATATTAACGCAAATCTTTCATCTTTATAAACTAATATTCATATTCATTCGCAATAAAGTCTTAAAATCAAGTTATTCATTTTATTAGTGATTTTGTATTATGATCCATTCTCTCTATCATATTACCATCTCAAAATGGGCTTCTACTTACTCTAAGCCCATCTATTTGGGCTGGGTCTACCGTTCATTAAAGATTCATAGCATAAAATTAGGGTTACCATTTACCTTGTCGTAAAATTAGGATTGTTACAAAATAAGTCCTGTTACTGTTTCAAACATATATAGGCGCGATTCATCTTTCCCTCGCAGCTGTTGGGGCTCAACTACGTACATCCGCTTTTTCAAAGAATGGTATATAAATATAGAGGTTTGATACGGACACAACACAAACTCAACTTATGGCCAACTTCTCTCCTACGTGTAAAAAAAATTTGAATTTTAAACCAAATAAATTATTTTTTTTCCCAAATTTTCATAATCTCAAAATTCTCTATATCAATTTTTTTTATTTAAATGACACGTAGGAGAGAAATTGGCCATAAGTTAGATTTATGTTGTGACCTTAACATTTTTCATAAATATATAGCTAAATTCATATATTTAGATCAAAGTTATTTCCTATTTTATACGTTGAATGGGAGCCGCACGGCCCACACCACTATGTGTTGTAGGCTAAAGCAACATCATGAGATTCATGACAGAATCATACCACTCTATTTTACCTCATTTGCATTTCAATATATATAAAAGATTCTTGTAATTTATGTACAGTTCATAAGTTTTGGAGTTCATTCAAAATGTGTATGACATGATCTATCAAAAATAATAAATACATTCACTTAGAAAAATATTAAATGTGTTTCACTTGATCACAACAAAATGATTGCAATATAAATCCTTACAAATAATATTTGCAAGTATATATATAAATATCTTGTAGTTTTATAGATATGTATGGTGAAATTTTTACAATGCAAAATTTTATTTATAGAGTTTTACCACACAAAATTTTTACCTATACACTTGATTTATTGGAGGAAATCAAAATTTGTCAAAATGAAATAAAATGTTACAAAAGATTTTTAGAGGGAAGGGACATTTGCATCCGTTAGAGTCGATAATGGAATCAAAATCGGATTGGATTAAATTTTAGATTCTGCACATATCTCAGTATTTTGACTATAACTTTCCGTTCAAGTATTGGATTGAGGTGAAACTAGCGGCATTGGAAAGCTAACTCAAAATTATACAAATTATTGTGAAATATGATTTTCCTGATTTGGAATTTTACTATGCCAAAATCGTCCCGCAATAAAATCTGAACGAATCCTATTCCGATTTGTACTGGAATTGCTTCCTAATTTGACTGGGAAACAAACCTCGGAATTTCCTAGGATAACTAGGGTTTTTTGGACTCTCCTAAACCCTATAAATAGACCTCTAAGCCTTTAAGAAAAGTAGACAAGTTTGGAGAACAAAATTTCCCAGCTTTTCTCTCTTTAGTTTACTTTTAGTTTTTCTTTAGGGTTAGGTTTAGGTTTTATTTTCTATAATGTGGAGCTAAATTCTCAACTAAGATTGGGATAAAGCTTCATCAATGAAGAATAATAGTACTTTCATGTAAGTCTTTATTGTTTGATTTTATGGTTTAATATTTCAATTGTTTTTCTTCTTTTCAATGTGTGGAATGATTCTTTGATATCTTTTGTGATTTACGGATACATCTGATGATTTAATTGATATTAGATTCCTTTCGTGATTTGTTCAATAAATGGATACATGAGATGATTTTGATTAACTGTTTGAAGCATAGCAAAACATTTCTAAGATTTTAATTGTGAGAATTTCGGATTAATATTAATGAACATGGAGTATGTTGTTATGATTTGGTGAGTGTGGATTCTCAAACCTTAGTATTTTATCTCTTGGTTTATTTTATTTAGTTTATGTTTTGTCTTTTAATTTTCAAAAACCCAAAATTCAACTTTTATTGGAACTAGATTATGGTTTAATTAGTTTATATTTAAATTTGTTTTCAAGAAAGCAATTCCCTATGGATTTGACCTCGCACTTGGAAAACATTATATTACTCACAAGACATAGCAACAAAACTTTGTAAAAGATGAGCATCCTTATGGGGAATACCAAAAGAGGAGGGGTTATGCCCTTAATCCAGTCAGCTAAACTGAGTTGGGACCATGCTAGAGAGTCAAGCGGCCAAAAAGAAACCCTCCACGCAACACGGGCAACAAAAAAAAAGAAGGAAAAATTACAGTTTACTCTCTTAAAGTTGACAACGTTTTTCAATTCGAACACTAAAGTTTCAATTTTTGCAATTCACTCCCCAAAGTTTCAATTTTTTGCAATTTGACTAATTGTATCCAAAGCTTCCCATATTGCCCATAATTTTTATTTTTTAAAAAAAATTCGGGGCCACCCCTTTGGTCATTTGGCCATTTTTGTACCCCCAAATTTGTTTTTTTTTTTTTTTTCTTCATAAAAAAAACAAAAAAATCGGGGCAATATGGGAATTTTGGGATAATATTGGTCAAATTGAAAAAAATTGAAACTTTGTGGGGGTGGATTGCAAAAATTGAAACTTTGGTGTTCGAAATGAAAAACGCTGTCAACTTTAGGGGGTAAACTGTAATTTTTCCAAAAAAAGAAACGAGATAAGGAGTGTCGCTTCTCACTCACTCTTTAGTCTTTCTTTGATTCTCATTCATTTTAAATAAAGCATTTAAAAATACATGTAAATCTCAAATAACACAACATGTTTCTGTTAATAAACAATTAAGGAGTAACCTCATTTTAGACCTCTGAATTACCACGCGATTTGACAAGCCCTTCTCAAACTTCAAAACCTCTCAATTTGAACCCCTGAACTTTCAATTGCAGTCAATTTGAACTCCTCCACCAGATTTTAAACATTAAAAATAAGACAATGATGTTTATACCCCTGACTTTTTATAAAATTTCAAATTTACCCTTAATTTCAAATTAAAAATAAATAAATAAAAATAAAAATCAAGGATATTTTGATCTTTATAGATATTTCCGTTAGAAGTTAACGGCTAAATCTAACAGAGGGGTTCAAATTGACTGCAATTGAAAGTTTAAGAGTTTAAATTGAGAAATTTTAAAGTTTAGAGGAGGCTTATCAAATCGCGTGGTAATTCAGAAGTCTAAAGTGAAGTTACATCAACAATTAAACAAGTTGTGTAGTATCACCCACTTATTTAAACAGATTATGTCATAATTGACCCTCAACAGGTAGACATATAAGTTAGATCCATTACAAACCCAGCACGCCAACACATATTGCCAACACTTGAAATAACCTCGACGACCATGAGCCCCGATAGCAGAGCACATTGAAGAAGAGTGCTGCTTTTCCTAAAGATTATGGTTAGAGAAGAGCTTCCACAACCGCGTAAAATGTTAGATAAGAAGACAATTCTAAACTTGCCCAACACATTATTTTGTTTCTTAGCAAATGCTTCTCTCTATCCAATTTAAACCAAGTCCTGAAATATTCCTTCGAGTTACCACGGAGCCGAACACGCACGCCACAATCATATGGATATGGTTCAAATTAGTAGGCAACCAGGAGGCAGCGACATCGACAATGTGGCTCAAACTATTACGGTTCAACCGGTAACCAGGACCCCGAGAGATATAGAAAGCCTCATTTTTTTTAACTACTTCAGAGCTGTAAGCAAAGGTGGACAATATTCTTTACAAAATGTTTTCTTGTCAAAGGATAATAACCTCACTCCAAATCTAAGACCCAACAATTTCCTCAAATACATTATTACAACGGACAGGAACCCACTACTTTGCAGGCAGACTCCGTCATACTTCCCTTTTCAGTGCCCATTCGAAGGCCGGAAAACTGTATAACCATTGACACCACAAGCCAGATTTGAATAATCTGGATTATAATGGGGGTAAACATCGCCCTCCAAGTTCCTCATGCCAAGTACAGATAAATCAGAACCAGCCCGGTGCCACTGGTTCGAAATTAACCCATCTACCTGCCCATTTACATAAGGTAAAGCATTAGCTTGTGGAATGAAATCCCTCGTTGAGTCATAATGGCTGCTAGAAGACTGATAATGGGGTTGAAACCCATTCTCATGGTAACTCTGTGATCGCTCAAACCTGCAGGGGCTAGATGAGGACCCCAAATCAGCCGACATGCCCATATCACCAGGAAAAGAAAACTGTCTATTTAATAGCTGCCCATTGCTGATAGTCTGAGAAACTGTGCTTGCCTTTGCTGCCTTCCCAACACTATGTTCATCGTCAAGCAGGTCATTGATGATATCCAGATGCTGGAACGGGAACTCCTCTCCCGACACACCTTGATTCTGCCGGCCAGATATACTGGCAGGGAACTTGGAGGATAATTGTTCCCACGATCCACTGTGCACAGGCCTATACAAGCCCAGGTTTTGAACGTCATTAAGCAGGGAAGACTGATCATAGTGCATGTTTCTGCTGGATTCCCTTTGAGAAGTCTCCATCCAGTTGTGTCCATTCTGCAAAACGTCCCGCATTACCAAGCCATAAGGAATACCCGGGTCAATCCTCTCAGTGCTCTGGGATAAAAACATTGGTGCTGATGCCAATGTAGCTGATTGAGAGAATGCTGAGGATTGGCTCAACCCCGAGCCTTGAGAGTTAGGATGAGTAAAACCACCTGTACTTGAGGCAACAGGGTTACCCACTATGGCATTTCTATAGGACTGGGGAATATAACCATGTGTTGCTGGTGAGGGTTCAGGACCTAACCGGCCAGTTGCACTCGCTGAACGGGCAAGCAGAGGGGGTGTTTGAACCACGGAAACAACAGGAGCAGTCGGCCTGGGACCAGGAACTAAAGGAGCACTGGACGGCCTTGAAATCACAGGTACTTGATGCGCCATGGCTTTCTCAGTTGGTTTTGGACTTGCAGCCTTCTGGATCTCATGTTTGGGCACACCAGCAAATGGGGATGAAGTAATTGAAGGCACAGCTTTATCAGTCTGTTGTGCGACATTTGAAGAAGCTTTCCCAAGTGGGACAGGATCCACAATAGCACTACTACGGAAGTCCACCTTAAATCGAGCAGTGGAAGTGGGATTCATGGGCAGGCTTCTAGGAGAGGATGGTACTGCTGATGTCTTATCTTTAGAGGGTCTTTCCACATCAATCTGTTCTTTCATGCTCAGTTTCTTCTGCAGCAAGACAACTTCTTCCTATTACATAGAAGAGTGAACTCCAATCATGTCAGTCATACCAATATTTGTTCTTAATAAAGAAAAAAGAAAAGTAAGCTGAAACCATGGGAATAAAGTGACACTCTGGGAAAAAACAAAAAACGGGAGATTTGAAAAGAGACAACAGAGGACAATTTTACATATTAAGCACATCCATTAAAATCCACCTTGGACCATGCTGCAAGAACACGTATGATGCAGTTCTTTAATTGGTAAATGTGATTCAGACGCATTCCTTAGCATTGGTTAAATCCTACCTTTAAAGAAAAACAGTTTTTTCCTGGTGTCCTTTCTCTTGTGCTCCCGAATGCAATAGGAAGAAATAGGAAGCCAGAATGTTAAAAACCATTTTCGCCTTAAGAACTAAATCTTAATAAAATACAAGACAATTAGATGAGAAAAACCATTTAAAATAATATTTCAAACAATTGCACAGCTAATCATGCCAATTTAGTAACTGCACCTTCTTAACCATTTTCTGCTCTGGCCACTTTATTCGGTCCTGCAAGGAGAGAACAGCCTCTGACTCAGATTCAGCAGCCTGCTTACAACTACCAGATAAATCACTTAGATCCCCTGCCTCCTCTGCAGGCCCAGAAGACTGATTATCCATCTCATTTGCCCAACTACTCCCATCACAGGTCACCTTACCTCGTTGATTCTTTCCCCTACAATGTTTAAGGGCAAAATCAAATAAATACCTTATATTCTGAGATTAGTATGCGAAGAACTGTAGCAATAAATTTACCTGCTTGGTGATTTTTGGTTTTTATAGTTTGGGAAGGAGATCCCCTTATATGGCCCATTCATTACCACTGATGGTACAGATTCTGTAGAACCCGTTGAAGAACTATCATCCAATACTGAGTGGCTCTTTCTTTCAGCAGCACCATTTTGTGCAGACAACAGGGAGCTAATTCCACTACTACAGGCTTCCATTGGATTATGAACTTCTGATGTGTCAGTATCCCAACTTAAAGGACTGGCATCCCGGTCTTCTGAATCAGGCTGAAGAACTTCAGGAGCACCATCTATTGAATCAGATGCATCAGAAACATCTTCCAGCATATCAGGCTTTTCAACTACAGGTTGCAACTCCTCCATAATGCTGTCTTGTTTTTCATCATTGGGGTTTTCCAGTTGATGCTTGTCTTGTACCACCAGAGCAGGCCTTTCCTCCCTCCCTTTTTCCTTCCCTTTCCGATTATTTCGTTTTTGTTTGGCCTGTAGTGTAAGATACAAAGAAATATGACTCAGTGATTAAATAGAAAGCAATTGAATTCGTTTGGCGTAAGCATTTTCTGACAACTTCTAAATTCAAAGCAATTTAATCTGGAATAAGACTTTATATATTAAGAGGACATAGGTCAACAAAAGAGTTGAATCCTCAACACTAAAAAACAAAAGGAAAATCATTTAATCTGAACACCACGAAGATTCTTTCTAAAATCTTAGATATATTTCCAATTAACAGTTAAGATTTGCATAATAACACATCCAATGCAGGCAAACCAGATCATAAACATGTAGGAGGACAGCTCAGGAACAAGAAGAATCCAAATATGTGATACGCATGGCCCCTCAGCTGACCCTGACCCTCCAGAAAAATGATCCTAGGCATATGCACTCGGATTAGAAACAGGTTGCATGGTCAAAACATTTAGATAACAAGCAAAGCACATTTCCCACATAAGCAAGCACGTGCATTTGATGATTTTTCAATTATTTATTCATTATAAGGGATGCATTTTTTGATAAATTGAAATAACTTTAAAAAGAAATAATGACAATTCTTAAATCATTATAACTATGTATTAAATGTCATTAGTGTAGACAAACATTAACTGCAATGTCATCCAGCAGAAAACCAATGAACAATTGAAGAATAGTAAATCCCTTGATATTTAAGGTGTGAGAACATTCAACCTTGCTTTTCTTTGATTTCTTTTCCTTTTCAGTTGTTCCACGTTTTGCCTTCTGCTCACTTTCAGCAAGCCACGCTGCCTCCTCTTCACGGATGAGCTCCTCTTGCCTCTTCAAAGCAACAGCTTCCTGGTAAGCAACCTCAATTTTATTGCTGCATGTAAGGAGAAAAAGCTTAGGGCGTCTACAGGTACAGATGAGCAAGTAAACATATTTATAATCCCATGTAGATTGAAACAGAACCTTATGATCAAATAACATAGTTGATAGATTTTTTTTTTTTTGATAAGTAACATAGTTGATAGATATTATGGTGCATTCGATCAGTCACAACAAAGATAGTTCTACATTAGGCATCAAAACATAACTAGCTTCACTACATGGCTCAATTGCCGCATTCTCTTTTTTTTGATGATGTGGAACCTCACCAAGGGGTCAGGGCAACCCACCCCTTAGGAGCTTAGGACACAACCCCGCGGGGGGCAGAATCCTGGCCCCAGGAGCCCAACCCCTCTTCCCCAGGGGCAAGGTGGTCTCCAAAAAAAACATTATTATTTTGCCCCCTCCCCAATAATTTTTTTTTTAAAATTTGCCCCACCCAAACTAAAACTTCTAGTTCCGCCCCTACCCACCCGCCAAAACCGTCACATTCTCGATTATAACATTAAAAAAAAAAGGGGGCTATGCCCCTTTGTGCCTTTTGATATGCATAAAAGTACTTATCTAAAAAAACATTAACCAAAAAAAAAAAAAAAAAGACTACAAAAGTGGATACTGGAAAATAATATTCCTCATTGAACCAGCAACTATCGCTGAAACTACTGGAATAGCATGCCCTATATACAAGACACCACCATCAAACAATCGCTTTAATGTTGATAGCACAACTTCAAGTCAATTTCCCTAGGTACAATACAGAAATTTGCCAATATTGACAAGTCATTTTTGTTAAAGTATTGATTAAATGATTAAATTTATCATTTCCTATCAACTTAAGCTTTTGAGATAAGTGGTGATTTAACATAGATCAAAGCTAAGCAAATGCTTTTCTCTATCCAATTTAAACCAAGTCCTGAAAAATTCCTTCGAGTTACCAAAGAGCCGAGCATGCACGCCACAATCATATGGATATGGTTCAAATTACTAGGCAACCAGGAGGCAGCGTCATCGACAATGTGGCTCAAACTATTACGATTCAACCGGTAACCAGGACCCCGAGAGATATAGAAAGCCTCATTTTTTTAACTACTTCAGAGCTGTAAGCAAAGGTGGACAATAATCTTTACAAAATGTTTTCTTGTCAAAGGATAATAACCTCACTCCAAATCTAAGACCCAACAATTTCCTCAAATACATTATTACAACAAACAGGAACCCACTACTTTGCAGGCAGACTCCGTCAACGGGTCATCTTGGGTTGTGTTTTCTGGCCTGTGTTGGGCTACCAATGTATACTTTCTTGTGTACTTAGAGGCACTTTGCGCTTTTTTTTTCTTTTTTTTTTTTGATGTATACAACATTACTTATCAAAAAAAAACATAGATCAAAGCTAAAGGTCCTGAGTTCGAACTTCGTCTCCGTCAATTCACCTTCTCTTTCAATTAAATATTCAACAAGTTGGATTTCACCTATTAAAGAGAAGTTTAAGCCCAGGAGTGAGGGAGTTCATTAAATGATTAAATTTACCCTTTCTTATCAACTTAAACTTTTGGGATAAGTGGTGATTTAACAATTCTTTCATTACTAATTTCAGACTTCCAATACTGTCCAAAGATATAAACTCCCAACAACCACTATCCAGTTAGAGGAGCCTTGCAGTTTAGGTTCTCACTTCAATTCTCCACTACCTTCTTAAACTTGAATGCCAAAATAGTGGGGAAACAAATTTACACCCATTACTCTACCTAAGCTGGTCTATTCACAGTAGCTGAAATCCATGTGTTGAACATGGAATGTCATTTACTTCGGAAGTAGAATTATGTTACAAAGGGTAGACGGTTATACAGTACAAGAAAGACCACACATAATAAATAATTAAAACCTAAATTTCTTTCATCCAACAAATTTTTTTTTTATAAGTAATGATGATATAAAACAAAAGCGCAGAGGAGCGCAACCCATATACACGGAAAGTATAAAAAGAGAGCGCCTAAGAGGGAGAAAAATGAAAAAGAAAGTCAGAAAAACTTATCACTAATGGAGCTAACCAAGCGGCCGTCCAAAAGTAAAGAGTAAGAAGGAAAAAATAAATAAATTCTTCTAAAGTCCTAGTGAAATTTTCAATGCATCTAGCATTTCTTTCGCTCCATAAACACCACATAAGACAAAGATGAATCATCTTCCACACAACCGCACTTTGAGAACGCCCTCCCGTCCACCAGCAATCAAACAAGTCCTTTACCCTGCAAGGCATAACCCAAAGCAACCTGAACCGACTAAAAATAGTATGCCAAAGAGCACTTGCAATCTCGCAGTGAAGAAGATGATCGACCAACTCTCCGTTCTTCTTACACATACAACACCATTCCACTACCACAATGTTCCTTTTACGCAAATTATCATGAGTCAGAATTTTGCCAAGGGCCGCAATCCACCTGAAAAAAGCCACTCGCAACGGCACCTTAATACGCCAAATACTCTTCCAAGAAAACACCTCATGTTCAAATTGGACAAGGCCTTATAGAACGACTTCACCTCGAACTTATCCTTCTTGGACGAGGACCAGCGAATACGATTCACAATACCAAGGGAGATCGAGAGCTTGGTTGAACTTATGCATCTTCCGAATGCCAAGACCACCAGAACGCAAGGGACGGCAGACTTGATTCCAGCTTACCAGATGCAACTTAGGCTCATCCAACAATGTCATTACAATTCCAAAAAGAACACTATATAAGCACTTTAGCCTATAGGTTTTAACCATATTTATTTTTTATAAAATCAAGCTATCATTAAAAGCGTAAGTAAGGGCACTCCAGGTACACAAAAAGTAAACAAGAGAAAACACCTAACTAGAAGGGGAAAAAAAAAAAGTCATGATAATTAATCACCAAAGGAGAAACACAAGCAGTTGTCCAAAGATACAGAATATTGAAGAATAAAGACCTAATCCTCTCCAATGTCCTTTCATGGCCCTCAAAACTTCAAAGTAAACGAGTGCAAAATAAATGATAGTGCTTTGGTAGTCATCAAGCACCAACTTTCTGCTCAATTTTTTTTATTTTCATAACTATAATTCCTAATTGCAATTAAAAAGGTTAAAACACTGCTGGTAATATGAAAGGAAATATTGACAAAAACGTTGTAATAACCGTGTCACAGGAAAAATGGAAATCCACATGAAGCTATAGGTAATATGCCAAATTAAAATTCTGTATCTCAGTTCCAATTGCATATTTAACCATATGTACATTATAAAAAAATTAAGATCCTAAAACAAAGCAAATTAATTAAATAGAAAGAAAGATCTTCAAATACAGATCGCTCAAAACATTGTGCAGTGAACAATATGGACACAATTTCCCATTTGAAACATCACAAAAGAAGCTGCTTGAACTAAATAGTAAAGAAAAACTTTGCATAGGACAGCTACATTCAGCTATTGACATTTGGAAACACAAAAACCTACAATCCACTTTGAATTATACCGGTGTTGTAATGACCCAGGAAAAAGCGCTAGTCAAATTTACGCTATAACCCCACAAGGACTAGCGCAGAGGTGGCTAACACTTTTCTATGGGTTGTTATAAAGGGTATCAAAGCCACCTAGTAATGCCAGTCTATATAGTACTGGAGTACTTAAGAAGGGGAGTTTGTGACACTTCGGTCCCATATTGAGGAGATAAGTAGCTCACGTAGATTGGGTAGTTTATAAAGATAGTTATGAGTGCTAAATCTCATATTTCCTAGTTACTAAGTGAAACTAGGCTTTATAAAAAAATTTAAGGAAGCTCCAAATGACTAGTCCTTTTGGAGTAATAACGTGGATGTGGCTAACGCTTTTCTTTCGGTTGTTATAGGTCCGAAACAAAATTATCCAATTCATAATGACTGACATCATGTTGCCATAAGCTTCCAATAATAAGACACAAGGAAACTGAAAGGGGAAAACTGGTAACTACAATATATATTAAAAATCAGCAAGATATGAAACTTAAATAATCCTTTATTGGAGCTTGGTAATGATAATAAAGAAAGAACATGCAGAACTTTCAGGAAGCTTGCAACTGCTATCTGATTTAGTGAGAGATAACAAACGGCAATCAACAAATTCCAAGATGTTAATACTCAAAAGAAAGAGAAATAGTGAACTATTTGAATTACATTTATCAGACTACCTACCTGAAAATATGAGCAAGGACAAATATCTCCACAGTTCTCCTACCCAATTCTGTTAGACGCCTTTCATCACGCTCAATAGAATCTTTGTTGAAGTCCTCTCCAGAGTTTCCATCCTGTATATAAAGGTAAAGGGTTGCACAGCCATCAAAAGATTAGTGCCACTGGATGTCCATTATGAGTAGTAATTAATATTTTATTTTTAGTACTTGGGTCTCCCGTTGGGGGCCCCGTTCAAGGTCAAGGCAAGTTGGGAGGACATGTTGGAGAAGTATGCTAGAAGACTGGCCCCGTGGAAACACTTGTATTTGTCTAAGGGAGGGAGGATTACTCTCATCAAAAGCACCCTATCCAATCTTCCCACTTATTTTTTGTCTCTGTTTCCTATCCCCGCATCCGTGGCGAAGCGTATGAAGAAGATACAATGTGATTTCTTATGGGGTGGGATTAATGATGAGTTTAAGTTCCATCTGGTAAGTTGGAACAAGGTTTGCTCTCTGATCTCTGAGGGAGGTTTAGGGATCCGGAATTTGCATGTGATGAATAAAGTTTTGTTGGGGAAATGGTTGTGGAGATTTGCTCATGAGAAAGAGGCTTGGTGGAGGAAGATCCTAGTAGCTAAGTATGGTGCGGTTTGGGGCGGTTGGCGTTCTAGGACTCCCAGTGGTCCGCATGGGGTGGGATTATGGAAGCATATTTGCAGGGGGTGGAGGTCTTTTCGGGGTCACTTTAGATTTGTCCCTGGTCTTGGGTCCAACATTAGGTTTTGGGAAGATATCTGGTGCGGTGACATGTCTCTCAAGGATGCTTTTCCTGGACTCTTCAATATTGCCACCAATAAGGATGCGTCTATTGCGGATAACAGGGAGTGTCTAAATGGCTCTGTGCAGTGGAACGTGGCCTACATTCGCAGGGTTCATGATTGGGAAGTGGAGGTCTTGGCCTCTTTTTACACGCTCTTGTATTCGCATTCGATGAGTGGGGTAGGGGAGGATAGGATGTAGTGGATATCTTCTCGGAAAGGCAAATTTGAGGAAAGATCCTATTACAGGATCCTTGCTTCTACAAATCCCATCCCTTTCCCATGGAAAAGTATTTGGCGCACTAAGGTTCCTTCAAGAGTGGCTTTCTTTGCTTGGATGGCCGTGCTTGGGAAGACTCTAACATTGGATAATGTTCGGAAGAGATGTATTGTAGTGGTAAATCGTTGTTGCATGTGTGAATCGGATGGGGAGTCAGTAGATCATCTCTTTCTTTATTGTGGGGTTGCGCGTATTTTGTGGAATGCCGTTTTCTCTCGGTTTGGATTGTGTTGGGTGATGACTGGTTATGTCAAGGAGTTGTATGCTTCTTGGTGGGCGGGTGGCAAGTCTCGTAGTGCTGTTGTGTGGAAGATGATCCCTCCTTGTCTCATGTGGTGCATCTGAAGTGAGAAATGCTAGATGTTTCGAGGACTCTTCTAGGAACATAGAGGACCTTGTCCACTTTTTCTTGTACACTCTTTTCACTTGGACTACTGGTTGGCCAGCGCCCCTAGTGATTAGCTTCCTTGACTTTCTTTTTATGTTCTCTTCTTCTTTTTCTTCCTCTTAGTCGCTCTCTTGTATACTCCCTGTGTACTAGGGCTGCGCCCCTCTGCGCTCTTTAATACATCTTTTTACTTATCAAAAAAAAAAATATATATATATATTATTTTGTATTTTTTGAATTCTTCGAATTTTAAATTGCACTTGTACTTTTTGGGAACTCTAGTACTGTTCACTTAGTATCCATTTTCTCCTTTTTCAATATATTATCATTCAATTAAAAAAAAAAAAGATTAGTGTGAGTGGTCATGAAAGCAATCTCCACTCTCTCTGCTTTATTCTCACTCTCAATGCAGCGGTATACATTGTTAGTTCACGTTTAAAAAACTGTGTGAGAGAGAGTGAATAACTGCAAAAGATGTAATCAGCCTTGCACAACTTCATAATCACAATAAGAGGTTAAAAAGAATCACAAATTCAGCAGCTCACCTTCGTACGATTCTGAGGACCCTTCTCATCTTTTGGAGGCAACAGATCCATGGCAGCCCTCTCAAGTAACGATAAGACATCATCAACTAATACAAACGTATCCTTTTCCACACGAACAATGGGGGCTGGCATTTCTTCAGCGTCCAACAATTTCAAACTCCCTTTCTTACACATAGTCTGACCTTCAAGCGCCTTTAATCCACTATACAAGGAATCCATTACCAAAGTAGATGTGACTTCCTTTTCTATGAAGAAGTGCTTCACAACTACTTTTAGAATCACATCTGTCTTCTCCCTAGACATGCGACGCCTAGCATTTTGGTCTATTCCCAACCAAAAAGCACGGAAACTGCAACAATAGAAAATAATCTGTTATCATAAAACACAATTATATTGAACATGGATGTAAATGGAGCAGATAGCTAATAGCATATACAACAAAAGGGGTGGGGGGGAGTGGAATCATTTATGCAGCAAAAATCAATAACAACATCAAGGGAAACTTTGAATAGCTTCCACAATACAAGAGTACATATATACACATGACAAAGTCAACAACTTGCAAAAGTACAGCAGATGAAACTGGTAGGAAAAAGTAAATTTAATCATTTAATCAATACTTCAATAATTTCCAACAAAAAAAAAAATGAAAACACCATATCTTCCAAAACTGGGATGTCGAGTAATTGACCCTGGCAATCAGAGTTCTAGATTTTTTTAAATATATATATATATATATATATTGAAAAAAAGAAAACAAGATTGATAAATAGAGTTCTAGATTTTTTTTTTAATGAACAAATCCAGAGGCAAGGATGAAATACCTTGACCACCTAGCTTTATCATCTATCAATTTCCCAAGCTTGCTCCTTCTCTCTTCTACAAATCGCCGGCAAATCTGCTCCACATTTGTCAAATATACCCTAACAAGTTCTCTCCTATACTGACAATCAAGGCAACGAAAAGGCCTGTCTGCTTTCTCCCTACAACACAGGATCAAACTTCTTAAAAGCCATAAATATCAACTAGAGAATGTCAAAAGCGAAACATTGTTGGATTAAACACTAATGCACAAGATTTACATATTAATTATAGCAGACCTGATGACTTGAACTTGAGCCTTTATTATAAGAGTGTCGGCATCAATAAACCCATCTAATACTTTTGACAGCTCCATGAATTTTTTCCACCCCCAGTCATGCTCTTTCTTCCAGAATCGATGTAATGTATCTGCAAAAATTTACATTTAATCAATTGTATCAATGCAAGAAATGAAAAAATAAATAAATAAGAATATCCACACAACTAAACCCAAAATTAACCAACCAACCAGAATATTTTGATTTCTTTGGGTCTTTATTCACGACAGCTATAGTAAACTGTGCAAAATGGCTCCAGCCTGTTCCCCAAACAAAAGGAAGCTGCATGATTACAGCCAGACAGAACCAAGAACAATACACATGACTGAAAAATTCCAAACTCATTAACATATCAAACCTGGAAGAAGCTTGTCATGATTAGCAACACAGAGAAACAAAGAAAGATGATTGCAGACATCACAACCTTGGGGATAAATTAAAATGTACCTGCCAAAAATAGCAAAAAGCTCAATACAAAAACTAAAAGGTTTGGGAACTTTAATGTAATTAACAGTTTTGCAAGATGTGCTCATTTCCATAACTGTATCTACACCCTAAGAATTGTAGCAAGCACATGGACATGAACATCATTGTCCTGGATTCCATTATCTACCATACTCGGTAACTTCACTGTTGTGTACTTATCAAAAAAACAAAAGTAACTTCATTGTTGTCAGCAACAAATGAAAATGTGATATATCTATGTCATCTTAATGCATATCATCAAAATGCACACATAGGAATCATGATTGTGCTTTTAAATTACAGTTAAAGGAAAATGAAAAAGGATAAATCAATTTACAAATTGGAAGGCATTATCTCCTAGTGGCATCAATTTTCAAATCAAATAATTACTCTTTGGGATTAATCAAAACATTGTAGCAGGAGTTATGGAATGATTTGAAATTTATCAACTCATTCATCACTTTTCATGAATGGTAAGCTACATGCATCGTGACGGACAAATTACCTCCAGCTATCATGGCATCATAATATATCTCTCCATCAGAAATAGAGGTTAGAATTTAGACATGCATATAAATGAAGTCAAGTAAAAAAACAAACTATTGACCTTGAGTTCAGAAATGATGAAACTGACTGGTGCATATGAATGTTAATTTGTGTTTTATATACATCAAAGCTCATATACAGAACATAAAGATGAGTAGTAAAGCTTATACATGTAAGAATGCATGCATATTCATAGTCCTTGTATGTCCATGCATATTTATACAATTAACAATTACATGAAGAAAATAAAGTTAAAAGAAAGCAGGAAGAAAGACATATTCCATGCCCCATACCATTTGTAGCCGCCGACCTCAAACTGATTACTACGAAGTTCTCTTTTGTTAATCTGTGAAAATTTCTCTATCCTCCATGTATATTTTCCATATAACTCAGATGGTTTTGGCCCTAGAAAGGAGTAAACAGAGTTTGTCAATAATTAAGTATACAATGTTCAAAACTTAATCTTTACTAGATACCATTCCCAACTTTATCAAATGGGCTTTACTAACCACAAAAAACCACCTAAAAAAAAATCACAGGCAGAATACACATTGAAAGTATTACGAGTAACATGCTTCAGCTAATATGGTAAAAACCAACTAAAAAAAAAAAAAAAAATATTAGGATACAAAAGGCTCCATACACAAGAGTATGACAGTCAGCAATGAATTATGCATATTCAAGAAATAAACAAAATCTTTTTACAATATACTTAGGGTGATGGTTCACATTTTTATGCTATGAAGTAGTCTTAATTATTCCAGAAGAATAAGAATTTTGAAACCTGAAGACAACAGCAGCAAATGATCTTAGAAGAAGTTTGAAAATATATCATATGCAGCAAAAAAGAGAATACAATAAATTCCATGCAAGTCACCAAAAAAAAAAAATTAAAAAGGAAAAGGTTTACATGGCTATGTCAGATTAGAAGCCAAACCACATTGTTGAAGTACAACAATGACATAGAATTGAAGACAAGGTAATTGCACACACCACGAGAAGTAAAAATATAAGAGAAGATTTTTTTTATATATCATGGAGGGAAATGCAAGTATGAAACAATAAGAAATCACACAACATGCAAAATTAATCCAACTTATTAGGCAAAATATAACAGGTGCTTGCAAGCTTTAGTTTCATCCACTTCTCCAATTTCAATTGCCTATGTGTCAGTAATGCATAGAAGATCTCTTTACAAACAATGGAACCATCCACACAGATAATCCCCTGCATTTTAAATACAAACTATTTAAGAATGTGTTGGATAAATAATCTAAACGCTTTCTCTAAGGATGTTAGATGAATAGAACATGCAATTGCATTAGTACACGGCTCAGCCTAATTCATATGTCAGTTTTCTTTTTATTGATAAATTACACGCACACCTGGTGGGTCTTGAACCCATGGTCTTACCCTCCACCTCATTTTTATGGAGGAAGAGGGATGCTATTTTGGCTAGAGCTCATTTCCCTATTCATTCTTCAAATAAAATTCAGATGTCTGTAAATATCTTGCTTGCTTCGCTTTCGTAGTACTACTCCTAGGAAGAAACGTCAGCTAATTATAGAACCTTCTGAGGGGGTAGTGGAACAGAAAGCACACCTCCATCATCATCATCATCAGTGTCCCAGTAAGGAGGCGAAGTCGATGGGGTTCCATTTTCCACTTGCTCAGAAGACCGCCATTCCGCCAAAGCTTCCCCAGATTGGGAACGCTGCGCACTTGAAATTCCCTCCATGGACCTTCCCACTCCAGACTCCTCATTCGCAGTCCCAGCCATTTCCCACTCCGAAACACCTTCCCCCACAACTTCAACTCTACTCGCTAGAAAATATGAGAAACCACAGAATACAACAGTCAAAATTGGGAACTGAATCACACATAACAAATACATTGAAGTAAGTTACAAGTATTTACCATTTAACCAAAATGTCAAAACCCAACTATTTTTTTTTTAGATAAGAAATCGAGATATCATAAGTAATTGAGATATCCAAAACCCCACTAAATAAAACCAAGATTAGACGTCCATTTTAAATAGAAAGGGTCGTGGATTACCAAATTTTCAAATATGAAAAACTTGAAAAAGCCTTCTGTTTGGCTGCTAGGGACTTCGTAAAAGAGAAGAGATTGAAATTAGATTAATCAAGCTTTCATCAATTGGAACATCAGGAACCAAAAAACCTGCACCAAAGAACTATTTGGCTGAGATTCTTTAATTTATTTCATTCTGCAAATCACAACACAGTGTAAAACATGAGAAACTGGAAACTCCCTCTCTTTCCCATTTTCTCAATTTTCTCGGCAACCAAACAAAAGCCCAACATTTAAAAGTCTCTAAACCAAAAACCCACCTCCGAAAAGCCAAACAGCAATAAACCATATACTAAAAAAATTGAAAAAATTCAAAGACTAAACCGATTAAACCAACAACGAATTAACTCCAAAAACCCTAAAATATAAAACCATCTAACCGACCCAATTGCATGAAACCCAGGCCCACTAGAACCCACAACAATCTAAACCCAAAGATCGCAGACAACAATACCCCAAAACCACCATCAAATTCAAACCCTGAGACACGACCAAAAACCAATACAAAATCCAAAAGAATAAAAGGAAAACTGAAATTCAGAACCACATCGCGTAGATCGAATGGGCATACAAACCTGGAATAGAATCAACTACCACAGTCCCGCCAATGGCCAATGGAAGCTCTGAGATTTTAGAGAAAGAGGGCTAGAGAGAGAAAGAGGTCGAAGGAGCAGCACAGACAGGGAGAGAACGAGACCAAAGGCGGAACCCAAAAAAGAAAATTGTATTTATTCTAATTTTATCTTTTTGTTAAAAAAAAAAAATTGATTTTTTATTATTTGTTCCAAGGAACAGCGACATAGGAGTACCGAGTATGTGGCAGATGAGGGCTGTTTGGGCTTTTCCCTTGCTCCTTTGCCATCTCTTAAAAAAAAATAATAATTAATAAAATATAAGAAAAAAATTAAAATATGGGGTGGCGATGACGTGTTTTATATATATACATAAAGAAAAATGGTTTCCATGCTTGACTCGTTTCGGGTGCCAATAGGGGATTGGCTATGAACAGTGCGGGCCCCACCGACCCCCCCTCCCCTCCCTCGCTTTTTGTTTTTTTTTCAGGAGGAAGGGGGTAACTAGGGTTTGTGATGAACCCTAAGGGGGCAGGAGAAAGGGTTTTGGGCCTGTTTGGGAGGAAGGGGGTAACTAGGGTTTCTGATGAATCCTACGGGGCAGGAAAAGGGTTTTGGGCCTTTTTGGGAGGGGTTGTAAATGTGAATTGGGTCAACAAAGGATAGATTCATGTGACTTCAAGTTAACTTACTTTAGGGATAGAAAAAAAAAACAAAAAAAAAAGAAGTTAACTTACTTTAAGAAGGAGTAATTCTATCATGGTCTTAAGTTTACTTGGCATAGTTCTTCAATTAAAATACAAATTTTCAAACACTAAATATTTTTGAAATAGCACGTCACATATCATTCGGATATGAGAGGATGATGTATAACATTATTCAATCTTTATAATGCCTAATTGCCTACATAGTGCCTACATAGTCAATTTTAGTAAATAACCAAGGAACCTTATTGTTGTGCAAATTTATTTAACTCACAAGTGCACGAATTGATTGTAATTTAATGGATTGTAAGTGCGAGGTCGAACCCACAGAAAATTATATTTTTGAAAGAACAACTTATACCTAAACTAATTTTATCCTAACCTAGTTCTAAAAGGTTTTTGATTTTGGGTTTTTAAAACTAAAAGACAACATAAACTAAATAAAGTAAAACAAAAGATAAAGGTACTAAGGTTTGAGAATTCACACTCACCGAATCATAACAACATACTTCAGGTTCATCAATATTAATCAGAAGTTCTCACAAATTAAATCTTATGTATGTTTTACTATGCTTCAAAAGATTAATCAAAATCATCACATGTATCCATTTATTGCATAAATCACAAAAGGAATCCAAATTTAATTGAAACACCAGATGTATCTGAAGAATAAATCACAAGGGATATCCAATTTTTAAGCAAATAAACCCAAGCAATCAATTATGTGAAGTTATCTTAAATCATCAAGTGTATCTTTGAATCACAACAAGATATCCAAGAATTATTCCACACATCGAAAAGAAGTAAAACAATTGAAATTGAGCTCAATAAAATCGGAATAATAAAAACTTAAATAAAAGTAACGTTGTTCTTCATTGGTGATGCTTCATCCCCAACCTTAGTTGAGAATTTAACTCCACATAAATAAAACTAAAATCTAAATCTAAACTAAACTAAAGAGAAAAATTGTAGAATTTTGCTTTCTGGAATTGTGCATCTTTTCTTGAATGCAAAGAGATCTATTTATAGGCTTAGGGAAGTCCTAGAAGCCCAAGTAAACCTAGATAATTCGGAGGTCTGTCTCCCAGTCAAAATAGAAGTCTGAAATCGGAATAGGATTCGTCCAAATTTGTGTCATTTTATTTCGGGGCGAATTTCGCATAGTAACTGTCTGAATTAGGAAAATATTATTTCACAACTAATTATAGTATTTTGAGTTATCTTTCCAATGCCACTTGAATCACTTCAATCCGATATTTGAGCGGAAAGTTATGATCAAAATACTGAGACATGTGCAGAATCTGAATTGAATCCAATCCAAAATTTTATCCAAGATCTTTAATCCAATCTGATCTTTAATCCAATTTAACCTTTTCTTGGATTTGGTTAAACTTAACCACATCATTTAGATCTTCTCAAAGTATGTTTTCTTCCAAGCTTTGCATTTTTTCATTTAAAGCTGTAGTTTTTCTTCAACGACCTACAAAATATTAAAAACACAAAACATTAAATAATGACACAACTAAATGATTAACTAATGTAAATAAAGGGGTCCAAGTATACAATATTTGGCACTTATTACTTATTGCCTTTTGTGAGCCTATTTGGCACTAAAGGCATAAATGAAAAAGTAAGATAGATTGCAATGGGGAAAAAAGAATATGGAGTTGATTTCACCACTTACTGCATAACAATGGTCAATCATAAATTAACAAGAAAAAATCATTATATGCATGATAAAACTCGTGTCACTCGAGTAGTCAAGAAAATATCATTATTAAGAAATAAGTATAATTCATCTTCAATTGGCACAGATCGTTTGCCTAACCTCTATATGCAGTGCAGTCCATCTTTCCTAAGTATGGACTATCAAATCTCTTAATTAGTTATACACAATCAAGGAATAAGCATAACTCATATTCAGTTAGTACGAATCGTCGATTCGTCTTCCCTAGGCATGGCCTATCAAACCCTCTTGATCTTGTGTCAGTTAAAACCGTTGCAAACCATCATTCTTATAATCACAAAAAATAATAATGATTGAGTTCAATCAAGATAAAAAACTTTATAAGACAAAATAAGAATTCTATCAAGATTGAATATAAACATTAAAATCAATTCTCTAAGTTATACAACCATTATGCATATAGAAAAATCCTAAATTAGAATACAATCAAACCATTATTACTTGGAAATGACTACATGAACATTCTATTACAAATTTAGTTGCTCATGGTGGTGTTGGAGTGGCCTTCTGCCATGATCATCTTCTCTTTAACTCTTCAAGCCTCCAAGAAAATATTTGTGTGAAAATTCTCTAAACTAAGCACCCCCTCTCTTGAGAGGTTTGTGACATATTTATAGGGTCTAAAATAAACCCTATGAGCTCTTGGAGTCCTAGAAACGACATACTTCCATCTCCTAGTCGAATTAGAAGACCTAAACTTGTTTCCATATCAATTATGTGTTTTTGTCCAGCAAGTTGGTGCGCGTGCGCTCGAGCTTATGTGTGCTTGATCTCACTTGCTATCGCACCTAAGGATCAAGTTGTAGTGACCCAAATAATTAATTAGGCTTAAGACAACTTAGTTTAAGGGTTAATTTGATATTGGATCACTAGGGATACCTGGATGGGCATTTTTGAAATTTTTAAATTTCGATGCTACATTAGACGAATGCTTGCATGGGGGACCACACGAGCGCTCGCCTAGCAACAGTACACGAGCGCTAGTGTGGGGACCAGGCCAAACGCTTGTTGACTTTTTGTTGACCACTGGTTTTTGTCCGAACATACCGCCTGCAACTCAAAAACCCCTAGATAAACAGTACACGAGTGTTCGTACCTTTTCATATATTTTCTGCAACGCCCTTTTCCCCTATTTAAACCCACCCCCTACGCCTTTAAATCCTCATTTTAGCTTCTAAATCCTTAGAGAAACTCAGTTGCTTTGGTTCTTGAGTGTGTGTGAGGTGGTGTTTGTTTTTGAAGAAGAATGAGGTGTTTTGGAGGATTTGCGTGTTGAGGTAACCACTACACTCTCTCTTTGTGTTTTGATAGGTTGGTTATGTTAGCTTCTTGATTTATGGTAGCTTAGTTGTTAATATCTAGGATATTTAAGCTTTAATCTCGTTTTAAGTTTCCCTTTCCATTTAGGCTTAATCTCGTTATTTTGAGACGTTGTTTTGGTTGAAAGGTGTTAGAAACCCTTTTTATGGCCTTAGGACTAGTCGAGAAAGGCTCCGAAAGCATTTGGACCAAATGAGGTTCTACCTGAACCTCACTGGCCGAATGCTCGCCACTAAGGTCAAGCGCTCGACTAGAGATGTTCACGGGAAGGCCTTTTTGGCCGAGCACCCTACAACCTTTGTTTATGAGTCTTAGGTTCGTTTTATTTGGACTTTAGACTAATGGGAGGTTTTTCACAAATTTGGAGAACCCGGATCGTTTGGAGGAATACTCGGAGAACTTGTTCGACCTAGGTGAGTTTTAACTCACATAATGCTCCCTATTTATTTTTCCGGATTGCACGACTATTTTGTGTACTAAAACATGTATATTTACAACTCTAACGATATATACTTTCATATACCATGAACTCTATCATTTGTGAAAATGTTCTACTTAACAAGATAATGACATTGAGATTTGTAAAAGCATGCATGTAAAATAGAAACAAGATTAATTGCATCATATGACATAGTACGCTGGTACGTACGGGATAACGACCATGGGCTTACTATATATGTTAACTTTTATGGTCAAATGTATGTGTTATTATATGTGCCTTGAATCTAATGGTTGTTTCGTGATTAAAGTAGCCTTAATGGGTGGTCACTACAAGACGTATATCATTAGTAGCGTGAGCCACTCAAGGTCAGACTCGATCAGGCTGCTAGTATTATGGACGGTAGCGTACAATGGTCGGGGCATCGACATTGTATTACAGGTCTTTTAAGACAACGCCAACCCTGCTAAGAAGGGGTAATATCTCTGGTAGACCATATTGTTGAACTGTCATTGATTCTCATGATTATAAGCATGTATTATATCTATATCGCATTCATGGATAATCGTCATACCTAAAATGCTGCATGCTATACCAAACAGAGTTCATCACTAAAATGACATGGGTATTGTGTGCATTATCTCTCACTAAGCCATTGGACTTACCCATTTTTTACTTTTCCCCCATTATGTGTAAATTGCACGGTTTAGCTAGTATAGATGAGGATGCTTTTGGATAGGATCATGGTGATTGCATAGGACCTGATTCAGGTCATTTTTTGGGATATGAACCCTATTTGGTTGAAGTCTATGTGGGACGATGGAGGGACTATCCGGACATAGATGATAGAGATAGTGATCATGCTTGCACTACTTAAGATTAGGCGTTAATCTTGTTATCTTATTTTAAGACAATGATTTGGAGTAGTAATATGTATATTTTGATGATCGGTCTTTGACCATACATTTGATGATGTATTTATAATATGATACTTTATCTTTACTCCGGTGATTATACATTTATACTTGTGGTATTTAGTTATTGTTTTCTATTCTTGTAATTTAAAGTCTTCTGTTGTATTCTCTCATTTATGAGAGATTAAGATCCCTGAGTACGGGGCGTTACACATGCGCTCCTGTGCAGTTCTGTGCTCTAGCCCATTTCTTCAGCATCTCAAAAAGTCATATTTTTAGCCAAAAATCAATGAAATTTGCTTGTATCTTCAATTAGAACATGAAAACACTAAAACACCACAAAATCAAACAGGGACTTAAGGGGCTTGAATATGCAACATTAAACGCAAACTTTGAGCAAAAAAATTTAGTTTTATGTGTGTGGGTGAAAAAGTAGAAATTTTGAAGTTTTTGAGTATGGGTGGTTGCTATAAACACAAACTTTGAGCGCTATATTTTCAAAATGGAGACATTTGAATAGTGACATACTATTCACGCATCTCTATTCATACTCGAAAGCACTATTCACACGTGAAAGGCGACACATGAACAATATATTACTATTCATGCATCGCCTTTCATGTGTGAACAGTACGTTACTATTCATGCGTCGCCTTACACACGTGTATAGCGACGCATGAACAGTATGTAACTATTTATGCGTAAATAGCGATGCGTGAATAGTAATACTATTCAAACGTCACTATTTTATGAATAGTAAAATGCCGCATTTTAGTAACATTTTCCAAAAATATTACTATTCCAAACGTCACTAATTATGCTTTTTTTTTTTTTTTTTTTTTTTTTAAAGTGTATATTGTAGTTGAGAAGTTGTATGGATAACTGAAATTGAGAAAGACAATGATTAAATATTTATCTATCAAAAAATATATAATATAAATGTAACTAAAAAATTCATGTTTTTTCCAAAAAAGCATATCTCAGGCGGTAAAACTGCTTCCTCCTTATGGTATAACTCAATATTATACACGAGTTCCACTAAACTGCACGTATGGACAATAAGTAAATTATATATTTGAAATTAAGTGCTAATAATAGTTAGATAAATAATAAATTAAGTTTAATGGTTCTTACCTCTTTTCAATATTCATATAAGTGATATTCTCACTACTATCCCCAACCTCACCTTCAGCGTCATCATGAACCGTTTCTATATGCAAAGCCAAAAGCTAATTAGTTAGCTTCTATGCCTAGATTATCTATAGTAGCAAGATGGTTAGTCAAAGCTTACCAATTACTTCCTTATTAATCTATTCATTTCTATGCCTCCAGATAAATCCTCTTAGCTTTTTTTTCATCATTTTAGAAGTTAATTCTATTAGGGGCAATGTAAATTGAAAGAAAGTGACGTTTGACGGAAACAAATCCTCTCCATTTCAAGTGAAATGGAGAGCATCCATTTAATGCAATTAAGATGGCATACTTGTCCAAAATATTTTGCCCAAAAAACAAATGGACAATATTGCCCTTCAAAATGCACTAAATGGATCATCTCCATTTCAGTTATCCTTTTTCGACGTGTAACAGGACTCTGTATCTAATGTATTTTCCTTTATTTACGCAATTGCAGTGGAAGGGTGGACAAAAAGTGGAAAAAAAAAAAAAAAACACTATTTTCTTGAACATATTTACTTTTCTTGAATGATATATAGGGGATGATGTTGAAATGCCCAACCACCAAAATATTTTACTGTTGTGTAGCCTGCCCTCGTTTTGTGAGTTAAAACACGATTGGCCGTGGATGTTTAATCAACAGTCATCGGAGCTCTTTCGGTACCCTTGAAGCGAATCCCCCCCCCCCCCATCATTTTCCCCTCCTGTAATGAATGACACCCCTAATCAATGAACTGCTAATGCACGTGCCTCAGTTAGTAAAAAGTCATTATATTTTTATTTGCGAAAATCCTCTCCTTTTACCCCTTGTGAATGACACCCTCATAATTCATCTTACCTATATTGTACGTAAGCATACTACTTAGATCTACAGTGATCCCAACCAGTTAAGTTACGTAAGAGTTCATAAGAATGGACGGCCCAGATCATCCATATTAATTTGTATACATTATTATTAAATGATCTTCACTTCATATTTCTCTATAAATAACCCTCCTTGACTGCTGCTTAAACATGATTCATATTTTGGGTGATTAGATTGTTCGCTTAGAATTTGATTGGAGCTCAATGTTATCGTTGTTGTTATCCATAATCTCTGATACGTATAATTATAAATTTCTTACAATTAAAATATGTAACAAAAATCATATATATTCATAAATAACTATATAAAATGAAGAAACATTTTTATCATTTAATAATAATGTAAACAATTTGTTTACATACTTGAAAATTTTCAAGAAAGAGAAATTATTAAAAAAACAAAAAAAAAAAGTCGACTTTTTGTTCAATTGTACCTTCCCGTCCTTTTCAATGCATTTAAATTGTTGATTGCTTTGAAGAATAAAAATTTAACCGAGTATAAACGAATTCAACAATTGATCACTGTTCAATTTTCTAAGGAATTAGAAAATTGATATGTATATATATCACAATATTTATATATAGGATGACCTTTTTAGTAATTTTGGTTCAATTCCAATTATGAAATATGTGTTGTTACCAAATTAAAGAATATGGGGTTCCTTGTGGAATGTGGCCAAGATGAGGGAATTATAGATGCAAGCTGGATGCTCTTATAGAGTAGAACACAATGAGTTGTGGGGTTCCTTGTGGAAGCTACCAATCCGCAATGTTGAGAAAAAAATTTTATGGCGAGCTTGCCATGAGATCCTCCCCACAAAGGCAAGTTTATTTCGAAGAAAGGTTGCCATTGATGCTTTATGCCCTATTTGTGGTTTAGGTGAGGAGACGTGCTTCCACATATTGTGGGACTACCCCTTAGCCAGGGATGTCTGGAGTGGTAGCCTAAAAAAAATTCCATAAGAGTTCTTTGTGTGGGCCAACATTTATGTGGGTGGTAGATGATATGTTCAAGAATTGTACTGAAGAGGAGCTGTGTCTGTTTGCTGGGATTGCACGGAGAGTGTGATTTCGAAGGAATGAGGTCGTCCATGGGGGTCCTTTCCTTCATTCGAATGTGCTGGCCAAATATGCCCGAGATGCTCTGATAGATTTTTCTGTTGCAAATAAGTTGGTAGTGACCCTCTCTGATTTCAAAGAACCTAATGGGGGTAGTGGGATGGGTAGCCTTTGAGGTGGCCTATTCTGCAGTCCATTAGACCATTTGGGAGAAATTAAAGGATTTTGATAGGATGGCTTTTTATCTAGAGTGTAGTCATGCGATTGTATAGGAGGAGTTTTTTGACTCCTTCTATTTGATTCATTAATAAAAAAGACTGATATTTTTCTGAAAAAAAAAAAACAAAAAAGAATAATTATTCCATTCCAACCTCCTCCATTCCCAATAATTATTATTTATTTTCCTAATGAAATACTTATTCCGCAAACCAAACGAGGCATATGTGTTTCGTGTAAGTTTCGGGTCAATGGGGGTTTTGGGTTTGAGGGTTTTTGGTGTTTTGTGGTTTTGGGCTTGAGTGTTTGTCAGGTATGAGGGCTTTCAGGTTTTGTTGGTTTTGATTGGGACTAACGGGCGTTAATGAGATGGATGTGTGAACCGTGCCCGCTACATATAGCGGTGAATTGTTCACAAATGCAAAAAAAAAAAAAAAAAAAATATTTTGCATTTGAGATGCATAATCCAATGTAGAGGATTTTTTAGTGTTTTGCTTATCTATTTTAGATAAAAGTAAGAAATGGCAAAGCCATTGTGAGTGTTCTAAAATAAATGTATGGACGGTAAGTAAATTATAGAGGAAAATTCACTTTACCCCCTCCCCCGAAGTTTGATGTCATTTTTAATTTGAACCACAATGTTTAAAAATTTGTAATGTACCTTCACAAAGTTACAAAATTTTGCAATTCGATCAATCCGTTAGTCAATTCCGTCTTCTTAGATGGAAAGTCAAACACGTTCCATGCAAGTGAAGACTTTTATCTAAATCTTCCCATATTGCCCTTAATTTTTTATTATATATATATATATTGGGGGTGACTCCCTTTGGCCATTTGGGGGGATGGTGGACCACCTCTAAGCCTTGGGGGTGGCTGAAACCACTCCCATAGGGGTGGCTTGGCCACCCCCATTTGGCCCCTTGGGGGTGGCCAAACCACTCCCATGGGCCTTGTCGCCCCCAATCTAACCAAACGGGGATGGCTAGGTGTAGTGACCCAAATAATTAACTAGGCTTATGTAGCTTAATTAGGAAAATAATTTGGACTTTGAGTCACTATGGAGACGTGGAAGGGCAATTTTGAAAATTTTGGATTTCAAAGCTACAGTACACGAGCTCTTGCCCCGAGGACCACACGAGCACTCGTATGAACAATGTTATTCCCCTTGTGCAATACCCAATCATACGTTTTAAAAGCATTTTTAACCCGTAGTGAACAGTACACAAGCGCTCATATGGGGACCAAAACGAGCGCTCGTTGACTTTTTGTTGACCTTTGGTTTTTGCCCGTGCATGCCACTTGCAACTCAAAAACCTTTAGATAAACAGTACACGAACGCTCGACATTGTAGTACACGACACTTTTTCAGATATTTTCTGTAGCGCCCTCAGTTTTTTTCATCTATTTAAACCCATCCCCCATTCGTTCTTTAGAGTTATTTTTGCCTCTGAAGCCTTAAGGAAGCACTATTGGTTTGGTTCTTGAGAGTTGTGAGATTGTAAGCGTTTCCTTGATGTCCTTGGTGAAGAATGAGGTGCTTTTGGGAGGATTTGCTTATTGAGGTAACATCTGCCCTTTCCGTTGTGTTTTGTTTGGCTATTATGCTAGTTCTTGCTTTCAATAGCTTAGTTGGTGATTGTATAGAGTTTAAGCTTTAATATCATCTTAAGTTTTCCTTTTCGTTTAGGCTTAATCTTGTTATTTGGAGACGTTATTCTGGTTGAAAGGTGTTAGAAAACCTTTTTATGGTCTTAGGACTAGTCGGGAAAGGCTCGGGAAGCATTTGGATTAAATGAGGTTCTACCTAAACCACATTGGCCGAACGCTCGCCCCTAGGGACGAGTGCTAGACCAGAGACGTTCATATGAACACCTCTTTGGCCGAACACCTTATGACCTTCATTTTCGAGTCTTAGGTTCGTTTTAGTTGGAATTAGGACTAATATGAGGTTTTTCACATATTTGGAAAACCCGAATCGTTTGGAGGAATACTCGGAGAACTTGTTCGGCCTAGATGAGTTTTAACTCACATAATGTTTGCCATTTATTTTTCCGCATTGCACGACTATTTTGTGTATCAAAACATGCATATTTACAACTCTCACAATATACACCTTGCTGCACCATGAACTCTATCATTTGTGAAAATGTGATACTTAAAAAGATAATGATGTTGAGATTTATAAAAGCATGCATATAAAATACGGACAAGATTAATTGCATCGTATGACATGATACACTAGTACGTGCGGGATAACGACCATGGACTTACAATACATGTAACTTTATGGTCAAATATGTGTGTAATATATGGGCCTTGGATCTAATGATTGTTTTCTGATCGGCGCAACCTTAACGAGCGGTCAATACATGACGTACATCATTAGTAGCGTGGGCCACCCAAGGTCGGAATCGGTCGGGTTGCTAGTGTTATGGACGGTAGCGTATAATGGTTGGAGCACCAGCATTGTATTACAGGTCTCTCGGGATAGCACCAACCCTGCTGAGAAGAGTAATATCTCGAGTATACCATACTGTTAAACTATCATTATTTCTCATGATTATAAGCATATATTATATCTATAATGCATTCATGGATTACTTGCATACTTAAACTGTTGCATACTTTACCAAACAGAGTTCATCACTAAATGACATGAGTATTATGTGCATTGTCTCTCACTAAGTCCTTGGACTTACCCCTTTTTATTTTCTCTCCCATTATGTATAAATTGCGCGGTTTAGCTAGCGTAGAGGAGGATGCCTTCAGACCGGATCATGGTGATTGCACAGGACCTAATTCAGGTCATTTTTTTGGACATGGACCCTGTTTGGTTGAAGTCCATGTGAGACGATGGAGGGACTATCCAGACAGAGATGATAGAAATGGTGGTCATGCTTGCACTACTTAAGATTAGACATTAATCTTGTTATCTTATTTTCAGACAATAACTTGGGGCTGTAATATGCTATTTTGATGATCGGTCTTTAACCATACATTTGATGACTTACTTATGATATAATGTTTTATCTTTACTCTATTGATTATATTTGTGGAATTTAGTTATTGCTTTCTATCCTTGTAGTTTAAAGTCTTCCGCTGTATTCTTTCGTTAAGGAGAGATAATGATCCCTGAGTCTTGTCCCGTGAGGGATGTAGGCTTAGAGACGAACTATGGAGTTAATTACCAGTTAATTGATTTTCAAAGGGCGTTACACTAGGCCACTCGCATGGCCAAAGGGGGTGACCAGGCCACCCCTATGGCCAATGGCCCAATTTTTTTATTTTTTTTTTTTTTTTTTTTTTTTAAATTATAAAAAAAATGAAATTAGGGGCAATATGGGAAGATTGTGATAAAAATCCTCACGTGTTTGACTTTCTGTATGAGAAGATGGAGTTGACTAATGAATTGGTCGAATTGCAAAATTTTGTAATTTTATGAGGGTACATTGCAAATTTTTAAACATTGAGATTTAAATTGAAAATTGGGTCAAACTTCGAGGGGTAAAGTGAATTTTCAATTTTTTATCTTTGAAATTAAGTGCTAATAATGGTTAGATAAGTAATAAATTAGGTTTAATGGTTTTTACCTCTTTTTAATATTCATAAAAGTGATGTTTTCACTACTATCCCAAACTTCACCTTCAACATCATAATGAATCGTTTATATGCAAAGCCAAAAGCTAATTAGTTAGCTTCTATGCCTAGATTATCTATAGTAGCAAGATGGTTAGTCAAAGCTTACCAATTAGTTCATCATTAATATGTTCACTTCTATGCCTCCAGATAAATCCTCTTAGCTTATTTATTTATTTATATATATTTTTTTATCATTTTGGAAGTTAATTCTATTAGGTATGGGTGTAAAGGCGGTTACAGTTAGCGGTTAGTGGCAATAACCGCTAACCGTAACCGCCTTAGCGGTTAGCGAAATAGATAACCGCCTGCTAACCGCTTTTTTTTGGGCTTTTTTTTTACCCTCGTTTTTTTTTTCTTGTATTTTTAATATCTTCTTGGACCAAATTGCTATAAAAAGAGCCCATATTGAAAAATCAAAAATATTTGACCCAAAATTTTGGATCACCAATCCTAAATTTGTACATTTGCTCTTGTTTTTGTTTTGACAACAAATTCATATGCAAATGTTTGACCCAATAAAAAAATCAAAAATATTTGACCCAAATATTTGGGCTTATTATATAATCATATGATTTAATGATCAAGTCATCATGTGATATAATCATATCAATTATAGTGATAATATATAAATTACTAAAATTATAATGATAATACATTAATACTTAAATTGTGTTTATAAGCAACACATTGGTCATTGTTTAATCCAATGTCAATTACATAATTTGATATTATACGAATCATATCATCATTGTATATTAATAATATGATTCACTTGAAGTCTTGAATAAAGTATTTGAATTGTCATTGAATCATATGATTAAGTATTGATATTATACATTTATATTATTCATATGCATATGTAGACTTATATAGACTTATAACATATATAGACTTATAAGTTTATAACATACATTGGAAATAAGTCTCTAGATATTTAACTATTGTATTAGTATGAATTTGTATACTTATGAGTTATGTCATATTATATATGTATAATTTGTTATTATATAATCAAATGATTTAATGATCAATCTCATGTGATATAATCATATAAATTATAGTGATAATATATTAATACTCAAATTGTGATTTAATTATTTTTTTTAAAAATTGTGATTTAATGATCAAGTGATTATGTTATATGTATAAATATTTTTATAATTATAATTATAAAAATATATTATATAAAAAGGCGGTTAGCGGTTAACGGTTACGGTTAATAAACCCAATAACCGCTAACTGATAACCGCTAGGCGGTTATAGTGGTTAGACGGTTAGCGATTAATACGGTTAAGCGGTTAGAGCGGTTAGAAAACCGCCCGCCTTTGCACCACTACTATTAGGGGCAATGTAAATCGTGCATAAATAAATTAATTGATAAATGACAAAGATTTCATTTTAACTGGGTTAGAGGAAGTTGCTCAAACTCATCTCTAAAAATGTTATATGTCCCTTTTGTATGTGAGAACCACATACTTTTTAAATAGTAAAGACAATGTTGGAATAACTTTTATTAAAAGAACGTGTCTCTTCCTTCTTTGTCCTTGCTATTTAAAAAGCATGTAAGGCTATTTTACCTCACACATTCAACAATTTATTTTATTTTATTTTGAGTCTTGGTAAAATCAAAAATTATATGGCCCTTTTAATAATTTTGGTTCAATTCCAATTATGAAATATGTGTTACCAAACTAAAGAATATGAATAATTATTTCATTCCAACCTCCTCAATTTCCAATAATTATTTATTTTCCTAAAGAAATACTCATTCCGCTAACCAAATGAGGCCTAGGTGTTTCGTGTAATTTTCTGGTCAATGGGGGTTTTGGGTTTAAGGGCTTTTGGTGTTTGTGGTTTTTGGGCTTGAGTGTTTGTCGGGTGTGAGGTCTTTCGGGTTTTGTGGGGTTACACATGTGAATTTTCGATGTATTAATGAATGCGATCTAGTAATTTATTCAAAAAAAAAAAAAGTCATGTCCTTCTCACATACGAAAGGGACACATGAGATTTATATAGACTAAGTTGGAAGAACACCTCCAACACAGTTTTGAGGAAATCTTTGTCAATTGTTAAAATAAGAATGTAATTGTATATTTGTATAGAATAAGCTAATTGATTAAGTACGTACATGCAACGCATGAATTGATCTTGTTGTTGACCTCCATTTGTTTGAAGGTGAGTTGCTTTATGTGATTGAAGTTCATCGTCGCCATTCGGATATACAAACGTTCTTTTGGCCCTTGGGCTTCTGGGATTAGGAAGGTTGTAGCCAGTGGCGGAGCCATGTCAAAGATTAAAAAAAAAAAAAAAAAAAAAATTCTTTTTTTCTACCCACCGTAACCCACGGCACCCCCAAAATAAAACTATTGATGGGTGGAGAAATCAGACCAATAGTGAAAGCAGGGGAAGCGGAACGTGGAGGAGTAGAGAAAGAGCTGCTGATGGTGCGGTCGTTGTCTCTAGTGGCACTACAGGTAGGAGGACGGTGGATGAAAGGCCAGAACGGGAAAATGAAAAACATTTCTCTTGGTCATGAGGTAGGGAAGTTACGGGAAATTCGGGATAAGTGGCTAAAAACATTTCTAAATTTTTTGATTCCACATCACGGGAATCATGGGGAAAATATTATCCCACCTCTCACGTCAGTTCCTATTCCTACAACTATGTGTATGGATAGTTTTGGAGGAAGAGAGTTTGGAGGTTAGGAAGGGAAAGAAGATAATAGAAGGAGAGATTTAAGGAGAAAATAGGGGGGACATCAATCGCACACGTGTACAGAGTCATTTTTTGGTGTTTCTAATGTATCCCTACAGAGCTCACACGTGGTTTGTAATAAACAAGACAATGTGTGTGATTCTTCTAAGGGACATGGAGTTAAGTTGGGGGAGGAAAACAAGTATGAAGTGTTGCATGAGATTGAGGCTAGAAATGACGTAAGAGGATCTCTCCATTTCAAATCCCCTAATTTTTTTTTTATAAATTTAGTGCATTTAATGTACTACCATCATTAAAATTTTTGGACAACACTACCCTTCAAAATGCACTAAATAGAGGAAATAGAAATGATTTGAAATGGGGGAGTGAAGATAGGGTGGAAGGGGCAGTGAAGTCTGCACAAGCTTTGAGCAAATCTAAACCCACGTGGAAGCGTCGTGCACGAAAGAAATATAGTTTTGGGGTACTGAACATAGTAAAAATAAAATAGAGAAAAAAGGGAAGAAGGAGGGTACAAAGGATATGGAAGTATTCCGGAAGTGTTATATTGTTGTTGTGTTATGATATTGTTTAGCCTCTTTAGGCTTTGATCAAATTAAGAGAACAATACATGCATGTTAGTGATACCCATTATAAATAGTTGAATTTGTTCTGTAACGTATATTGTTAATTCGATCATCTATTTTATAAACTTTAATTGTCTCTTATAAGGTCATGATTTAACTTGAAAATTTTAGGTTCATGAATCATGTCAAAGTTTAAAACTATTGATTCATTCTTCAAAATGAAAAAAAGTCGACATTTCGGAAAGTAATATACCATTAGATTTTAATGCCGAAACTTCAAATCCTAATGAGCGTCATCTTAAATCTCCAAGGGTTGAAAATGAAGAATATCATTTTGAATCTCTAATTAAAAAATTAAAAAATTAGTCTATTTTGCAGCACCTGTAACATTAATTGGCTCGCTCCGCCACTGGTTGTAGCCATTTGCCCAAGGAGTTGATGCATGACGCCTTTGGGTACCGCTTCCTTCCAAATCTTAAAATTTTTTGGCTGTCCATGTCCAAATGGTTAGATTGTAGTTGTACTCACTGATTCTAAGCTCAATTGGTCTACACCATCGGCTAGTCTCAGCTAGGTAATTTGCCACGTTGTTTTACGCTTGGGGTATGTAACTTTTGATAAAGACATGGCCTTTGTTATCGCCCCCCCTAATTAAAGTCTGGGCCGCCTGTAGGGCTAAGAGCTTGTTGGACAAAGTGTGAGCATCTTCCCGCTGCGTTATTGTTTTGGCGAACTCCTCTTGGATGTCCCAAAATTTCCCTTCAATTCTATCAATGACATCTAAGGAGTTGGTTTCTCCCATTAAAACTCTGTTGCACCCACACTAATCATTTGCTAAATTCAACCCCCATGAGAATGTCATAGCTTCTACGGCATTGACGTCGTGTTCCTTTGTCAAGCCGATGCCTTATAAAAGTATAATAATTATTGATTATAGAAACTACATTATATGTAAAAGGATATATATGCATTACATTATTAGAGGTGAAATTACATAAACATACCATTCCTTCGAGTGGGCTTATGGGTTGGTGGGAGCTTAAGGCTTGATCGGAGCTTCCACTGCCATTGTCCGACGACAATTAATTGTCCTATAAGATACATTATAGTGCAATACTAAGATTAGAAAGTTTGAAGTTTGTTAGTACTTAGTGGTAGATGTGGCACGAACCCAACAATGAATCATGTGAATGAGCTTACTAATACCGAAGTTGTATATGGGTCTCAACAAGTTAAAAAATATACGTAGTATTTTTTTTTTTTTTGACATGTCCACATAAGGGAAGGGGGAGGGGGGATTCGAACTAGTGACCATCGCTTTATTAGGCGTGATCCACAGCCGATTCAGCTACCCCTTGGGGACATCTATAGTATTGGCAATGCATTATCTAAATATTGGAGAATATTGTTATGGGCATATATGGCTTACAAATCTAATATGAGGTATATATATGCAATTGTTCCCTATATCTCAAGGATATTGTTGAAGCCAATTTAGCCACAAAAAAAGATGGTATAAAATTGAAAAAAAAAAAAAAACACTAGATATTTTTTTCTCACAAGAGATACGAATTCCGTCCTCTCTTCCCTTGACATTGCATCTTGCAAAGTGGTTGTATGAAATTACTAGAAACGTTCATGTTGGACCATATATGATTAAGAGCTTGTTTGAGATTTAAAAAAAAAAAGAAAAAAAAAAAAAGAGCCTATTTGAAAAATAGAACTTTTAAATCAAAAAACGTTTTTTGGTAAAAGTTTCATTTTTAAGCTTTTACCAAAAGTGCATTTTGGTCATTTTTAGATTTTTTGGACCCTTAAAATCGCTTTTAATTTTTTTATCAAACGAGTTTTTTTTTTTTTTTTTCAAATGGACTTTTTAGGTGTTAAACGCACTTTTAGGTCTCTCAAATGCAATCACAAACATGCCCTAAAAGCAAAGTGGAATTTGTACTAAATTATAAGATTCTTAACATGGAGAGAAAATAATAAGTAGATATAAACATTACCAATTCACCTTTCTAACGAATATAAAACTAATATCGGATAGATTTATTGATAAAAAGAATCTATTATATTATTAAGGTCTAATATAACCTATTATGATCTATTGTATCATCATTTCAAACACTAACTAGGAAACTTAAAACGAACTAATTGTTTTTTATCACTCTATTATGGTCTAATTTGATGGAGAAGTTGGGAAATTATATTTGTGATTCAAGGGTAGGCTCATATCAGTTGCTGTTACTGAGGAAAGGTAAAAGTTCGGATTTATCTCGATGATCCTGATTCTGTATCCATTTATCTACCCCAAATAATCCTAATTCTTTTGTTAGTGTGTCAGTTTTTTTTGTGTTCCTGAGACCAAAGCCCATTTCAGTTTCCACTTTTCTCTTTGTTTTTTTTGTAGGGTATGTTTTAGGTAGTGTTTTTGTTCTTGTTCTTGTTTTTTTTTTTTTTTCAGTTTCTTCACCATTTTCCTCATATTCCCTTTTCCGGGTCTCTTTGGAGGACTTATTATCGTCCACAAAAGGTACTGATCAGTTGTCTCTCAAACCAATCGTGGGCATGGTTGGTATAACTTGCAAATAAGCTCATTCGATTGCTTCATAAACCCCAAGTCAAACAGTCTCCAATGAAATCTCCTCATTATGGGGCGGAGTGCTACCGGATGCCATTGAGTAACCTGTTAAATCAGAAATTCCTAGCACTCGCTTTTGGCTGTGTCATGTGTCCGTAAGGCATACAATTCTTTCTTTTTTTGCCCTTAGTCTGAATAGGGTATAGTCACATTACAGTAGGCTGGAATAAGTGCTAACTTAATCCTGTTACCAAACTGCCAAAGTTCCAACACAAAAAACAGAATAAGAAAATGCTTACACTGGAATAAGCCTATCCGTGCGCTGGAATAGGTATTTCCACCAAGTGCTGCAACCAAGCGGCAGTGTCTTCCCCACCTTAAGCACAACGGCACAGGCAAAAAGTTTCAGAAAATTTTGCAACTCCTACAGCCGATCACCTCCACGTCAGTCGGACACTGTAGAAACCAACAGCCACCGCACCACCGGAGCACACCGTACGTCGCTCGGGTCTTCACCAGAACCCCCGGAGCAGCGCCGATCGTCTACCGCCCACGTCGACGGCGACCCACACAGGCTCAAAGCCACCCAACCGCCACACGCAGTACTACAGGTAACGGTTGAGCAACAGCCCACTGCCGCACAATCAGAACCACACACGGCACCGCAATCTTCCAGGTCACACGGCACTACACAGCGAGGGTTATTTTTTACTCGTTTAGTTATGATTTTGCTTGTTTTTCTCGAGGGTTTTGTGTCGTAGCACAAGGGTATTATTATATTATGTATTTTTTTTTTTTTAAGGTTTTACAGGTTTTTCTATAATAATTAACTATAGCCGTCACACAATAGGAGTTTGGAAGATGCAATAAAATTTGTATCGAGAGTTTTCTATGTTTTCCAATCTTGAAAAGTATTTTTTGTGTTTAAACACTGAAAATGCTGTTTAAGCAGCCAACCAAACAAGGTGTTGGTTTTTGTGGTGGCATGCCTGCATCCTCTCTCTTTTTAGTGGTAAAATTCATCCTCTATCTATAAGCTGTAGTAAAAACACAAGTTGAGGAAATTTAGCAAGGACTTGATGTAATTATGAAATGTTTTATGGCTTGGATCTTGGATCATTATATTTATATATCTTTCCTAGAAGCTGCTTATAAGCTGGAAGTGTTTATGTTGCAGCTACATTGTATGATGGACCATGAAGAATATGTTGATCTACCTTTTAAAGTTGGCCAAATGGCAGAGTCAAGATCATTTCTCCAAGGTTTTCGTGGCGCATGGTTTCGATGCAAGGTGTCTATCGGTTTTATGCACCCTGATCAGTTTTCTTCTATTGATTATTTTCGACACTGCAGGACCATTCATTGATAATTAATATTAGTTCATTCTATTTAATTTAAGTCCTATCTTTTCATTTCTACATCCATGATTTGTTGTTTATGACTCTGCCCACTTTTCAACGGGAATGAAAAAAAAATAATGTGATAGGTTTGATTTGTTTTTGGGAAATAAATGAAAAATCAGTCCCTATGGTTTATTTGATTTGCAATTAGCTCATTGTGATATCAAAATGAGCTCACGTGTCTTATTTAAGTTAGTGTCACACTAACAAAATCTGTTAAGTCAGTAGTGTAAGCAGTAAATTGTTTTTTTGGTATACTTCAAGGTCTCTGAGTTCATTTTGACACTATAGGGAGATAATTGTAAGTCAAGTAAACTACAGGGACTGATTTTGTAATTTTCCTTGTTTTTGGGTTATTTTCTTCTTTTTTTTTTGGGGGGGGAGGGGCGTTGACGATGGGGAGAGGGCACCATTTGTGATAGTTTGGAGTTTTTCATAGATGACATCAATGCCAGCAAGTTCCTATTTGTTGCAAAGATCTTGGAGTGGGGTGAAGACCTTGGTGCGATCGGCGTTGATGATGAAGATGTGTTCTGATTTAGAGGGATGCAAAGGTTGTGAAGGAAGAGGAGGTTTGAGAGTGGATGGAGCAAGGTGGTTGCAGAGATTGGATTTGACTGGCAGATGTGGACAGATGGAGCTTTTCAGATAAATACGTGCCTTTTACTGTTTCTTTTTCTACTAGAAAATTTAGAAGTTCAAAGTATAAGTTAATATGATATCATGTTAGATCTTGAAGTTTGACGTGATACTTGAACAAAAGTTTAGTTAATGGATGTGGATGAACCATGTTGAGTGAAATTTGAAAGTATGAGGGAGTGATCAAATTGGAACTTGACCAAAATGACAAGAAACCCAAACTTAGACGAAATTTGAAAGTATGAGGGGTTGATGAAATTGGAACTTGACCAAAATGGCAAGAAACCCAGACTTAGATGGACCAATTTGTAGTTTAGCCAAGTTTTTACATATCTGCAACTAGAAAAGTATATGTGTACCTGCATTCTCAATAGACACTTTCTCAATTTTAAAGGTTTGATCAAAGAACAATTTGTGGACCAGCATGCATAGCTTTCATTAATATCCTCCCCAAACTGTCAAAAAGAAGAGTCTTATAGCCAATGTTTGGAGTCAAAAGTTGCTTTCTTTAACTAGTCTTTTTGTGGTTGACAACCTCAGACCACTCACCAATTTCTCATTTCACATTAAGAGTATACGAGGTCCTTCACACATCTCTACTAACAAAAGAAATATAGATTGGAATCAGGTACAAAGCTTTTATCCATTGCGGGTTCATTTTTTCTATCTCATGAAGAGCCTGGGTAATCTCATCGTTGAAAGTTGATATCTTTATTATTGGTGTGTCAAAGAGAGAAGGGACAAACACTGCATTTTTGTGCTTGTTTTGTAAAGTTATCAAAAAGTGTTTTTGGTTTTGTTTTTTCGAAAAATATGAAGGAGAAAATTAAAAAGTGTTGTTTGTGGTGCGGTGACAGATTTGGTTGGTCCTTCTTTGGAGCTGGTGGATAGTGAAGAGGAGGACAGAAATTTCTAGGGTATGGAAGAAGAAGAATGCTGGGATGGGGATGGGGAAGAAGGTGGTTTCATCCTGCCTCCTGTTTGGATTGGGATTTGTTGGAGGAGCCGTGTGAGGGGATTGATGCCACCTTAGAGGCTACCTCCCCCAAAAGGTTAAGGGTAGAAGGGGGCTTCTAAATTTAGAATGCTCCATTAATTATGATGCTAAGGGTGCACTCTATAAGCGGGAGAAAGGCAAGTCTCATGTCTTCTAGCATTGAGTGTCGAGGTGTTTTTGGGCTTTGTGGTTTTGTGGTTTTGGGCATGAGGGTTTGTCGGGTTTGAGGGATTGGGTTTTCTGATTGTTTGGATCCTCTTGTGTATACTACCTGTGTACTTAGGGGGACCTTATGCTTTTTAATAAAGTATTATTATTTATCAAAAAAAAGGTGTTGTTTGTGGGGACCATATCTGAAAATTCGTTTGAAAAGAAAAAAGCTTAAAAGTGTTTTGATTTAATTTTGAAATAAATTTTCAAAATATATATTTTTTTGATAAGTGCAAAAAATAAAAAATAAAATAAAACATAAAAGAAATGGAACAAAAAAAGCATAAAAAAAGAAAAAAATATTACCTTATGAAGGCTTGCCTCCACAGGTAGCGACCACCACCCCTCACTAAAGGAGGGAGGTGGCTCTCCCCGCCCCTGCAGGCATGGTGATTCCACCTTGCAAAAGGGGGGGGGGGTTATGGGGGTGGATGCCTCTTGTGGAGGCCTGAGGGGTGGGTCGCCGCCCGCGCGAGATGCGCAAATGGTGTTGGTCTCCATCCTTATTGCAGTGTCCACTTGCACAAGAGGGGTGGAGAGTTTCACCCCCATTACAGAGGGTGGTGAGGGCGCGGAGTTCCACCCACATTGCAGAGTTCAGTGGGGGTGAAACTCCATGGGGTAGGGGTGGACACTGAACGTGGGCAGGTGAAGGGGTGGCCTCTCCACTTTTTTTTTTTTTTGTTAGTAAGAAGCGCAATCTCCACCTATTATTGTTCATGTTTGGACAAATTGAGCATGCGTTTTCAAAATATTCCCATATGAAGTTTGTTTTTCTATATATGTTCTTCCACAAGATATTTCATCCATATTAATGGATGAAATGGATGGAGATGAAATATTATATGGAAGAAGAATTGCCTATGATTGTTTTCATATTTCTAATTTTTCTAATTGTCTTGAGTTTTTGTTTTGTTTTGGGTTAGGTGATTCTTTTTCATACTTAATGTATTTGGGTTGCGCCCTTTCGCACTTAATAATTTTCAATTACTTTGGTTATTTAATGCCTTGATTGATCTTCTTATATTATAAGAGACATTGATGAACAGACTACTTGAGACCTAGAGGAAAACTTCGTTTACCACCTACTAGGCACATAGTGTCTACTACTCTGCCTATGCATTATGTTTAATGATATAGTCCTATTTTAAAATTTACATTGAAGCTTGTCTCTTTGCTCAAGTTATTCCTTTTTATTAGACAAATACTTCATGCCATTTAATTTTCCTGTACTTTCCATTAGATAAAGGAGATTGGCTCGAGAAAAGGTCTGATGGGGCATGCCTTAGAATTTGTTGACTTTCCAGATGAAAGTAAGTATACTATTGCAGTTCATGTCATTCAGTCTACCATTGGCTATTATAATTTATCATCTCAAGGTTATGCAAATTAAAAATTAATCCTCACGAAATGATTTTTTGTTTTGTTTTGTTTTTTCTTCTTCTTCTTAGGGCCTGTCTGTTTTACTTACAGAAAGTGATTTTAGGTTTCAAAAAGCGATTTAGAAGGGTCAAATTGGCACCTTTATGAAATGTGTTTTTTTTTGTCAAATGAATGGGTCCAAAATTCACTTTCTGGGATATATTACCAAATGCTCACTTGCTACTTAGGTTGTTTGGCCCGAGCTTGAAGGCACATTTGGGAGTCCAAACAGTGGAAACAAACGCTTCATATGTTCTGGAATTAAGTAATAGTGGTAGTCATAAACAAATATATATATATATATATATATTTTTTTTTCTATGTCGGGGAACTTCTCCAAGGCATGGCCTTTCGGACCCACCCCTGCAGAGTAAATCCCGGTTCCGTGCACCGCACCCTCGGAAGTTTCCCTACACGGAATTGGTTAAATCGCTGGCTTTTCACTAGGGGGTGTGGCCTAAAAGGATTGTCTGCACTCATGAGGTTTTGAACCTTGGACCTTGAAGGGGATGATACCTCAAGACCAAGGCCTCCACCACTTATTGACTTTTCTTATCCTAATATTATATATATAAACAAGTGATAGATATGAAAGTCAAACAAATCAATGGAATCCTTGTTAGCTTTTTTGATAGACAACTACTAGAGCATTTGTAGGTGTGAGTTTTTTTATATTTATAAACAAATAGATGGAAAATCTACAAATTTAGTTTGTTTCTAGAATTGAAAACCTAAAAATACATTCACTTGGTCTGATGTTATACTTGTGTTTTTGAAATAGCATCATTCTTCTATTGTACTTTATTTACAGAAACAAAATGGACACAGTTATATCAAAAGCGTAGAAACTGGAAGGAGGTAAAAAGGCAATTGATGGTTCGCCCTCAATTTCCTCCTATCTTTCGTGAAAGTCAAATGCCTGACGTCAATAGCATCTTAGAAGTGGTAGTCATTGTTGACAATGTTTGGAAAGTGGGGGATTTGGTAGATTGGTTGATGGATAGTTGTTATTGGTCTGGAAGAGTAACTGAATTGTTGGGGGATGAGAAGGTAAAGGTAATATTTATGTGCCTATCCATTTATATCCTCTATTTGGTATTGAATGCTGAATTTTGTTTGCTTGTTATCATTTTTTTTCATTGTGAGGTGGTTTCTGCATATGTGTTTTTAGTCTATCCTGTTAATCATACTCCCCTTTTTATGTATAACCAGTTGCTTTCTTATTTTGTTTGCTGAAACATGTATCATATGGACAGTCCTTACCATGTAGTCTAATCACTTGATTGATTTAGCTTCCTTGATGTTAATAATTTGCTCAAGTCTATTATGTGTTTAATGCAACAACTAATCAAGTGATATCTTCAAAACCAAGCATCAACTTCTCATCAAGTTCATTGAAATTTGGTTTTAATAATCAGGAGTCTGTTTGGTTCCATTCTCAGACATCAGTTTTGAAAAAGGGTTTGTTTTTCTCTGAAAATGGATTGGTTTCAAAGCATTTATATATATTTTTTTCTTTAGACCTAGTTTTGCACTATTTGCTTTGGACTCTGATGACTAAAAATGATTTCTTGCTAACAGAAACAAACCGGTGGTGACCTTCCTGAGGTATTTTGGTCCGGTTTTGTGTTATCCTTGTCAATTTTCTGTGTGTGACCTTACTGTGACATCCGATTAATGTTTCAGGAAGTCCATATTATGTTTTTTTTAATAGGGAAATACACCAAAAAAGTCCTTGAATTTAGGAACTTTTGCCAAATCATGACTTACATTTTCGATCTCGCCAATTAAGGACCTTCTTTATGGTCTCCTGCCAAATTTGTCATTTCGTCCAACTTTTGGCTCAATTTT
>NC_081544.1:24834192-24840290 GCF_901000735.1 Corylus avellana
AAAAATTTAAGGCAAAAAAAAATAATAATTTAAGATATTTTTTGCCAATTGGTTCTTCTCTAAAAAAATTTTGGCCCTTAGTCTCTCCCACAAAACTCAAAGCTGGCTTCGTCCCTGGGCCCAAGACCATCCAACAATATTTGGAACATGTGCTACCACTGATGCATGGTATTATAGTCTTGAATAATTTTACTAATTAACCACGAATTTGGTTAGAACAAGCTCAAAAGGACTTCATTTGCATCTCATGGGAAAGCTGACTTTAAACAGAAACAAAGTGAATATATGCAAGAATATATATTTGTCTCTACATATGCAAGGCTGAGGAGAACTTTCTGAAGCAAAATTCCCGAAACAACTGGTTAAACCTTGGTGATCACAATATTGCATACTTTCAGAGTGGTAAAGGTCAGAAATTCAAAGAAACTTATCAACTTTTTTATGGGATGATAATGGGATTAAAGTGGAGGAAGCAAATCAAATTAAGAGTGTATGGCTAAAGAATATTATAGAAGATTAGTTGAAAGAAACTCAACACATGTTTGATGAAAACAAAGCAGCACGAGTATCTCAGTTGATCAAGAATAAGCTTCTTTATCAACTGAAGTTTCTGAGAAAGAAATCAAATATGTTATTTTCACTATGCATAGCAGTAATTAGGCAGTGCAGGATTTCTTCAACTCAGTAAAACTTCTTAAGGAAGACTTAACGATTTCAATCCTATAGTTTTGGACGACTTAACGATTTTGCTTATAATTGACAGTACAGTGTTTAACTATGCCCAATTTTGAGAGAAATGCTACATACCCCAACATTTTTTTCCAAATTCCCTTTTCCAAATGATTTGGACTCATGTTCACTTAAAAAAAAAAAAAAAAAAAAATCTAATCCTATTTATTTCTTGAACGGACCTGTTCATTTGGGAAAAGAAATTTGATAAAAAATGTTAAGCATTTCTCCAATTTTGAAGGAATGAATAGCACTTGTATATAAACCAACCATTGCCATTGGTCCATTTCATTAGCTGCCACCTGGGCTCATCCTAAGTCAATTGTTGGGTCTATATATATGAGAATGGAAATGTGTTAAAAAAAAAAAAAAAATTGGGCTTCTGTGGACTTCTTGGTTTAATGGGCCGTTGTGACTCATGCTCAATTGCTGAAATGGCAACCAATAGATTGGGTGTTGTGTTTTTTCTTTTTTTAGTGAGATATTATTAATAAAAGAACACAGAATACATAAGAAGGGTGGGATGCTCCAACAATGACATCATTATTTGAAAATAGGCCAAATAAATTGTCTGGCCTAATCATTATTGCCACACAATTAAAAAAAAAATAGCAAAAATGACAATTTCTTAGGCAATATCAATAATTTGACCAACTGTTTGGAGAAATGCCTAGACAACCGCTAGAAAACTTGATAGCCAAAACCCTCGAGGCTCTACACAACACCATTTTTTGTTCAAACCCTTAAAGAGAGTGACACAATAGCACGTTCGTGAGCATGGGTGGAACTACATGGTAGCTCGAGGGGACTTCAATCCCCCACGCCCTTATTATTATTATTTTTATTTTTTAAAAATATTCCTATAATCTTTTAAAGATTAAATTTTTTTTTTTTTTCTTTTGCTCCCTCCAAACTTTAAATACTAGTTCTACCCCATATAGCAATTGATAAGTAATATAAATTGAAACCAAGTGTTGTTAATTGTTAAGGTCAATTCATGGCCAATTGAAGACAAAAAAACTACCGACAGCTCAAATTAACCCAACGCTGCCGGCCGTATCCAAGTTGAATTAAGATGAGCCGACTGCCAAGTCACAGTTTTTAAATGTATTCTATTTATTAGTAAAAAAGTTCTTGACCAATGTATTCTATTAAATATCTGAAACTCTTGAAGAATGTTAGTTGACAATCCTAGTCATTATCAGAATGGTTAGGTGGTGGAAAACAAATTTCTCGAACAATCGATAACTCATTTTTTAATTTGTGTACACTTGTCTTTTCTTTTTCTTTTTTTTTTTACATGTTTACACAAGAGGGGGATGAGAATAAGGATTCGAACTAGTGACCTCTTGTTGGAGTTATCCCACATCAGTTGTGGAATGGGCTAGTGGTCAGTTTATAAGTATGAGGGAAAGTCTCACCTCTTGAACTAACTTTTGGGGTTGAGAGAGGCCCAAAATCACCCAACACTAGTATCCTTAGTTAGGGGTGAACACCAATTTCAAATGCTCAGCGGAATTAATCTATCTCTCTTTGTGTAAATTAAATAGTAACACAGTAACAAAATAATAATCAAGCAAACCCACAAGCAAAACACCAAGATTTTTACTTGAAAAATCCTTCAATGCGAAGGTAAAAACCACAGGACTTAGTCCAGTTAAATCTTCCACTATCAACAATAATAAGTTTACAATTATCTTCCCTAGAGAAATATCTAGAGGTTATCATCACATCAAGGATACATGCATTCTTGGATTAAACATAAATTCATCACCCTAAAATGGATTTCAACAAGAATAAAGAAAGATCTCACTAAGGAAGTATTATCAACCAAGCGACTGGAGAGGAATTTCAATGATCGACACTAGTCAATACATAGCACTCGTCGTCAGGAGCAACATTCTAAAATTGCATCAAGATCAGACCACAAACGAACCTCCGATCTCTGACGGATGTGGTTAGGCAAACCCTTTTCTTTTTCTTTTCTTTTCTCTCTCTTTCCCTTGCACAGTCACTGTTTCTTTCTTCTCCTTATTTCTTTTTGTCTCTTAGTCTCTTCTAAACACATGTAGGTGTGTTCCTTTTTATATAGCAAACAAAAGGGTAGCAACCCTTTTGTTTACTAGTCCACGTGGGTTGGTCCCCATATAAAGAGGGACCACCCCAACAATGCTCCCCCTCTCGATTATGTGGGAGGTTTCACCAAGCCCGCTGTGCTTCTATAAATTTTAAGCTTTTACATAAGCAATGATTTAGTCATCATATCTGAGCCATTATCATCAGTATGGATTTTTTCAGTCTGTAACAGCTTATCTTCCAGTGCATCACGAATCCAATGACACGTAACATCGATATGCTTCGATCTTGAATGGAAAGTTGAATTCTTACTGAGATAGATGGCACTCTGATTGTCACAATAAAGCACATACCTCTCTTACTGTAGACCTAGTTCTTGTAAGAACTTTTTCATCCATAACAATTCTTTGGCCGCTTCAGTGATAGCAATGTACTCTGCTTCTGTGGTAGACAAAGCAACACACTTCTACGATCTGGACTGTTAGTACACTGCTCCCCCTGAATAAGTAATTAGGTACCCTGAAGTAGATTTTCTAGAATCAATATTCCCAGCCATATCTGCGTATGTAAACCCATCAAGCACCTGTTGACCATTGCTAAAGCATAAACATACTTTCGAAGTACTTCTAAGATACTTGAGAATCCATTTCACAGCTGCCCAATGTTCTTTGCCAAGATTAGAAAGGAACTAACTGACAACTCTAACTACATAAGCGATATCAGGCCTCATACACACCATGGCATACATCAAGCTACCCACGGCTGATGCGTAAGGTACTTTCTTCATTTCACCTTTTTCTTTCTCACTTGTATGACTTTGATTTGAACTCAACTTCAAATGACCTGCAAGTGTAGAGCTCATCGGTTTTGCCTTGCTCATGTTGAATCTGTTCAATACCTTCTCGATATAACTCTTTTATGATAGCCACAATTTTTCTTTCTTCCTATCACGAGAGATCTTCATACCAAGGATTTGTTGTGGGGGTCCCAAGTCCCTCATAGCAAAGGACTTACTCAATTCTTTCTTCAGTCTATCAATTTTACTAGTGTCACGACAAACAATCAACATGTCGTCCACATATAGTAAGAGAATAATAAATTCTCTATCAGAGAATTTCTTCACAAACACATAATGATCTGATGTAGTTCTGTCATATTCATGATCAACCATAAAAGAATCAAACTTCTTATACCACTGTCTCAGTGCCTGCTTGAGTCCATACAAGCTCTTTTTCAACCAACACACTAAGTATTATTTGCCTTTAGCTATGAACCTCTCTGGTTGCTCCATATAAATTTCCTCCTCTAAGTCACCATGAAGGAAAGCAGTCTTCACATCAAGCTGTTCAATCTCCAAATTCATTGTGGCAGCCAAACTCAAAAGAACTCTGATAGAAGACATCTTTACCACAGGTGAGAAAATTTCACCAAAATCAATGCGCTTCTTTTGACCGAACCCCTTTACAACTAGTCGCGCCTTGTACCTTGGTTGTGATTTGTTTGGTTCAATCTTGCATCTGAACACCCATTTATTCTTAAGTGCTCTCTTGCCCTTAGGCAATTCCACCAAATCATATGTGAGATTCTCATGCAAGGATTTCATCTCGTCTTGCATGGCTTCTAACCATTAATTTTTCTGGTCATGTAGTATAACCTCTTGATAACTTTCTGGCTCTCCCCCATCAGAAAGTAATACATACTCATTAACTGAATATGTTCTGGAAGATCTCCTCAACTGAATCTCAACGGCTGGTTTTGAAGAAGCTTGCTCTGGGTGCTCTTCTGACTCTACATTATCAATTGCAGACTCACCATTTTCACCAACTGTATCAACCTATTCTTCTTGTACATCTCCCATGTGTTCATCATGCATCATACAAGGAGGAATAACTGGATCCAAATCAACACGGTATTCACTGAGAGACTCTGTCTTTTTCTGATCCAAGTCTTCAATGGTTTGATCTTCAAAGAATATGACATCTCTGCTTCGTATGATTTTCTTATTAACTGGATTCTACAATCTATAACCAAACTCCTCATGCCCATAACTCATGAAGATAAATTGCTTGACTTTGCTATCAAGCTTTGACCTCTCATCTCTAGGAATATGAATGAATGCCCTGCAGTCAAACACTCTCAAGTGTTTAAAAGAAACATCTTTCTCTGTCCAAACCCTTTGAGGAATGTCACCATCCAAAGGAACTGAAATAGAAAGATTTATCAAGTAAACTGCTGTCCTCATTGCCTCACCCCAAAAATGTTTAGGCAATTTTGCATGAGAAAGCATATACCTGATTCTCTCACAAATCGTTCTGTTCATTCTCTCTGCTATGCCATTATACTGTGGAGTCTTAGGTACAGTTTTCTCAAGCCTGATGCCATGGCTTTTGCAATACTCTTCAAACAATCCTCTGTATTCACCACCATTGTCTGCACGGACACATTTTCACTACCTTCCAGTTTCTCTTTCAACCTTCATATGAAAGACTTTGAACACATCCAATACCTAATCTTTGGTTTTCAAAGCAAACACCCATACATTTATAGAGTGGTCATCAATAAAAGTAACATAATAAAGAGCACCATCTAGAGTTTTAGTGTTCATAGTGCAGACATCAGTGTGAACTAAACCAAGAATATTAAACTTTCTTGATGAAGAGGATTTTTGAAATGAAACTCTTCTTTGTTTTCCAACAAGACAATGAGTACATGGCGTTAGTGACGTACCTTTATTATTAGGTAGGAGCTATTCCTTGGCAAGAATCTGAAGTCCCTTCTCACTCATGTGACTAAGCCTCTTGTGTCATAGCTCAGTGGAGTTTTCATTCTCAACAACAATCGCATCTCCCTTTACTAGTATTGCAGCTGTTTTGTAGAGAGTGTTGGTCTTCTTTCTCCTGACTACGATAAGAGAACATTTGCTCAGTTTCTACTGTCCACCTCCAAGGTAATTGTGGTAACATTCATCATCAAGTTTCCCAATAAAAATCAAGTTGAAGCGCATTTCAGGAACATGTCTAACATCCTTAAAAATCAATTTGCACCCAATGCTGGTTTCTAGTTGTACATCTCCCATGCCCACAACTTTACACTTTGCTTCATTTCCCATCCTAACCTAGCCAAAATCGCCACTGGTGTAGGAAGAGAAGAAATCTCTATGTCGAGTAATATGAAAAGATGATGTTGTATCAACTACCCACGTAGATTCATCATGTGCGAAATTAGCACAAGCTTCATCAAAAGCAAATACCACATCACCATCAGATGCAACTGCTGCAGTGTCTTTTTCTTCT
>NC_081544.1:24840620-24850012 GCF_901000735.1 Corylus avellana
GTGAAAACATTTTATGTCTATTTTTTAATTGGACTTTCCTCTTGACTTGTCACGACTGTCATACCTGTGAGGTTTTTTGCTTTTACTTCTCCCCCGCCTTTCTATAACAAGTGCTTCTGAATAAGAAGAAATACCTTGCTCTTTTCTTCTTACCTCTTCATTGAACATGTTATCTTTTACCATACCCATAGTTATCACACCATTGGGAGCTGAATTACTGAGTGACACCACCAAGGTTTTCCAATTGTCTGGCAAAGAACTCAACATAAATAATGCTTGCACCTCATCATCAATGCAAGTTTCATGATAGACAACTTATTTAACATTCCCTGAAAAATTACTTAGATGCTCTGTAACACTATGCCCATCTTTGTACTTCAAATTCACAAGTCTTCTTATCACGAAGGCTTTGTTTTGAGCAGTCTTTCGTTCATAAAAGGCTCTCTAACTTCTGCCAAAGACCATAAGCATCAACTTCTTTAGCTACGTGATGAAAGACACTTTGATCAACCCACTGCCTAATATATCCAACGGTTTTTCTATTCAATTTCTTCCAATCATCGTTGGTTGCAGCAACTGGTTTGACACCTTTCAACTTAATGGGGTCAAACAATTCCTTGCAATACAAAATATATTTCATCATAATCTTCCAAATTGAATAATTGGAAGCTGTGAGTTTAATCATGCTCTTAGATGACTCTTCCATTTAATTCAAACAAGAACTCCACACGAACAATGAACCAAAGGCTTTGATACCACTTTGTTAGGGGTGAACAGATGCTTAGCGGAATTAATCTACCCCTCTTTGTGCAAATTAAATAGTAACACAGTAGCAAAATAATAATTAAGCAAATCCACAAGCAAGACACCAAAATTGTTACGTGAAAAACCCTCAAATGTGAAGGTAAAAACCACGGGATCTAATCCAATTAAATCTTCCACTATCAACAATAATGAGTTTACAATTGTCTTCCCTAGAGAAATATCTAGAGGTTATCACCACATCATGAATATATGCATTCTTGGATTAAACATAAATTCATCACTCTAAAGTGGATTCCAACAAGAATAAAGAAAGATCTCACCAAGTAGGTATTAGCAACCAAGCGACTGGAGAGAAATTCCAACGCTTAACACCAATCAATACGTAGCACTCATCGTCAGGAGCAACACTCTAAAATTGCATTAAAATCGGACCATAAACAAACCTCCGATCTCTGACGGATGTGGTTAGGGAAACCCTTTTCTTTTTCTTTTCTTTTCTCTTTCTCTCCCTTGCGCTGTCACTGTTTCTTTCTTCTCCTTATTTCTTTTTGTCTCTTAGTCTCTCCTAAACACACGTAGGTGTGTTCCTTTTTATATAGCAAACAAAAGGGTAACAACCCTTTTGTTTGCTAGTCCATGTGAGTTGGTCCCCACATGAAGAGGGACCATCCTAACACTTCTGCTTCATTAAGTGTGGTCCCAACGTATTGAACTACCTCTTTCACACTCATCTTTTCATTTGTTTCCCTCAATTCACTCCATTAGATAAGATACTCTTTGTCTATCCCTATCTCTCACCATGGGTTTTTCACATTCAAAGTAAGATTTTTTAGTAATGATATATGCAGTGCTAGCTCAAGCCTTAGGCGAACTAGGCGGTCACCTAGCTAGGGCCCCCAACTAATAATTATGCAATAATTTTTTTTTTCTAATTTTTTTAAAGGCTAAAAAAAAAAAGAAAAAAAAAAGTGTAATAAACAGTATCTAATTAATGGATTGAGATCCCCTAAAATTCCCTTTAAATTTGAGATTTTCAAATTCATAAATGTTGGCAGTTCATCTCATGTAAGTGTCTAAAATGCTTGCTCCCTCCTCCTTTCCCTTCCCTTCTACTCCCCTCTTCTTTCCTCCCCCCTCCCCTTCTTGTTTTTTTTTTTCTTCTTATTTTTCAATTTTTTTTTTTTTGGGTTTTTTCGACCAGTCTAGTTGCTCCAGCCATCCATTGCTTATGTTGCGCTGCCTTTGTCCGCCCTCCATCGTGCTATGCCGCTCTTCGCTTCCCCAAAATCGGTTGAGCTTTAGATGTAGTTTTTCAAATCTAGATCCAGTCTCCTCAACTAGTTTTGTTCAGCCACATGCCAGCCCGCCATGCTCCCCCAACTCCTCAGCTGCCCATCAGCTCAAAACGGCTCCATCTCGTCCACTCTGCGTAGGCCAATTGTGCTTTGCCTCCCTCGCTTTGGCTGTTGTAGCTGTTTGTTAGCTTTTTTATTATGTTTTTGTCTTTGTTTTTTGCTTCTTCTTTTTTTGAATAAGGTTTTGACTTCTCCTTAAATCTACTACTTTGTGAGTGATCTTTGGGGTGAAATTTTTTATCCTACCCTTTGGATCGAAGATGATTAGTTTCGGGTGAGAGTTTTACTCACATGGCTGAGAAAATAAAAGTTAAGAACATGGGATACCTATGTATTAAATTAAGTCTACTCTTGTAACCTCATAACTTGGACTATAATTTATCAAAATTTTATGCTCTTTGATGTAAGAGTTTTTTATTTATTTTTTATTTTTAATGGATGAATATGAAAGATTTTCCTAAAAAAAAAGAAAAAAGATTGGTGATTATTTAATGTATCACGCCATAAAATAGAGTTACGTTATTCCAATTACAGATGTTCAATCAAATCCATTTGTTGCTCTACTTTTAACACCTTTCCTTCATCCAACCAATCAAAGGTATGTCATTTGTCAACCTTTGAATGGATACATTTATTGATTATTGAAATTTATAGATGTAGTACCTCCCCAAGAACAAGTCTAAAGTTTTTTTTTTTTTAAAAAAAAAAAACAGTTGAAGTAATACAATTTTTATTGTAAAGTTATTTATAAATAATTGATGTATTAATTTATAATTAATAAGTCAAATTTGGTTAATTATTTCATAAATTATGCATTATCATGCATGTCAATCTATAAATAACTTTATAATAAAATTTATATCACCTAACACCACTCCAAAAGTTAATCATAAAAACTCACGAATTCAATAAAATTAATCTTTAAAAGCTTGACCTTTCCATATAGTTGCGAACGATTTTGTTTCTTGGGCTCCAAGCACTACCAAATAGCAGCCAAGCAACAAGACCATTACCATTCAACGGATCGCCCATAAATCTTGACGTGGCTTTTAAAGCCTTCAACAATGGGTCAAATCCAATGAACCGCTGGAAAACGTTGGCTTTTTGACCCTTTCCCAAAAGAATATCACTGTCACTTTCACTTGCACGCACCAGAGACGTCCAAATGCGTACAAATTTGTTTTGTCTTTTTATAAAGTCTTACATCAGTCTGTGCGTCACCAGAGACGCCTCCACGTCTCTTAAGTCTTATCTACGACTTTTTCAACTCCTGGACGGCTAATAATTCAAAATCATGTTATACTTAACAAAAAATAAAATTCATATGTTATATATATAATTAAAAAAATGCAAAATCATGCACGTTTTAAAATAAACTTAGAAGTTTTTGAACTAGGTCAAAAAAATAATAATAATTTATTCGCTACTAACAGATTTTTGATTAAGTTAATGTGATACTTATTTAAATAAAATACTTGTCATAATTTTATTAATTCGATGGCCAAAAGTAGCGTTTAAAGTTTAGGTGACAAAATTTAAAAAATTGAGAGGTAAAATTCTAATTTTTAAAAGCTTTTAAGATATTTTTTAAAATTTTTGAAAAAAACATGACCCTTTATCTAAAAGGGCCACGTAATTATGTGTGATTGGCTCCGACAAGTCACATTATCTTAAATAAATTTATTGTCACGAACAAAATTAAATTAGTATTTTTTTTGTTTCAGAATATTAAAAAAATCTAATTACAAATCAAGTAAACATGTGGACTCATTTTGCGTTTTCCCGGTATATAAACCATACCATATCATTGTGCCGGACCAAATTAACACCATCCCACAAGCGAGCAGTAGTGAAGTGAACAATGGAGGATTCTGTGCCTCTCCATGTCCGCCATGTGCACAAACTATCCATATTTATCAACAGATCACATTCGCTTATTCACTCCATAGCTATAGCTTTCTTGATTTACTACAGAGCCTCTTTCCTCTTCCAAGACCCCAAGACCAGAGCATCCCCAACTCTACCATGGCTGCTTTTGTTCGCTTCGGAGCTCCTCCTCTCCTTCATATGGCTCCTCGGCCAAGCATATCGCTGGCGTCCCGTTACTCGAACAGTATTTCCAGAAAGATTGCCGGACGACGATAAGCTCCCGCCCATTGACGTCCTCATATGCACGGCGGATCCAGACAGTGAACCGACTGTGGAGGTGATGAACACGGTGTTATCAGCCATGGCGCTCGACTACCCGCCGGAGAAGCTCCACGTGTATCTTTCCGATGACGGGGGTTCTCCTCTGACTTTGCATGGCATGAGGCAGGCTTGGTGGTTTGCAAGGGGGTGGCTTCCTTTTTGTAGGAGGTACAGGATCGCCACCAGTTGCCCACAGGCTTATTTTTCGGCTCCGGAGGATGATGGAGGTGGTGGAAGCTCGGAGTTCAAGACTGAGCGACAGAAGATTAAGGTTAGCTCTAGGAGTAGACATTATTCTACTTTCAAATTAATGTACCTACGACTCGTAATTAAAATGAGTTTTAGCGGCCACCGTTGATATTGGCGGCGCATGCAGGAAAGGTACGAGGTGTTCAAGGATTCTATTGCAAAAGTAAGAGAAAGAGGTGGGACAAACGACAATGGTCGGATCACTGCACGAGATCACCCTTCTGTTATTGAGGTATCACTTTTTATTTCTTCTTCTAGCATCTACCAGATGTTCTAAAACTACAACATTTTATATATATATATATATATATATTTAGATTGTCTTTTCCTTATCTAAAATATTATATTTTGTCTTTATTTCTTGTAAAATTACTTAAAAAAGTTATCCGATATCCGACATGGCGTAGACAAGGTTAGGTTTGTCGATGAATTACTCAGATTGTCTAATTCTCAAGAGGTTGGCATTAATGGCATGCAGGTGATACAAGATGATCATGCCAACGACACCGTTCCGCCTGTAGACCAAGCTAAGATGCCTCTCCTTGTTTATGTTTCCCGTGAGAAGAGGCCTTCTCATCCCCACCATTTTAAGGCTGGAGCACTCAATGTCCTCGTATGAATCTTCCCTGGCCTCCTATATTTTGTTAAAAAATATTTAATTAAATAATGAAATTTACTTAATCATCTTATTAACTTAAATTGCTGCGTCAACGGCATATATATAAATAATTAACTTAGACGACTGACATAATTATATATTGCAGCAAAGGGTATCAAGCTTGATAAGCAACTCCCCCTACATGCTAGTGTTAGATTGTGACATGTATTGCAATGACCCCACTTCAGCAAGGCGTGCAATGTGCTTCCACCTTGATTCTAACATCTCACCCTCCCTAGCTTTTGTTCAATTCCCTCAGAGATTCCACAATATCAGTAAGAACGACATCTATGACAGTCAGCTGAGGTCATGTTTTTCGGTACGTATGGGAACTTTCTTTTTCTTTTTCTGTTGAAAAAGTGTTGACTTACATTGAAGAAGGTAGAAATTTTCACAAAGATTTTTCTATGTACCCATTGGTTTAGGTGCTATGGCAAGGTTTTGATGGACTTAATGGACCCGTCGTGTCTGGGACAGGCTTTTATATCAAGAGGGAGTCATTGCGTCGAGGTGTCATACAGCAAGGTTCGTTGGATTTTTTGTGTATTGCTATTTTCTTATCTTGATTAATATTAATGGATATAGAAACTGATTATCATTCGTCTTTTAATTTGCAGACGTTAATCTCGAGGAACTTAAACAATCATTTGGTTCATCTAATGAGTTAATCAAATCCTTTCGCCAAAACCACAAGCCTAATGTGATCAACAGTCAGGATGGATTGCTAAAAGAGACTCAATTCTTAGCCTCCGTTGCCTATGAAAATGATACTAAATGGGGAAAAGAGGCAAGTAAACCTCATCAAATTTTCTTTTTATATATTTAAACTCCAATTGTTTAGACTTCAAATACTTTTTGTTTGAAATTTTTTTCTGCAAAAGAAAATGGTTTCTCTCAAAAAAATTTGGACGGCAGTAAGGAATGAAGTGTGAGAAAGTGCGTGTAAGAAGAAGAAGTTTAAACTCGAAAAATAGTTTACAGTTTTAAAAAAATAAAATTATTTTATGAAAATTAAAGAAAGTTTTTTTGTCAATCAAAAATATTCTCGGTTTGACCACAATTTTCAATCGGACAAAACACTGAAAAATATATTTAAAAAAAAAAAAAAAACATTTTCGAGAAACTATTTTAAGTCAAAACAAATGGAAGCATAATTTTCAATTATTGATTGATTGGGGTACTTCATAAAAGTAATTTTATTTCTCCTAATTGGCATGCAGGTCGGTTTCTTGTATGATTCTGTGACAGAAGATTTATTTACAGGGTTCATGTTACGTTGCAAAGGTTGGACTTCAGTTTATTGTGATCCGTTGAGGCCACAATTCTTGGGAAGCGGCATCACTAATTTGAATGACTTACTGAGTCAAGGCACCAGATGGAGCTCCGGATTGGTAGAAGTGGGTTTATCAAAATTCTGCCCTCTTATATATGGACCACCAAGAATTTCTCTTCTCGAGAGCATGATCTATGGGGATCTTACATTTTTCCCTTTGATCTATTTCTTCCCACTATGGTGTTTCGCCACTATTCCCCAGCTCTGTCTACTTGATGGCATCACCCTGTACCCAAAGGTATGAACACGTAACCACATATAACCACATATTGTCGTGCCTTCAAAACGTTACACACAATCTCACTCTTACCCTAATTAATATACATCTATTGTACGTGTCACAGGTCTCAAACCCACATTTCGTTATATTTGTGTTCATCTTTTTATCGGCCATTTCTAAGCATTTACAAGAGGTTCTCACAACGGGAGGGTCATTCCAATCATGGAGAAATGAACAAAGGATATGGATGATTAAATCAATTACAACTCACTTATATGGAAGCTTGGATGCTATTATGAAGAGGATGGGGGTGAGAGAAGCCAGTTTCTTGCCCACCAACAAAGTTGAGGACGATGAACGAGTCAAACTATACCAAATGGGAAAATTTGATTTCCAAACATCAAATATGTTTCTTGTTCCCATGGTTGCCCTAATCATCCTCAACATGGCTTCATTTACTGGTGGACTTTTTAGGGTGATGTTTCTTGGCGAATGGGACAAGATGTTTGTGCAAGTTTTCATCTCCTTCTATATCTTAATTATGAATTTTCCAATAATTGAAGGGGTGATGATAAGGAAGGACAAGGGACGTATTCAATCATCAGTCACTTTATTATCTGCTGTCTTTTCGTGCGGTATTTTGTTTTTGGGATTTATATTTCTCCTTTAATAAGTCACTTAATTAGTGCAGATTTATTCTACATTTTCACACTAATTATTGTATCACTATTTCTGTTCTAGGTTTCATTATTCATGAAGGGCATATTTCTTTCTTGACGACAAAAGTGTTTGATGTTTTGTTCTCTATTTTATGGTATGCTTTTTGCTCGTTTGTGCAAGTAGGAGTTTGCCAAATCCCCTCCCCTAGCTAGAACAGGTTGGTTTAAGAAAAAGTTTTCTTTTTCTTAGTGGAATGAAATTGGACAGCTTGCTCTCACAAGTGTTGCTTTCTGTCAAATATCAAGTATGTTTGATGTCCTCAATTAAATTTAGGACAAGGTGCACGTGGTTGTTATGTTAGCCATCAAAATAATTAGAGTGCTATAGATTCAATCCAGGTGGAAGAAAAATTGCATGTGTGGTCCTTGATGCTCAAACTCGAATGCCAAAAAAAAAAAAAAAGAAAAAAAATTAGACAAAAAAAAAAAAAAAAAGTCCATTTCCTTTTACAAGACAAGTAGTAATTGATCTGTTCGGTCTCAACTTCTCTTTGCCTGCTTTTGTTTCGAGCACGGTTAGAAGTGACAGGGATTGGAATTTGTCTTAATAAGGGTGGACCTAATTAAAATAATAGAAGATAATTTATTTTATTCTCTTTATATATTATATTTTTATTATAATATATAAAAGTAAAATATAATTCAAAATAAAAATTATAATACAATAATATGTGTATTAGAAAACCATATCTATAAGATGCATGTCATAAATATATGTCAAAGTGATATATCACTAAGATAAAATGTAGGCACTAGTACAAAAGTAAAAACAAAAATAATACAAAATACAAAGTGTCTAAAATTTCATCTTATGCATTGTATCCAAAATTTTCCTGTCAATGTAGATAACTAAATTATTTGAAAGAAATTCATCATCTATTTTGTTAAGAAATATTGTTTTAACAACTTTTATATCTAAAAATTCACATTTGGTAGTTGTTGTAGACATTAGAAAAGTCAAAACAAAACTAATCAATTTATCAATAAGATAATATTTTTCTAATTTTTATGTTTCCATCAATCCACAACATAATTTTGCAAATGGAAGATAATTATTTAAAAAAAAAAAAAAAAATTGAATGATTTAGCACATCAAGTTCACAATGTTTCATTTGAAATTGTATATCAATTTTCTCTTACTTAGAAAAATCATAAGAATAGTACTTCTCAAAACTATATCAATGCTAAAGAATTTACATCCATCGATCTAAAGAGTATCGAAGAGTCGGTGTCTTTCACCAAATTTACTATTCAACTGTTGGCATTAGAAAATTATAATAATATTAAATATGTCAAAATAATAAAATAAAATTAATGGCTCGGTTTGTTAAACACCATTCATTCTAAATACTATTCACTTTATTTTTTATTTTTTATTTTTTAAATTGATATCAAAACATTCTCACTTTTTATATCACATTATTCATTTTTTATATCTAATCATTTACTTTTTATTAATATTTAATTAAAAAAACTCATTACAAAAGAAATTTTTTCATTTCTCAATACAATTCTTCACTTTTCTATTATTCTATAGCAATCATTATTTTTTTGTTTTGTTTTCCTTTTTTTTAAAAAAAAAAAAAAAAAAATTGACAGTATCCAAGTGTTTGACAATGAGCACCAATGTTTCATCGTGATGTAATCCATTAATAATGACTTCGACCACTCAAGCAAATTATCCCTTTTATATAGGTGGCTGACTGCTAGGGAGATGGGACAATTCATTTCCTATGTTTGTCAATTGCCTTAAAAAAAAAAGTGGTATTTGATTAATATGATAAAAAGAAAAAAAAAAATTTTAGTTAATTTTTATTTCAAAAATTATTGGTGTAATGTAAAAAATAAAAATATTAGAAATTAATTTTGAGATGAATAATATAAGTCTTTTTTAAGGCCATTT
>NC_081544.1:24850042-24852516 GCF_901000735.1 Corylus avellana
ATATGTGCAGGCTTTGCAGTTAAAAATCCCACACAGTTTTCAATAACAAAACTTAAATTATTCATACTTTTCCCACACCTCAACCAACAACCGGATAATGACAACTTAAATTATATTTTAAAAAAAATTAAAAATTAAAAAAAAAAAGAAAAAAAAAAAAAGGAGAAACATATCCCGGGGTGGCTCCTTGGCCAAGGGTGGTGGAGCCACCATGGCCCGGCTGTAGAGATGGTTCAACCAACCCCGCTGGCTAAAGAATTGATCCGGCCACCCATTATTAAAAAAAAAAAATGGAACCCGGGTGCATTTGGGGGTGTGGGACCACCTATGAGAGGCAGGGGTAGTTCCACCCTATCTCTGGCCGATGTGGGGTGTGGCTCCTCCCGGCCGGACCACCAAAATACCCAGGTCCGCAAACAAGGGGTGGCGGACCACCTGGCTTTCAGGGGTGATTCGACAAATCGGCCAGGAGATGGCTCCAGCCACCCCCTTGGCCAAAAATGGGGTGGTCCGGCCACCCCATTTTGGCCAAGGGGTGGCTGGAACCACCCCGATCTTTATCCTCCTTTTTTCTTTTTCTTTTTTTCAAAAAAAAAGTCTACGTAGTAACCAATGTGCAGTACCATTCTCAAATCATTCACACTTCACACACCCCAAGCCTCAGTAACTCTACTGTCTTTCAACAAAAAAGAAAAAAAATTAACAACTTTTCTACTGTAAAGAACTGTTCTCCCACATTCTTTCAACAAAATTTCTTCTTCCTCTCCACTGTACGCCGACAGCCCATCTCAAATCATATTTTCTTTCTCAAACCCCTTCCATTTTCCATTTTGTCACACACCCACAAAGCATTTCTCTATTCTCCTCTATGAGTGGGTATCAGTGCAGTGCAAATTCTCTCATCCACCGTTTTCAAGGTCAGCCAATGCTAATTTCTCTCATCAAACTCTGTTATTGTTCATTCATTATACTATATTTGGCTATTTTTTATTCCTGAATTTGCCAATTTGAACAATTCTGAAACAATCTTATTTAAGCCTTATTCATAATAGTGTAATTAGTATTGTTTGGCGTGCTATCATTTCTACAAAAGAAAGCTCTTTTTACAAGTATAACTACTGAAGTATAATTAATAAAACAATTCAGTAAAATTTTTAATTAATTAGTAATTGACTTATTAATTATATATTGTTAATTGTTTTATCAATAATGAACTATATATATATATTGTGGTATAAATTATACTACTCCGAATATTTTTATTTGATTAAAAAAAAAATCTTATTAGTGCTACTTAAGCCATTGAATCTTTATACGTCTATTATTTGATTGAATGAATTAAATCTAAGATTTACCGTAACTTCATATTATATATTTTTTGTCATCAATGTCAAGATCCAATTATCTAAGTTATTGAATTTAAATAGCCCACAAATTTTTTAAAAAAAGTTGGAGAGACCATAGATTATAAAATTTTGGCCGTCTTATAGTAGAAACTCGAGGATCCAAATGTCCGTCTTGCATATCTGTTTGGTATCCTAGTGTCTATTATTTAATTGTGTTGAACCAAGCATTTCCACGCTAAGTGATTATTGATACTACGCTTGTTTGTCTATTTTTGTAAATTGTTATTGATGAAGAATGAATTGGGCTGCAAGTGAGCCAAGCCGTTCATGTGTAGCTTCAAACTTTGCTTATAATTGTTTGTTTATTAGCTATTGATAAACCAGCGAACCCACCCCCAACCAACAAACACAGCCTAGCCAACCCACCGTCTTTCTCTTATTTGAACCCACTTTCTTTGTGTGTGCACTCTGTTTTCTGACGAACGGTGTGTGCGTTGCGGACGTGATTCTGTGGCTTCCACAGCATCTCGGGGACAAAATCTGCAACGCCCTCCTGCATCGGCATGGTCCCTGGGTTCCATTTAAAAACCTTTGTACCGTTGGTGAGTTTTCATCTTACCAAACATTGTGTGTATTCTTCCTGCTTATAGTCAGCCCATCCACGAGGAAAATTTATTCTTCCTCTCATACCATCTCAATAGCACTACCTCATTTTTGTAGTATGCGACTAGGGGGCTCGACAAAATCGGGCAGACCACCCCCGCCAACCAGATCATCAACCAAGGTTAGAGCTTAATTGAATTGAATTGCATACATAAAAGCACTTTGGCTTTGATTCTCATGGAAGTCCTGTAATATATATGCATCTATATGTTAAGGGGTGGAGCTCCATTGATTAACATTGGTATTCCTAGTTTCTCATGCCACTACAAAGAAAGGTGAATTAGCTTTAGCGACCATATTTTTAGCGACGACCCAAAAGTCGTCGCTATAGCTCAATATCAGCGACGACAATTTATTGTCGTCGCTAATTCCATAAAAAAAGATTTGCAAACACCGACGACTATATGTCGTCGCTGATAGGTAGTCGCTAATGTTGGACTAATTTTTTTTCCATGAAGCGAAAAG
>NC_081544.1:24852616-24890003 GCF_901000735.1 Corylus avellana
TGTAATTTTCTGGTCAATGGGGGTTTTGGGTTTAAGGGCTTTTGGTGTTTGTGGTTTTTGGGCTTGAGTGTTTGTCGGGTGTGAGGTCTTTCGGGTTTTGTGGGGTTACACATGTGAATTTTCGATGTATTAATGAATGCGATCTAGTAATTTATTCAAAAAAAAAAAAAAGTCATGTCCTTCTCACATACGAAAGGGACACATGAGATTTATATAGACTAAGTTGGAAGAACACCTCCAACACAGTTTTGAGGAAATCTTTGTCAATTGTTAAAATAAGAATGTAATTGTATATTTGTATAGAATAAGCTAATTGATTAAGTACGTACATGCAACGCATGAATTGATCTTGTTGTTGACCTCCATTTGTTTGAAGGTGAGTTGCTTTATGTGATTGAAGTTCATCGTCGCCATTCGGATATACAAACGTTCTTTTGGCCCTTGGGCTTCTGGGATTAGGAAGGTTGTAGCCAGTGGCGGAGCCATGTCAAAGATTAAAAAAAAAAAAAAAAAAAAATTCTTTTTTTCTACCCACCGTAACCCACGGCACCCCCAAAATAAAACTATTGATGGGTGGAGAAATCAGACCAATAGTGAAAGCAGGGGAAGCGGAACGTGGAGGAGTAGAGAAAGAGCTGCTGATGGTGCGGTCGTTGTCTCTAGTGGCACTACAGGTAGGAGGACGGTGGATGAAAGGCCAGAACGGGAAAATGAAAAACATTTCTCTTGGTCATGAGGTAGGGAAGTTACGGGAAATTCGGGATAAGTGGCTAAAAACATTTCTAAATTTTTTGATTCCACATCACGGGAATCATGGGGAAAATATTATCCCACCTCTCACGTCAGTTCCTATTCCTACAACTATGTGTATGGATAGTTTTGGAGGAAGAGAGTTTGGAGGTTAGGAAGGGAAAGAAGATAATAGAAGGAGAGATTTAAGGAGAAAATAGGGGGGACATCAATCGCACACGTGTACAGAGTCATTTTTTGGTGTTTCTAATGTATCCCTACAGAGCTCACACGTGGTTTGTAATAAACAAGACAATGTGTGTGATTCTTCTAAGGGACATGGAGTTAAGTTGGGGGAGGAAAACAAGTATGAAGTGTTGCATGAGATTGAGGCTAGAAATGACGTAAGAGGATCTCTCCATTTCAAATCCCCTAATTTTTTTTTTATAAATTTAGTGCATTTAATGTACTACCATCATTAAAATTTTTGGACAACACTACCCTTCAAAATGCACTAAATAGAGGAAATAGAAATGATTTGAAATGGGGGAGTGAAGATAGGGTGGAAGGGGCAGTGAAGTCTGCACAAGCTTTGAGCAAATCTAAACCCACGTGGAAGCGTCGTGCACGAAAGAAATATAGTTTTGGGGTACTGAACATAGTAAAAATAAAATAGAGAAAAAAGGGAAGAAGGAGGGTACAAAGGATATGGAAGTATTCCGGAAGTGTTATATTGTTGTTGTGTTATGATATTGTTTAGCCTCTTTAGGCTTTGATCAAATTAAGAGAACAATACATGCATGTTAGTGATACCCATTATAAATAGTTGAATTTGTTCTGTAACGTATATTGTTAATTCGATCATCTATTTTATAAACTTTAATTGTCTCTTATAAGGTCATGATTTAACTTGAAAATTTTAGGTTCATGAATCATGTCAAAGTTTAAAACTATTGATTCATTCTTCAAAATGAAAAAAAGTCGACATTTCGGAAAGTAATATACCATTAGATTTTAATGCCGAAACTTCAAATCCTAATGAGCGTCATCTTAAATCTCCAAGGGTTGAAAATGAAGAATATCATTTTGAATCTCTAATTAAAAAATTAAAAAATTAGTCTATTTTGCAGCACCTGTAACATTAATTGGCTCGCTCCGCCACTGGTTGTAGCCATTTGCCCAAGGAGTTGATGCATGACGCCTTTGGGTACCGCTTCCTTCCAAATCTTAAAATTTTTTGGCTGTCCATGTCCAAATGGTTAGATTGTAGTTGTACTCACTGATTCTAAGCTCAATTGGTCTACACCATCGGCTAGTCTCAGCTAGGTAATTTGCCACGTTGTTTTACGCTTGGGGTATGTAACTTTTGATAAAGACATGGCCTTTGTTATCGCCCCCCCTAATTAAAGTCTGGGCCGCCTGTAGGGCTAAGAGCTTGTTGGACAAAGTGTGAGCATCTTCCCGCTGCGTTATTGTTTTGGCGAACTCCTCTTGGATGTCCCAAAATTTCCCTTCAATTCTATCAATGACATCTAAGGAGTTGGTTTCTCCCATTAAAACTCTGTTGCACCCACACTAATCATTTGCTAAATTCAACCCCCATGAGAATGTCATAGCTTCTACGGCATTGACGTCGTGTTCCTTTGTCAAGCCGATGCCTTATAAAAGTATAATAATTATTGATTATAGAAACTACATTATATGTAAAAGGATATATATGCATTACATTATTAGAGGTGAAATTACATAAACATACCATTCCTTCGAGTGGGCTTATGGGTTGGTGGGAGCTTAAGGCTTGATCGGAGCTTCCACTGCCATTGTCCGACGACAATTAATTGTCCTATAAGATACATTATAGTGCAATACTAAGATTAGAAAGTTTGAAGTTTGTTAGTACTTAGTGGTAGATGTGGCACGAACCCAACAATGAATCATGTGAATGAGCTTACTAATACCGAAGTTGTATATGGGTCTCAACAAGTTAAAAAATATACGTAGTATTTTTTTTTTTTTTTGACATGTCCACATAAGGGAAGGGGGAGGGGGGATTCGAACTAGTGACCATCGCTTTATTAGGCGTGATCCACAGCCGATTCAGCTACCCCTTGGGGACATCTATAGTATTGGCAATGCATTATCTAAATATTGGAGAATATTGTTATGGGCATATATGGCTTACAAATCTAATATGAGGTATATATATGCAATTGTTCCCTATATCTCAAGGATATTGTTGAAGCCAATTTAGCCACAAAAAAAGATGGTATAAAATTGAAAAAAAAAAAAAAACACTAGATATTTTTTTCTCACAAGAGATACGAATTCCGTCCTCTCTTCCCTTGACATTGCATCTTGCAAAGTGGTTGTATGAAATTACTAGAAACGTTCATGTTGGACCATATATGATTAAGAGCTTGTTTGAGATTTAAAAAAAAAAAGAAAAAAAAAAAAAGAGCCTATTTGAAAAATAGAACTTTTAAATCAAAAAACGTTTTTTGGTAAAAGTTTCATTTTTAAGCTTTTACCAAAAGTGCATTTTGGTCATTTTTAGATTTTTTGGACCCTTAAAATCGCTTTTAATTTTTTTATCAAACGAGTTTTTTTTTTTTTTTTTCAAATGGACTTTTTAGGTGTTAAACGCACTTTTAGGTCTCTCAAATGCAATCACAAACATGCCCTAAAAGCAAAGTGGAATTTGTACTAAATTATAAGATTCTTAACATGGAGAGAAAATAATAAGTAGATATAAACATTACCAATTCACCTTTCTAACGAATATAAAACTAATATCGGATAGATTTATTGATAAAAAGAATCTATTATATTATTAAGGTCTAATATAACCTATTATGATCTATTGTATCATCATTTCAAACACTAACTAGGAAACTTAAAACGAACTAATTGTTTTTTATCACTCTATTATGGTCTAATTTGATGGAGAAGTTGGGAAATTATATTTGTGATTCAAGGGTAGGCTCATATCAGTTGCTGTTACTGAGGAAAGGTAAAAGTTCGGATTTATCTCGATGATCCTGATTCTGTATCCATTTATCTACCCCAAATAATCCTAATTCTTTTGTTAGTGTGTCAGTTTTTTTTGTGTTCCTGAGACCACAGCCCATTTCAGTTTCCACTTTTCTCTTTGTTTTTTTTGTAGGGTATGTTTTAGGTAGTGTTTTTGTTCTTGTTCTTGTTTTTTTTTTTTTTCAGTTTCTTCACCATTTTCCTCATATTCCCTTTTCCGGGTCTCTTTGGAGGACTTATTATCGTCCACAAAAGGTACTGATCAGTTGTCTCTCAAACCAATCGTGGGCATGGTTGGTATAACTTGCAAATAAGCTCATTCGATTGCTTCATAAACCCCAAGTCAAACAGTCTCCAATGAAATCTCCTCATTATGGGGCGGAGTGCTACCGGATGCCATTGAGTAACCTGTTAAATCAGAAATTCCTAGCACTCGCTTTTGGCTGTGTCATGTGTCCGTAAGGCATACAATTCTTTCTTTTTTTGCCCTTAGTCTGAATAGGGTATAGTCACATTACAGTAGGCTGGAATAAGTGCTAACTTAATCCTGTTACCAAACTGCCAAAGTTCCAACACAAAAAACAGAATAAGAAAATGCTTACACTGGAATAAGCCTATCCGTGCGCTGGAATAGGTATTTCCACCAAGTGCTGCAACCAAGCGGCAGTGTCTTCCCCACCTTAAGCACAACGGCACAGGCAAAAAGTTTCAGAAAATTTTGCAACTCCTACAGCCGATCACCTCCACGTCAGTCGGACACTGTAGAAACCAACAGCCACCGCACCACCGGAGCACACCGTACGTCGCTCGGGTCTTCACCAGAACCCCCGGAGCAGCGCCGATCGTCTACCGCCCACGTCGACGGCGACCCACACAGGCTCAAAGCCACCCAACCGCCACACGCAGTACTACAGGTAACGGTTGAGCAACAGCCCACTGCCGCACAATCAGAACCACACACGGCACCGCAATCTTCCAGGTCACACGGCACTACACAGCGAGGGTTATTTTTTACTCGTTTAGTTATGATTTTGCTTGTTTTTCTCGAGGGTTTTGTGTCGTAGCACAAGGGTATTATTATATTATGTATTTTTTTTTTTTTAAGGTTTTACAGGTTTTTCTATAATAATTAACTATAGCCGTCACACAATAGGAGTTTGGAAGATGCAATAAAATTTGTATCGAGAGTTTTCTATGTTTTCCAATCTTGAAAAGTATTTTTTGTGTTTAAACACTGAAAATGCTGTTTAAGCAGCCAACCAAACAAGGTGTTGGTTTTTGTGGTGGCATGCCTGCATCCTCTCTCTTTTTAGTGGTAAAATTCATCCTCTATCTATAAGCTGTAGTAAAAACACAAGTTGAGGAAATTTAGCAAGGACTTGATGTAATTATGAAATGTTTTATGGCTTGGATCTTGGATCATTATATTTATATATCTTTCCTAGAAGCTGCTTATAAGCTGGAAGTGTTTATGTTGCAGCTACATTGTATGATGGACCATGAAGAATATGTTGATCTACCTTTTAAAGTTGGCCAAATGGCAGAGTCAAGATCATTTCTCCAAGGTTTTCGTGGCGCATGGTTTCGATGCAAGGTGTCTATCGGTTTTATGCACCCTGATCAGTTTTCTTCTATTGATTATTTTCGACACTGCAGGACCATTCATTGATAATTAATATTAGTTCATTCTATTTAATTTAAGTCCTATCTTTTCATTTCTACATCCATGATTTGTTGTTTATGACTCTGCCCACTTTTCAACGGGAATGAAAAAAAAATAATGTGATAGGTTTGATTTGTTTTTGGGAAATAAATGAAAAATCAGTCCCTATGGTTTATTTGATTTGCAATTAGCTCATTGTGATATCAAAATGAGCTCACGTGTCTTATTTAAGTTAGTGTCACACTAACAAAATCTGTTAAGTCAGTAGTGTAAGCAGTAAATTGTTTTTTTGGTATACTTCAAGGTCTCTGAGTTCATTTTGACACTATAGGGAGATAATTGTAAGTCAAGTAAACTACAGGGACTGATTTTGTAATTTTCCTTGTTTTTGGGTTATTTTCTTCTTTTTTTTTTGGGGGGGGAGGGGCGTTGACGATGGGGAGAGGGCACCATTTGTGATAGTTTGGAGTTTTTCATAGATGACATCAATGCCAGCAAGTTCCTATTTGTTGCAAAGATCTTGGAGTGGGGTGAAGACCTTGGTGCGATCGGCGTTGATGATGAAGATGTGTTCTGATTTAGAGGGATGCAAAGGTTGTGAAGGAAGAGGAGGTTTGAGAGTGGATGGAGCAAGGTGGTTGCAGAGATTGGATTTGACTGGCAGATGTGGACAGATGGAGCTTTTCAGATAAATACGTGCCTTTTACTGTTTCTTTTTCTACTAGAAAATTTAGAAGTTCAAAGTATAAGTTAATATGATATCATGTTAGATCTTGAAGTTTGACGTGATACTTGAACAAAAGTTTAGTTAATGGATGTGGATGAACCATGTTGAGTGAAATTTGAAAGTATGAGGGAGTGATCAAATTGGAACTTGACCAAAATGACAAGAAACCCAAACTTAGACGAAATTTGAAAGTATGAGGGGTTGATGAAATTGGAACTTGACCAAAATGGCAAGAAACCCAGACTTAGATGGACCAATTTGTAGTTTAGCCAAGTTTTTACATATCTGCAACTAGAAAAGTATATGTGTACCTGCATTCTCAATAGACACTTTCTCAATTTTAAAGGTTTGATCAAAGAACAATTTGTGGACCAGCATGCATAGCTTTCATTAATATCCTCCCCAAACTGTCAAAATGAAGAGTCTTATAGCCAATGTTTGGAGTCAAAAGTTGCTTTCTTTAACTAGTCTTTTTGTGGTTGACAACCTCAGACCACTCACCAATTTCTCATTTCACATTAAGAGTATACGAGGTCCTTCACACATCTCTACTAACAAAAGAAATATAGATTGGAATCAGGTACAAAGCTTTTATCCATTGCGGGTTCATTTTTTCTATCTCATGAAGAGCCTGGGTAATCTCATCGTTGAAAGTTGATATCTTTATTATTGGTGTGTCAAAGAGAGAAGGGACAAACACTGCATTTTTGTGCTTGTTTTGTAAAGTTATCAAAAAGTGTTTTTGGTTTTGTTTTTTCGAAAAATATGAAGGAGAAAATTAAAAAGTGTTGTTTGTGGTGCGGTGACAGATTTGGTTGGTCCTTCTTTGGAGCTGGTGGATAGTGAAGAGGAGGACAGAAATTTTTAGGGTATGGAAGAAGAAGAATGCTGGGATGGGGATGGGGAAGAAGGTGGTTTCGTCCTGCCTCCTGTTTGGATTGGGATTTGTTGGAGGAGCCGTGTGAGGGGATTGATGCCACCTTAGAGGCTACCTCCCCCAAAAGGTTAAGGGTAGAAGGGGGCTTCTAAATTTAGAATGCTCCATTAATTATGATGCTAAGGGTGCACTCTATAAGCGGGAGAAAGGCAAGTCTCATGTCTTCTAGCATTGAGTGTCGAGGTGTTTTTGGGCTTTGTGGTTTTGTGGTTTTGGGCATGAGGGTTTGTCGGGTTTGAGGGATTGGGTTTTCTGATTGTTTGGATCCTCTTGTGTATATTACCTGTGTACTTAGGGGGACCTTATGCTTTTTAATAAAGTATTATTATTTATCAAAAAAAAGGTGGTGTTTGTGGGGACCATATCTGAAAATTCGTTTGAAAAGAAAAAAGCTTAAAAGTGTTTTGATTTAATTTTGAAATAAATTTTCAAAATATATATTTTTTTGATAAGTGCAAAAAATAAAAAATAAAATAAAACATAAAAGAAATGGAACAAAAAAAGCATAAAAAAAGAAAAAAATATTACCTTATGAAGGCTTGCCTCCACAGGTAGCGACCACCACCCCTCACTAAAGGAGGGAGGTGGCTCTCCCCGCCCCTGCAGGCATGGTGATTCCACCTTGCAAAAGGGGGGGGGGGTTATGGGGGTGGATGCCTCTTGTGGAGGCCTGAGGGGTGGGTCGCCGCCCGCGCGAGATGCGCAAATGGTGTTGGTCTCCATCCTTATTGCAGTGTCCACTTGCACAAGAGGGGTGGAGAGTTTCACCCCCATTACAGAGGGTGGTGAGGGCGCGGAGTTCCACCCACATTGCAGAGTTCAGTGGGGGTGAAACTCCATGGGGTAGGGGTGGACACTGAACGTGGGCAGGTGAAGGGGTGGCCTCTCCACTTTTTTTTTTTTTTGTTAGTAAGAAGCGCAATCTCCACCTATTATTGTTCATGTTTGGACAAATTGAGCATGCGTTTTCAAAATATTCCCATATGAAGTTTGTTTTTCTATATATGTTCTTCCACAAGATATTTCATCCATATTAATGGATGAAATGGATGGAGATGAAATATTATATGGAAGAAGAATTGCCTATGATTGTTTTCATATTTCTAATTTTTCTAATTGTCTTGAGTTTTTGTTTTGTTTTGGGTTAGGTGATTCTTTTTCATACTTAATGTATTTGGGTTGCGCCCTTTCGCACTTAATAATTTTCAATTACTTTGGTTATTTAATGCCTTGATTGATCTTCTTATATTATAAGAGACATTGATGAACAGACTACTTGAGACCTAGAGGAAAACTTCGTTTACCACCTACTAGGCACATAGTGTCTACTACTCTGCCTATGCATTATGTTTAATGATATAGTCCTATTTTAAAATTTACATTGAAGCTTGTCTCTTTGCTCAAGTTATTCCTTTTTATTAGACAAATACTTCATGCCATTTAATTTTCCTGTACTTTCCATTAGATAAAGGAGATTGGCTCGAGAAAAGGTCTGATGGGGCATGCCTTAGAATTTGTTGACTTTCCAGATGAAAGTAAGTATACTATTGCAGTTCATGTCATTCAGTCTACCATTGGCTATTATAATTTATCATCTCAAGGTTATGCAAATTAAAAATTAATCCTCACGAAATGATTTTTTGTTTTGTTTTGTTTTTTCTTCTTCTTCTTAGGGCCTGTCTGTTTTACTTACAGAAAGTGATTTTAGGTTTCAAAAAGCGATTTAGAAGGGTCAAATTGGCACCTTTATGAAATGTGTTTTTTTTTGTCAAATGAATGGGTCCAAAATTCACTTTCTGGGATATATTACCAAATGCTCACTTGCTACTTAGGTTGTTTGGCCCGAGCTTGAAGGCACATTTGGGAGTCCAAACAGTGGAAACAAACGCTTCATATGTTCTGGAATTAAGTAATAGTGGTAGTCATAAACAAATATATATATATATATATATATTTTTTTTTCTATGTCGGGGAACTTCTCCAAGGCATGGCCTTTCGGACCCACCCCTGCAGAGTAAATCCCGGTTCCGTGCACCGCACCCTCGGAAGTTTCCCTACACGGAATTGGTTAAATCGCTGGCTTTTCACTAGGGGGTGTGGCCTAAAAGGATTGTCTGCACTCATGAGGTTTTGAACCTTGGACCTTGAAGGGGATGATACCTCAAGACCAAGGCCTCCACCACTTATTGACTTTTCTTATCCTAATATTATATATATAAACAAGTGATAGATATGAAAGTCAAACAAATCAATGGAATCCTTGTTAGCTTTTTTGATAGACAACTACTAGAGCATTTGTAGGTGTGAGTTTTTTTATATTTATAAACAAATAGATGGAAAATCTACAAATTTAGTTTGTTTCTAGAATTGAAAACCTAAAAATACATTCACTTGGTCTGATGTTATACTTGTGTTTTTGAAATAGCATCATTCTTCTATTGTACTTTATTTACAGAAACAAAATGGACACAGTTATATCAAAAGCGTAGAAACTGGAAGGAGGTAAAAAGGCAATTGATGGTTCGCCCTCAATTTCCTCCTATCTTTCGTGAAAGTCAAATGCCTGACGTCAATAGCATCTTAGAAGTGGTAGTCATTGTTGACAATGTTTGGAAAGTGGGGGATTTGGTAGATTGGTTGATGGATAGTTGTTATTGGTCTGGAAGAGTAACTGAATTGTTGGGGGATGAGAAGGTAAAGGTAATATTTATGTGCCTATCCATTTATATCCTCTATTTGGTATTGAATGCTGAATTTTGTTTGCTTGTTATCATTTTTTTTCATTGTGAGGTGGTTTCTGCATATGTGTTTTTAGTCTATCCTGTTAATCATACTCCCCTTTTTATGTATAACCAGTTGCTTTCTTATTTTGTTTGCTGAAACATGTATCATATGGACAGTCCTTACCATGTAGTCTAATCACTTGATTGATTTAGCTTCCTTGATGTTAATAATTTGCTCAAGTCTATTATGTGTTTAATGCAACAACTAATCAAGTGATATCTTCAAAACCAAGCATCAACTTCTCATCAAGTTCATTGAAATTTGGTTTTAATAATCAGGAGTCTGTTTGGTTCCATTCTCAGACATCAGTTTTGAAAAAGGGTTTGTTTTTCTCTGAAAATGGATTGGTTTCAAAGCATTTATATATATTTTTTTCTTTAGACCTAGTTTTGCACTATTTGCTTTGGACTCTGATGACTAAAAATGATTTCTTGCTAACAGAAACAAACCGGTGGTGACCTTCCTGAGGTATTTTGGTCCGGTTTTGTGTTATCCTTGTCAATTTTCTGTGTGTGACCTTACTGTGACATCCGATTAATGTTTCAGGAAGTCCATATTATGTTTTTTTTAATAGGGAAATACACCAAAAAAGTCCTTGAATTTAGGAACTTTTGCCAAATCATGACTTACATTTTCGATCTCGCCAATTAAGGACCTTCTTTATGGTCTCCTGCCAAATTTGTCATTTCGTCCAACTTTTGGCTCAATTTTTAACGGGACTTCTGTCATGTGTCATTTTTCCACATCAGACCAATAGCGTGAGGCCACATGTGTAATGAGTTACATGTTAGATTTAAAAACAAATTTTAGACATAATATCATTTATGTCCAAACCCAGCCTCAGAAAAACCGTAGGCTTTCCCTTCATTTCTTTGTGCCCTTGGATTGAGTCCTTTTAAAAGGCGGGTACGATTCTGTGGACTCGGGCTTGGGGTTCTCGCTGATGGGTCTTGGGTCAGGGTGCGGGTGTGACGTCTTCGGCGGCCATGGATGGCTTTTCTCCGTTTGAGGGGTTGGCCGATGGTCCTTCTCCAGCGCGGTAGGTCTGGTCTCCTCCTTGGGTTGCTCGTTGGGAGAGATTTCAATGCCATCCGAGCACGAGATTTCTCTCATCTCCTCGAATGTGTCATCCTCAGAAGAGAATTTCAAACTTCTCGAAGAGGAAGCTACCATGAAGGCTAGTGTTTGGAGATCTCCTCCGGCAAAGGGCTTTCTTCGGCGGGGGTTTCTTGGTCCGAGTCCCCATAGTGCAGGTTTCTTCTCTTCCCTCGCCTAAGGTGTTGGTTGTGACTTCATTGTCTCCGGTTGTTAAGGAAGATGGAGTGAATGAAGAATTGAGTGGCTGCTCCTTAGGCACTTCGTCGATGATAAGGGCGAAGATTTCAGGTTGACTGGCTTAATCCAATCTCAGAAGTGGCCGGTAGGTTTTGGTCTGTCTGGGGAGATTGTTGTGTGGGATTAGGGAGATGAAGTTTGGGATGGGGAGGATGGAGACTCCCCTTATCCCTTGGGCGTTTTTCCTCCTGCCATGCCCTTGGATTGGGTGTGGGATTGTGATAAGGATGAGGATCCATCCTTGGCGCTCCTGGATGTCAGTGAAGAGGACTTTCTTGCGTGTCCTAAGAATAGAGGCAGTAGGGAGCTGTTGAATTTAGAAAGTTTCATTAACTATGGTAAGGCATGCGCGTCCTCTCAACGAGGGAAAGACAAGCCTCATGTGCTGCAGCGTTTGAGTGCTTCGCATGGGTGTCAGGTTTGGGGTCTTTTGGTTTTTGTGGGCTTCGGTTTGGTGTGCTTGTCAGGCTTTATGGGTTTTTTCTTTTTTTTCTTTGGGTTTTTGGTAGGTGATTCTTGTGTATACTTCTTATGCACGTAGGGGCGCCTTACGCTTTTTAATTAAACTTTTATTACTTATTTAAAAGAAAAAGTCCTTTTAAAAGACCCAAAAGAGATAAAAAGACCAAAAAAGAAAATCAATGAAAGGGATGGGTGGGGTGGAGATCCACCTTCGCTGAAGCAGGGGTGGATCTAAGACCCCCATTTTGGGTGGGGGGCAGGATGAATCTTCACCCTTCCCCCTCTTCGGTGCATTTTTTTTTTTTGTATACAATGATATTATTTTTAAAACATGTTCTTTTTTTTCAAAGCGTTTTAAATGTAATATGTTACTCATTACACGTGCTCTCATGCTATTGGTATAATGTGGAAAAAACATAATACATTGGGATACAAAATTGCTTATAAAAAAAAAGTTGGACAGAAGGACCAATTTCAGCAGAGGCCATAATGGAGGTCCTTAATTGACAAATTTGAAAAGTGGGTCCCCACTATCAAGAAATTAAGTTTGCAAACTACATTTTAATGATAAGTAGTTGTTAGCCAAAGAAAAAAAAAGAGATAAGATAAAGAAAATCATCTTTAATAAATCTAATTTTTCAAGGGAATGCTATCTTCTCTCCTCTGTTCATATGAATTTTCTAGATAAGCTGAACACTGAGTACTTTGCTACGGCAGAAGCATTATATTTATTTTTCTGTTCTTATATTGTATTTTGTTGCTTTTCTAGATCGAGTTGTTTCCTCCTCCTACGGGTGAAGGATTATCATATGAAGTCCCCTGCAAGGACCTACGCCCATCATTAGATTGGACTCCAGAATATGGCTGGGCAGTGCCTATTCCTGTGGTAGCTTTCTTGAACTCCTGTGTTTTCACTTGTATTTACCAAGAAAGCTTGCTCTATATTACTGTTTGATATGTCTTTCAAGTCTTTCCTAAGTTCTAGAATCTTTACCGATTGTTATAAGATTTTTTGTTATAAAAGTTATATAGTAAATGACAAAAGGGTTGACTTCTCCACCAAACCGAGGAGATGGTTACCTTTGATGAAACAAACATGTAGGCTGGCTTATTTGCATGTTGAGTGTTTCGATCACCCAACATATCATCATTGGCTGGACAATCTAAGCAAGAATGTTTGCCTGTAACATTGTCAATTTAGGTCCATTGTACCATGGCAATAATTGGAAATATCAACATTTCACACCTGTTGCTATGATTAATTTGTTCTTTGTAGAAGTCAATAAATGCTAATATGGATTCTTTAATTGCAGCTTTTTTAGAGGTTTAATTGTATTGTTTAATCTAAATATTTTTGAAGAGTTGGTGGAAGTCGGGGGGACTTCCACGGCTTCCATCTCCATCTCTCCCCAACCATAAAAGTAAAATTCATGAAGTAAAGGGATCAATTAGGGTCGCTGTCTTCCATGCTCTTTTGCCCACCACAAAAAAGCTATTTTGTTAACTGCTCTTCTATCCAACTTTCCATCGTTTAATTGTGATTCATGAAAGACATCTTTTTTTTTTGATAAGTAATATTTTATATCAAAAGCGCAGAGGGGCGCAACCCTAGTACACAGGAAGTATACAAGGGAAACGACTAACTAGAAAAAGAGAAAAGAACAAGAAAATCAAGAAAGCTAATAACTAAAGGAGCGAGCCAAGCCGCTGTCCATGAGTAGAGGATATGGAAAAAGAAGGCCGTGAGATCCTCCAAGGATCGCTCAGAATCCTGAAAGCATCTCTCATTCCTTTCTGACCATAGGCACCACACAATGCATTGAGGAACCATTTTCCAAACAACGCCACTCTTGGAGCGACCTCCTGACCACCAACACGCAAATAATCCCTCCACCTTCTTAGGCATGACCCAAGACAATCCGAAACGACTGAAGATAGCATACCATAAGGATCGAGCGATCTCACAGTGAAGGAACAAATGATCAATAGACTCCCCATCATTTTTGCATAAATAACATCTATTGATTACGATAAAATTCCTTTTTCTGAGATTATCAAGAGTAAGAATCTTCCCTAGCACCGCCGTCCAAGTAAGGAAAGCCACTCTCGAAGGTGCCTTGGTACCCCAAATACTCTTCCAAGGAAAAGGATCAGCCTCTTTACTTACCAAGACATCATAAAAAGATCTAACATCAAACTTCCCTTTTCTAGACGGGATCCACCAAATTCTGTCCTCCCCTCCCCTTCTCATTCTTTGGGAGTATAACCGAGTATAGAACGAGGCTAATACTTCCAATTCCCAATCGTGAACCGACCGAAAGAAACTAACATTCCATTGGCGGGTTCCACCCATAAGCTCCAAATTGTCGGCAATGGACGCATCTTTAGCATTAGCTATATTGTGAAGGCCTGGGAAATATTCCTTCAGCGTCATATCTCCACACCAAACATCATCCCAAAATCTTATATGAGACCCATCTCCTGGATCAAATTTGATATGTTTAGAGAACAGACGCCACCCCCTCCTAATGTGCCTCCAAAGACCCACCCCATGCGGGCCGGGAGTGTCGACAGAATGCCATCCACCCCACTCAGACCCAAACTTTGCATCCACTACAATTCTCCACCAAGCCTCTCTCTCATGCACATAACGCCATAGCCATTTCCCTAATAGAGCTTGATTAAAGACTCTCAATTTCCTGATCCCTAAACCACCTTTAGAGATAGGAGAGCATACCTTGTCCCACTTGACCAAATGGTACTTGAACTCTTCGTTGAGACCACCCCAAAGAAAGTCACGTTGAAGCTTCTCAATTCGCTTGGCCACTGAAGCAGGTATAGGAAAGAGAGATAATAAATAAGTAGGAAGGTTAGAGAGTGTGCTCTTGATTAAAGTGACCCTTCCTCCCTTAGAAAGGTATAACCTTTTCCAACTAGCCAACTTACGCTCAACCTTTTCCAATGTATCATCCCAATTGTTTTTAGCCTTAAACCGGGCGCCCAAAGGAAGCCCTAGATATTTCAAAGGCAGGGACGCTATACCACAGCCCAATACCCCCGCCAATTCTTCCATAATAGCCACCTCACCTACCGGGACCAAGGCTGATTTAGCCATATTCACCTTCATACCTGAAACAGCTTCAAAACAAATGAGAAGCGCTTTAATAGAGCGAATTTGGTCCCTATTCGCCCCACAAAAGACCAACGTGTCATCTGCAAATAAAAGATGAGAGATGGTGACCCTCTCAGACAAATTGGCTCCCACAGAAAAGCCCGAGATACGGCCATTATCAATGGCGGCAGCAATCATCCTGCTAAACACCTCCATAATAATGACAAACAAGAAGGGAGACAATGGATCCCCCTGCCTTACCCCTCGAGAACTTCTGAAGAACCCTGAGGGAGTACCATTGATCAATACAGAAAAGCGTGCATTCGAAATACATCGTTCAATCCATAAACACCATTTCTCCCCGAAACCACATCGCCTGAGAAGATACAATAGAAACTTCCAATTTATATGATCATAAGCCTTCTCCATATCCAATTTACAAAGCAGCCCTGATTCCCCTGAATTGATTCGGCTATCCAAACATTCACTTGCAATAAGGACCGAATCCGTAATTTGCTTGCCCTTCACAAAAGCATTTTGAGGCTTTGAAATCACCCTATCCACAACCCTCCTCATCCTATTAGCGAGAACTTTAGCAATAATCTTGTAAGTCCCGCTTATGAGACTTATAGGACGGAACTCCTTAAACTCGGAAGCCCCGGGCACCTTTGGAATGAGAGAAATGAAAGTAGCATTAAGACTTTTTTCAAACTTACCACGAGTATGAAAGTCTGAAAATACCGCCATAATGTCTTCCTTAATTACCTCCCAGCAATCTTGAAAGAAAGCCATAGAGAAACCATCCGGACCTGGTGCCTTATCTCTGTCCATGCCTTTAACCACCTCCAAAACCTCCCTTTCATCAAAAGGAACTTCTAGCTGGTTGGCCTCATCCGCATCCAACATATCAAAAGCAAGATTGTCCACCCTAGGCCTCCAATCACAACGTTCCGAAAATAATGACTCGTAAAATTGCACCGCCTGATCCTTGATGAGGTCTTGGTTAGAGGAAAGAGCTCCGTTAATGGCTATGGAATCAATGGAGTTGCATCTACGATTAGAATTGGCGATCCGATGAAAGAACTTAGTGCACTTGCCCCCTTCTTTGAGCCACCGAATCCTGGATTTTTGTCTCCAACTAATTTCTTCTTGTAAAAGAGAGATCTCCAATTCCCTAATAACCACCCTTTTTCTTTCCTTCTCTTCTTCATCTAATTCCCTCTCCTCCTCCAATCTGTCCATGTTCTTCAATTCTTCCGCTTTCTCTAAGCATCTTGCACTTACATTACCAAATTCCATTTCATTCCATCTTTTAATGTCCTCCTTTAACGCCTTAAGCTTTTTGGCCAATATAAAACTTGGAGAGCCAAAAAAACTATAAGACGACCACCAAACCCGCACCCTATCCACAAAACCAACATTTTTCAGCCACATGTTTTCGAATTTAAAAGGCCTCTTACCCCTAATCATGGCGTCACAATCAAGCAAAATGGGGAAATGATCCGAACATAGTCTAAGCAACCTCTTCTGTAACACACCAGGATATTTGATTTCCCATTCTGGAGAGACTAGGAAACGATCAATCCTAGACCGTGAGTAAGAATTAGACCAAGTGAATGTACCTCCAGCCAAGGGAAGATCCATGAGCCCCTGCTCAGAAATGAAATCCGAAAAATCCGACATTGCTCGTGTGAGACGTGCTCCCCCCGCCCTTTCACTAGGAAAGTGAGTGACGTTGAAATCACCACCAATACACCACGGCACCTCCCACCAACTAATGAGACCAGCTAACTCTTCCCATAAACGATGTCTGATGGAATCGAAATTCGGGCCGTAAACCCCCGCGAAGGCCCAAACAAAATCATCCTCCACATTCTTGAACGAGCAGGCTGCAACAAATTCTCCCACACAAACCTCAAGCTTCGTGACCACCCTTCTATCCCACATCAATAAGATACCACCCGAAGCTCCTCTAGCTGCCACAAAGCACCAGTCTGCATACGCACATCCCCACAAATTTCTCACAAAACTCCTGGAAATATACTCCATTTTCGTCTCCTGAAGGCACACAATGTCTGCCTTCCATTGTCTGAGCATGTTTTTCACCCTCAAACACTTATTGCCCTCATTAAGCCCCCTCACATTCCAAGAGATTATCCTAGGCTTCATGGAAAATCTCTTTGTGCCCTTCCCTTCACCCTAGCCCTGCAACTATTACCATCATAATTTATAGAACTTACCAAATTATTAAGTTCCCTTGAACCTTTTTTTCCCCCATTTGAGACCATTCCTGCTCCTTTCCCTTCATTTTCTGCAATAATAGTCGCAAACAACTCCAAAAGCTTCCCTTCAAACCCATCGCACGAGATACCCACAACATGACTAAATTCCTCCACCATTTTCAAGACCTTGTCAGTGGGTTGATTCCCCTTTTTTCCTTTAAGTCCCAATGTTGGACAGCTTAAAAGCGGACTGAGATCCTCCCCTTCAAAAATTGCCAACTCCAATCCTGCCATCGAGCTCTGCTTGAGTGGAGCTGATTTCTCCACAGACTGTGGAGAATTAAAAATCTCCACTTTAGTTGAAATATGACCCTTGTCCACATCATCCCGGGATTCTAGTTGAGCTTCCAAACCGTCCCCCTCCATAACTTCCATTCCCCCTATCAGACCAACCTCCAGCCCCGCCTCTACAGAAACTACCTCCCCTTTTCCTGTTTCTCTCTCGCAGACTTCCAGAGCCTTATGATTACACCGTGCTTCAAGTCGAGGCAACGAGTCCCGGGAATCAGATACTGCCGGAAGCTTGGAACCCGCTGTCACCACCAAAGCCCAACCATCCTGGACTGCCGGAAGCCCAGACCCAGCCCCCGCCTTCAATGCTCGAGGATCCTGGCCTGCCGGATCTACTGGGATCGGTCCCCTTGGAGAATCGCAGCCTCTGCCGCCGCCTATCTCCCCTTCCGACGTTGTTTCCTTCCTTATCGTCGCTGTCTGTCGCGGTTCCAGGTGCAGCACGCCATCCACCATGCCGGACAGCCCCAAACCAACTTTAGAGGAAACTTTTCCCATTAATCCCTGCTCAGACCTCGCCGGCAGACCTGCCGGCGACTGACCCATCGTGGCTTGAAGCCTAGCGATTGACAACGAAGCTCCAAGATCTCCCACCTTACTTGTCGTCCAGCCCACCTGAACTCTTTTCACCCTCACCGGCCTCTTCTTCTTTTTCTTTTTAAGTCTCGACTTCTTTCCTTTTCCCACTGATTGGATTTTGCCCAACGAACCCATGGGCTGAACTTCCTCCCTCTCGATGTTAGGAGCTGGCTTAGGCCCAAAGCCCAAAAGCCCACCAGCGCAATGTCCACATTTTCCCATCGCCAACCGTTCCAAGCACACGCTGATTTCCGTTTGGAGCTTTTCCAAAGAATTTCGAAGTTTAACGCATTCGAATCCTCCAAAATCCACGTGTCCAATGTCAGAAATATTCCTCCCATCAGGTACCTCACGTCCTTGCGCAGCCACCCTTGCATGAGACAAAGGGCCACTACCCAACAAACCAGAATTTGCCGGAGGAAAATTCGCCGGAGGCACAGACAGCACCGGCAACGAAATGGCCGGAAAGTTTCTGATGTAACACTGTCTCTCTGATTCTTCCGAGCAGCCCCCCTCTATCGGCTTTTTCCCCTTATCCTTCGCCGGAGGTAACCCAGCTGGGCGCTTGAGTATGGCCGTCGGACCTGCGCAGTTGACTGGACCTTTCTTGTTCTTCATCGCTTGTGGCTCTCCGTGATTTGCATTCACCCCCAACAACCACTTCGGGACCCTTGCGATGGGTTCAGACGACGTCAAGAACAGGTCTTCTGAGGGACGTACCGTAGCCTGTAACACCTCCGAAAAACTCCTCCTTTTCTTCCCCTCATCCTTATCTGGAACCACCAAGAATGGTTGGAAATATCTAACAGCAATCTGAATTTCGGACTCGAGTTTGTTCCAACCCTTCTGGTTCTTCCCTTCTGGCACCATCACTGACTTGCGCCTCTCCCTCCCATCGCATTCTTCGATCACCAAAAAGCTTCCAAATCTATTAGAGCACTTTTGAGCTAATATTCTGGGATAGCCCGGTTTAGATTGATCATGAAAAACCCTTGAGTCCTTTACTGCCATCAGCTCCTCGAAGATGTGAAGAAGCCAAACTGCTTCATTGCTACTCAATTTCACTGACCTCAAAAACCTCCTGTTTTTCTCCTGAATCACTAAACCAGCTTCCCCATCCTTCACCAGCATTTCAAAATCCTTAGATTCTATAGACCATCTCCTAGATAACCCCATCTAGCCACCACTGACCGCCCACCTTAGACTAGAAAACCCCTCCTCAACACCTTCTCCGGTAAGGAAAAGAAGAGAGAGAAGAGAGCTTTTTTCTTTTGTCGTCTACTGTAGCACAAATACTATCCACAACCTTGCTTGATCGTCCACAAATGTTTGCACAAATACTTCAAATTCCTTCACAGTAACTCTGCAAACTTTTAACATCTTACCATAATTAAAAGCTCCTTTGGAAGCTCTAAGAAGGACTCTTTAAACTTTCCAAGTACTGGAACAGGCGCCTCAACAAGATTTTAAACGAAGCATTCTGAAAGACATCTTATATCGTATTTTATTGTTGTAGAACTTGTGACTATCATTTTAATTTTGTACTTGAGGTATGACTCCTTTGATTTATTATCTTGTTCTGGAAATTTGATATTCTAGCATGGACTTTATTTTTTTTGATAAGTAGCATGGACTTTATTTTTGATAAGTAAATCAATCTTATTAAAAAGCACAAAGGGTGCAACCAAAGTAAACAAGAAGCATACAAGAGAGACCCCCGATTAGGTAGAAGTATAAGAGAACAAATCCAGAAATTCTAGAAGATTAGATAAACGAGAACTATTGTAAACCGCCGTCCAAACATAAGAGCATCTCCAGTAATGTTAGGTAAAATACCTAATCAAAAAGTACAATTCTTTATTTTAACTACTCAATTTTTAATACAAACTCCAACAGATTTTCTATTTCATTCTCTACTTTCTATAAATATTATTATTCTATTTTCTTTTTCACTTTTCACTCTCTCCCACTCTGATCCAAAACCCAAACCCATGCCCACAACTATATCTTCCTTCCCTTCTCTCTTCCCTACACACTACCATAACCAGTAACCACACCCAAATCCCCATGGTGAGGACCTTTATTCCACTCGCCCAGTAACCTGGCAAAAAAAAAAAGCACACTTGTTCAGCTTCAAACTCGAGCATTTATTGAACCAAACTGAGCCAGAAAAAAACCAGAAACAGTACCAAGGCGAAACAGCAAGAGAGAAAGAGATCTAGGAAGAAAACCGTCAACTAGTAAGAGAAAATACCGATCAACTCCTCTGTTTGCCCTCCACTCCCACCAGCAATTTTTCCCCTCCATTTCCGGCTAGATCGCCGGGCTCCATGCCCAACTGGGCGACAAGAGTGAGAGAGAAGGGAGCATTTCTGAAGGAGAGGGAGAGAGAAAAGGAACCGTTGAGGAGGAGGGAGAGAGAAAATGAAGAGAGAAATAATAAAAAAACTTGAAGATTGTGCTACAGTAATAGCAAAATGTTGCTATTCACTGTAGCAAAAACTGCATTATTGCTACTTGGAAGCCAATCTGTTGGAGAAGGAAATTGGCTGATTTTAGCTAAAATAGCTATTATGGAGGATTTAGCTAATCCGTTGGAGATGCTCTGAGGAGATTTTAACATAATAGTTTTTAGCTCTAGCACCGGTCTCTCACAATCTTTAAAGTTATGAGCATTAGGCTCTCTCCGAATGCACCATGTTACGCATTAGGAAATTGTCTTGGCTTATGAGGTTTGCCAGCTGTTAGTGGAGTCCTCTAACTTACTATCAACGTGTCTTTATGTCACTATGTGTCAGATGAGTACATTGACTAATTGAGTAGTTTGCTTTCAGCCTTTTATAGTGTGTTATTATTAGATGTTAGTGGGCTTTTGTAACCGTTGGATTATTTAGATTGTATTTAACTCTACTGCATTAATGAAAAGGTTATGAGATATTTGCCAAGTGATTTGTGTTTGGAGGAGGCTCCCTCAAAGAAGCCAACTCTTCTTCTTTTCTATTCCTTTTTTGCACTTAACTCTCTTTCTCCGTCTCTTTGAGTTTCAGCCAGCCCATCGCTATCACCACCACCACAGCCACAACCTCACTGCCCCACGAAGCAGGGCTCCACCAGTGAGTCAACGCTCCACCACCATAGCCTAAAATATGGAAACTCAGCGCTCCACCGCCACCTCTCCACTCGGACCAGTGATTCAGTGACCACTTTGAGCATTTCTCTCTCTCTCTCTCCCCCCGGTGGGCGCAACCACTTTCCACTCTTCAATGGACGTGGACAAAAAAGCCCACAATTAACTAACTGTACCGTAACCGACTGGTCGGTAACAGTAATTGTTGGAAATTAGTCCTGTTAGTATGAAGTCAGTGAAATAATTGACTTCACTGACTTTGGTGGGACAGTAGCCAAAATACCCCCTACTGTCACCATTTTGACCGATACCCACCCCTAAATCTGACCTTTCCAACTAGCCCACAACTTCACCACCTTTTGGGGCACGACCCACTCTAACCGAAAAAGACAGAAAACTGGTACCCATAACTCTCTAGCCACTTTGCAGTGGAGTAGAAGATGATCTATGGTCTCCCCCCACTCCTCTTAAACATGCAGTACTAATCCATCATTATAATGTGCCTCTTTCTTTGGTTGTCCATAGTTAAATTTTTCCCTAGCATCGCCGTACACAAAGAATGTCACTCTCGAAGGTGCCTTAGTTCTCCATATTCTCTTTCAAGGAAATGAAGAAATAGCAGGGGGAAAAGCGCATGATAGAAAGATTTAACCTCAAACACCCTCCTTTGAAAAGAATCCAACAAATTTTATCCTCGCCACCTCGTCTCAACTTGAGAGTATTAAAAAACGAAGTGACCAACTCTACCTCCCAATGATACTTCTTGGAGTCATCATATGCATTTACGATGGAATCATATGCATTTTACTGTAATGAATTTTAATTACAGCATATGCATTTATGACTACACATCCTGTAAATCTATTATTTTTTATGCTGTGTATTAGCTATCTTGACATTTTTGAATCCAGACTCACGATATATTCCAGTCCGATGGTCCTTGACTTAATTAAAATAATTGTGTCATCCATGGAATTTTATCTTCAATTGTTCTGTAGGTTCTGATACGGTGTTATTTGTAGATGAATATGGTGCCTGTAGGATAGATACTTATGTTTTTTCTTGTATTATTTACATTTGCTGTGCCTGGTGGTTGCAGGAAAATGGAAATGGCCGTCCTTGTGCGCGGCTTATTAAGCCATTTAATGAAGGTAAGAAGTTTGCAGTTTGAGAACTAACTGAATTAAATTGTTGCCTAAGTACAGATTTTTTCTTAATTTTTTAGTTGAATTATGGGAACTCCACATTTCATAATTAATGTTCGAGTTCTAGCCTCCAAAATCCAGCTTGTAGGCCTTTAGTGGCATCACATTTTTTTTTTTTGGATTAATTTCTCTCTGAACTCTTGTTATTCCATTTTAGATAGGTCTATCATCTTGCTGAGGGGGGATCCTATGAGCTGGACAATGTCAGACATGGGCGATACCTCTATCACTATTGTTATAGTCCTTGCTCAAAACTGGACTGTTGAGAGAGTAAAAAAATGTGATAGGTTGAGAGTTTAGAAGTCTGACTGACAAGGGGTCGGTCGAGGCCTGATGGTGATGTTAATAGTCAATTATAATTGCAAATAAATAGACTATGATATTATAATATCAAAAATCAATCAGTGAGAGGTCCTGCAATAGTGTTGAAATGCCTAATAAACTGTCTATAGAAAGTAGCAAGGCCTTGGAAACTCCTTACCTGGATACTAGATTTACTTTGTTTTCATCCATTAGCAGTCCATTTGAAGACACTGCATACCCCAAGAAAACTACTTTATTCATAGCAAAGCTACATTTCGTCAAGTTTCCATAAAACTTCTCTCTTCTCAAGATATCAAACACCTATTGAATGTGAATCAAGTGTTCCTCCAAACAGCAACTGTACACCAAAATATCATTAAAATAGACCACCACACGCTCCTAAAAGAGGCCGCAACATTTAGGTCATAACTCTCATGAAAGTACTAGGTGCATTTGTAAGTCCAAATAGCATAACTAGTCACTCGAAGATCTTATTGTGAGTTTTGAAAGCGGTCTTCCATTCCTCTCCCAAACAAATTCTAATTTGATGATAACCGCTTCGTAGATCAATCTTATAAAATACTTTTGCCCCCGTGAAGCAATCTAACATATCATCCAATCTAGCAATTCGAAATCGATGCTGAATGGTAATCTTGTTGATTGCTCTACTATCAACACAATTTCTCCAACTACCATCTTTCTTGGGAGTTAAAAGAGCGGGTAAGGCGCAAGGACTAATACTTACCTGGATGCGGCATTTATCTAGAAGCTCTCCAACCTGCCTTTGCAGCGTTTCCTTCTCTTAAGGAGTCATTATTTATGCTGCTTTATTAGGAAGTGCTGAACTGGGTATTAGATCAATAGTGTTGTAAATCACGCATGGGAGGCAACTTGGGAGGCAATTCTTGAGGGAAAACATTAGCTCCTCCACAGCTCTAGAAACATCAGAATCAGCAATTTCTTGTGCAATCAAAACAAATATGCAGCCACATTCAAGAATTTCCTTCATAAAACTCTTTGCAGTAAGCAGAAAATTTTGTTTGAGGATTTGAACTCGTTTTCTTCTTCATGGGCAGCAAAGTGTATCGTTGATTCCCCTAGCAAAGAGTGTAAGTGTTCTTATCATGAATGGTTTGATGATCATATTGCAAAGGTCTTCCAAGAGAATATGGCAAACATCCATAGGCACCACATCACATCACACCTCATCAAAATACTTCTTCTGGATAGAAAATGAAACCAAACATCTCTTGGCAACCTTGATGTCATTGCCCATCTTACATCAAGAAAGCCTATAAGGATGAGTATGTTCTTCAGTTTTGAGGTTCAACTTATCTACCACCTCTTGAGATACCACATTTTCACAACTATCCCCATCTATAATCATCTTACACACCCTTCCACCAGTACTACAAGTTGTATAGAAAATATTGATTCTCAACTAATCTTCTTCAGTTTCATGCTTTGACACAAGTGCTAGACCATCTTCATCTTTAAAATCTCCTCCAAGTTCTTCATTTAGGGGCTGATCATAAACGGGAAGTTTAATATCCTGCTGTCTCTATTTTTCCAACAAGAGTGCTTTATTGCGGTTCCCATTGTCATTCTACAATCTGGAGATTGATGACCAGGTTTGCCACACTTAAAACACTTGAAACCTCCTCCTTTGGATTGTTTTCCAGCACCCACATGGTTGGAACTGGACTGGTTGGAAGAAGGTACAGGAAACTTGTGGGTTCTTGCTTGCTGTCGATCACCAACATTGCTAACTTTCCCAACATTTGAGGAGTTGCCAATCTTAAAATAGCTTTGATACTGCCGTCCAAGCCTGGAGTTAACTTGAAACTGCTGTCCAGACCTGGAGGCACTTCGATTTTGTTTTGTTTTTTCCACCAATAAAGCTTGATTTTAAGCCTCTGAAACTGTCTACAATGAATGCGGCCCAAGGATATCTTGAATTGAGGGCTTTAAGCCACTAAGGTACCTTGCTACCATTGTTCTTCACTTTCATTCAAATCAACCCTTGCTACAAGTTGATAGAATGCTTCGGTGTAGTCCTCCACACTTCCAAATCGCTTAAGATTGTGCAAATTCTTGTACAAAGTTTGCATATAGTTGAAAGTAAGAAACTGCTCCTTGAGCTTTTTCTTCATTTTGCGCCAATCTTTTAATCTTGCCTTTGCCACTCCTTTGTTTATTCGTTTGCAATTGTTCCTACCATGTGGGGTCCTCTTCCTTTGAGTCGAATAGACACCAATTTCACCTTCTCCTTGGAAACTTCATAGTTGTTAAATACTCTCTCAATAGTCTTTGACCAATCAACAAATTCATTGGGATTGAGACTTGAAATTTCGGAAGTTCAACCTTGATATTATGCTTCCTTTTATGCTCATACCCCTCAAGAACAGGTCTGCTTTTTTGAGGAACTCCAAAAAGATTCTCAAAGCAGGGTTGAGCATCATCGGAATCATCACTCCTCTCACTAGGGGGTTGTAGATGCTGTACCATCTCTGTCAAGACAGCTATTTGTCTCCTTAACTGATCCATCTCATTTATTTGAGGCTGATTTTGTTTCTGAACATCATTCCGATCCATAGGTGGAGGCAAATCTGCTCCATTGTCAAGATTCACTGCATTGCCTCATCCTCTACCCCCTTGAGCTCTTAGTCTTTGGGCCATAACAACAGCAAACTTCAAGAAATCAAAGATCTGTTCTAGAAAGTGATGCTTTGTTTCAAGAAAGGGAAAACAGAGAACCGAGGGCAGATTGCTTCTCAACATGCCAGAAAGGGAAACCAAAGCCTGGTTCTCTGAGACTAAATTGACGCTGCCAGCTTTCAAATTCAAGAAGTAAAGAGAAATCTAGGGTTTATAGAAGAATAACTAATCTGGAATTTTTTTTGATGACGGGAATCCCTCCAAGGCAAGGCCACTTTGTGTACCCGTCATTACAATTGTCAAAAACTTATTACAAAAGGCTGGTAATCTGTTATTTATACTTTCTAACAGCTAATACTAGGCTATACTACCCTTACATTGTGGTTACTTGAGCAAAATGAATCACTACAAATCATTACAGAAAATGCCCTGCATTTCAAACCTAATTCCATGGCCACATGTTGAATTTTTGTTTGTCCTAAAAAGTTGTTTTTCCTAAATGTTTGCGGTTTTCTTTTCTTCAAAGATCTGTGTCTTCAATTGGTATGAAGTTTTCCATGAATAGTTCATTGAAGGGGAGGGAACTTCAAGTAAGGAAGCCAAAACTCTCCATTAGTAAAACTTATGTGTCTTAAAAAATTTCAAACTAAAATACTAACTTTAATGGTTTTCATTTGTAAATAGTTTCAATGAATATTTTGGTTCTCAAATTTGGTTTTATAAGATGCCAAATGAAAATTTAAGTTCTTTTATAACATCTAATCATCAAAAATCATACAACCGTGTAATTTGAATCTTTACTTAACCCAAGGCTCATGTCACTTATGGTTAGAGAGTTCTCTTTATTACTCTCCTTCCAAAATAAATGTCTTCCATTTCTTTTTGGACGGCTCTTGCTTTCCAAAAAGTAGAAACAGTGTGTCATTTTCTTAGACTATTCTCGTTTTTCTTAATGAAGTAAACAAGATTCTTGTTTAAAGCTGTGCTGACTTCTAATTCAAAGCGAAGGCTTTAGGAAGGTTACTAAGCCTTTCTGCATTTCATTAACAATCTTGCTGTTTGGAACCCAAAAACTTATTTTGTGGTGGAGTATAACAGTTGGCCTGTAGGTTGGAACTGGATTTGTATAGCTTCATATTGTACTCATGTGATTGGTTACTTTCATCATGTTACCACTTGATCTTGTATCCACTCCTGCCATGCTTTTTTGATTTATTTAACGGCTTGGTTTCACATTTGAATTTGATTGGCATGGGATAGTTGGGGGGGGCCCTCCAAATTTGATGGTTGATGCTGAGGGCGAAGGAAGAAATGGAGTTCAGGCTGCCAATACAGCATCTGAGCGTAATGCATCTTTTTCCTCTCATACTTCAACAAGCTCATTACAACAACCAGATGGATCAGAACAAATGCCAAGGCTACCTTTGATCATTACGGCATCCAAGGAGATACAGACGTCAGAATCAAAATTGGAATTAGATATGGGAGATAATGGCCCTGGAAAAGCCAGTTGCTCAGATAGTGTTTCAAGCTCACATGTCAGAGATGCATCAGCTAATATATTGGGAAATACGGCTGGAAAGGGAAAAAATGATAGCTCTGGGTCTTCAAAGAAGCTGAAAGCTGATGGAAGTATTTCTTTAAATTCCATGTGTTCTGATACAATAGAAGCTGCAGTTATGGACCTGGAGGAACTTGTGAACCGAGTTAAATGGATTAGGGGTTTCTTGGAACTTAGAAAGCCTCTGTCAAATACTGTCCAGAATCCTTGGAAATTTCTGGAACATCGGGCATCATCCACACCAAAATGAGTGTTCAGTTTTATTGAAAGGGTAAGTTTACAGTTTAGATTGGTGAATCAACAGTCTCTTTCTAATCTGTTTTTGACATTTTTATATCTATCTAAATGTGTCTCTTGTTTTGGGATGTCTTGATGAAGTGAAATAAAACATTTTTGTAAAGAATTTGCTTGACAACTTATCACATCCATAATTTGTTAATCCATGAAAATTTTGACTTGTGTAAATGCTCAACACAAGATTGGAATTATTAAGTTGATTTTTTTTTTTTTTTTTTTTTTTGTATACAATTATTAAGTTTGCATTGCTTAAAGTCAAGATGCTTAGTTGAATAGAGTGGACATGACTGGATTAAATTAAATATGACAAGTTATGATTTCAGGTACAATATTGATACTGCATATAGTGACGACCACTATTTTATTAAACCCAGTGGAGCAGTCAGGTAATTACTGACGTTAGCAAATGAAGTAGATTCTTCTTTCTCGTGGGACCATGACTGATTTTGATTGCCCCTCAATGAAATTTCTCTCTGGGGGATATTCTCATGTGTGTAAGGATCCTAGTGGGGATTGTCACTATTAGATACATTCTTTATAGAAGCTTGTATTGTTGAAAAAATAAAAAGGTACCCAAGCTTCCTTTTTCTTTTTTTTTCTTAGATGAATGGTAACAAATTAAAGAAACAAACAAGAAGTCCAAGTGCTTAAAGCTCCTCGCAGGAAGGCAAGGGTGCAGCCTAGGTGATGGAATGAAACAAACCTGAAAACAAAGAAATTTTAACTCAGTAAACAGAACAGATCTCCCAGGTCTTTTGGACAGCTAAAAAAAAATACTTAAAACTGCAAAAAGGGAAATGGCCAATGACTGTTGGACAGCTGGCATATCATGTTGCATGAAAAAGCAATTGAAGAGGACTTTTTTATTTTTTTTATTTTTTTGTTCGGATATTAAGTTGATAAATAAAATATTGGAGTTTGAGTCTTGCCTTTGGTGATAGAGGAATGGGGTGGGATTGACATTGGCTTGAAGCTAGAATGTTGCTTACCAAAAAATAAAAAGTGAAGAGAGTATGGGAAAGTAAAGATTTCATGGTGTATTGACAGAGAAGTACAAACTAATTTATTTAAAGATATTACCTCAAATAAAGTATGGCATTCACAAAATACAAACACCCTTAGGGTTCGGGTGCTCGATTTTAAAAAGTGCGATTTAGAAATAACGATTTTAAAATGTGATTTAAAAAAAGAAAAAAAAGAAAAAAAAAAAAGTTAACATTTGATAAAATCACAGTTTTATAGCCATTTAAAATTGTGCGTTTTTAAATTGTAATTTTAAACAATTTATTTTTTACAATTTGGTTTAAAATTGTATTTTTCTTTTATATTTTTTCCTTTAATTAATTAAAATAGTAAATCTATTTAAAAATCCTAGAAAAAAAGTGGGTGGTGCACGGCGAGGAACATCTAGTAGCCGCTAGAACACCTGAATAGGTGTTCAGGCAGCCCCATTTTCAAACCTCTCATTGGGCAAAGTTGATGTGGAATGCACACGCGTAGTGCCTCACGGGGGAAACAACCGGACAAAGACCCCAACAAGAGTACCTAACGGATTTGATTAGGGTTTAACAAATCGCGTGCACATCCCGCCTCACACTCCCGAGAGTTACACGCGCTTCCCCAGCTACTCCTTTTAAGCACCAGAAAATCTTTGTGCCAAAGCAATCTGGGAAAAAGTTCCACAACGTTTTGTTTTTGGCTCCAATTATCGGCAGCAGACAGATATGAAACTCAATTTCTTCGTCGCTTTTTGAAGGTTTTGATGAAAGAATTGGACAAATAGCATGGGCTTCTTTGAGCCAAGTGCTCAACAAAAAATGATTTAGTCCGACAATGGTCTGTAAAGTTGGAAGGAGACCACCATGTTCAATGAACAATGTTCACCTAGTGCCTATAAATTTAGTACCGATAATATTTTAACATATATGCTGTACATGTGGCGCATAAAGTTTGAATACACAATTGTTATCCGCCACGTCTGCCTAAATAAAACAACTGAAAACTAGAATATTGTATAAAAGAATATTAAAATAAGGGCCTTTTGTTTTTCCATAGCGTTGTTCTTAAGATAAATGACTGTAATGGTAATGTTCAATGGTATCAAAGTAATTTCATGTGGGTAGATAAACATTTAAAGCGTGAGTTTAATTTTTGCAATGAAAACTTTTATGTTTGATTAGTATAAATCATCTTAAATTCTGTTGATGTTCTTGTTGAATTAGGTCATTATGACTCATAGTCTCAATCAGACTTGAAAAAACGTTTATAATTTTTAGGGTTAATAACTTTTATAGTACTTGGGTTTGCAGTTTTTTTTTTTCACCTATGATTCTAAAATAGCCACAAATGGTACTTAACCTATCGGAAAAGACTAAGTTGATACCTCCATTAGATTTCGTCACACTTGTCATCATATAAAAATGCCACATGTCCTAAAAATTAAAAAAGAAAAAAAAATAATAATAAAAACTAAACTTGAAAATAAAGAAAAAAATTGAAAAATCCATGGGGTAACCGGCCACCCCATTTTGGCCAAGCCACCCCCATTTTGGTCATTGAAGGTGGCTCAACCATCTCCAAGGCCGGTCTGGGAGTTGCTAAACCACCCCTAAGGGCCTTCGGGTGGTTTGGCCACCCCTAATGGCCAAAAATGGGGGTGGCCAAACCACCCCCAAGGCCCTTGGGGTAGTTCGGCCACCCCCAGACCGGCCTTGGGGGTGGCTCAACCACCCCCAATGATCAAAATGGGGTGGCAAGCCCCCATGGAATTTTAAATCTTTTTTTTTTTTTTTTGAAGGTTTAGTGTTTATTATTATATTTTTTTAATTTTTAGGACACATGGCATTTTTATACGGTGACATGTGTGACGGAGGCTAACGAAACTTAAAGGAGGTATCAACTTGGTTTTTCCCCATAAGCCAGGTACCATTTGTGACTGTTTTGAAAACTTACTAGGGAAAAAATAAAAAACTGTTATTAACCCTAATTTTTGTTGTTTGAGTTTCTTGTGTTATTGAGTGACTTCTAGTGGACCAAGCGTTCTCACTTTCTAGGGCTACTTTTGGTGATTTATTTGAACTAAAGAGTATTTAATTAGTTATATTTGATGTGTATATTTGTCATTTCACTTTTTCAGGGAATAAAAATACCCCTAAAATATAACCAGATACTTTTCCGGAAATGATACTAATTCATTTTTGGCAGACCCTCTTGCACTTTTTTTTTTTTTGCATTAAAAAAAAAAAAAAAAAAAGAGACCGAGTAAAAAAGAAGATAAATGAAAGAGGGGGGAAACAAAAACAAAGGGGACCGCGCCCTCGCAATTCAAATTTGGTGAATTTTGAGGCTTTTGCTCACAGCCTACACTCACTCAACTCTCTCTACAATGGAGCCCCCACCTCTGAAGCTCGTGATGCTCCAAGGCCCACGCCAGGGCGAAACCCTAGAATTCCGACACGGATCCACAATCCGAATCGGCCGCGTGGTCCGCGGCAACACCATCGCGATCAAGGACGCCGGAGTCTCCACCAAGCACTTCTGCATCGAGTCCTCCTCGTCGTCCGGGTCAGGCCAATGGATCCTCCGCGACCTCGACTCCTCCAACGGTACCCAACTCAACGCCACCAAGCTCCTCCCGGACATACCCTACGATCTCCACGACGGCGATTCCATCAAGATCGGCGAGTACACCTCGATCTTGGTCCAGATCGAAGGCCACGAAGAGAGCCAGCTGAGGCGGAACCCCAGGCGCCGAGCCGCCGAGAAAGATGCTTGCGGCCGGGGAGGTACGGTTTCGAAGGAAAGCGAAGCTAAATGTGAAGAGAAAGGTGAGGAGTTGCAGACTGGAAATCGAAGGAACGCCCGGCCCAGGAAAGCTAGGGTTCTGAAGAGCGAAGACACAGCAGACGAATTCCCTGATCGGGAGTCGGAGAATGTGAGACCCGTGGAGCAGAAAGCGGCACGGCAAGTGAGTACGCGGCGCACTCGGAGCGCGAAGAATGAGGAATCAGTGGTTTCCGATCTGATACCCGAAACGATTCCAGAGAATTCCGGTGTTGAGTGTCGAGAATTGGAGATTAAGGGTAAGAAGACGCGGGGCGGGGCGAGGAGGAGGAGGAATTTAGGTGAAGAGGCCACAGATTGCGCTCGAGTCGATGCTTTGAAGGATAAAGAGAATTTGGAAGAAAAGAATAGAATTGACGTCGATAACGGCGCGGCAGTGGTTTCCAATCCGATATTCGAGACGATTCCAGAGAATTCCGGTGTTGAGTGTGGAGAATTGGAGATTAAGGGTAAGAAGACGCGGGGCGGGGCGAGGAGGAAGAGGAATTTAGGTGAAGAGGCCCCGGATTGTGCTCGAGTCGATGCTTTGGAGGATAATGGGAATTTGGAAGAAAAGAATAGAATTGATGTCAATAACGTCGCGGCAGTGGCTTCCGATCCGATAGTTGAGGTGATTCCAGAGAATTCCGGTGTTGAGTGTGGAAAATTGGAGATTAAGGGTAAGATGAAGCGGGGCGGGGCAAGGAGGAGGAATATAGGTGAAAAGGCACCAGATTGCGCCCAAGTCGAAGCTTCGGAGGGTAAGGAAAATTTGGAAGATGAAAGCAGAATTGATGTCGATAATGGAGCGGCAGTGAGTGGAGTTGATGAGAAGGTGGGAAATGGGGCGGATTCTGGTGTTAGAGAGGAGGGGCTGGATTTGGAGAAGATGACGCTTGGGGAGTGGTTTGATTATATAGAGGTGCATTTGCCGAAACAGATAATCGATGCGACTGAAGAGATGATTGAGGGTATGAGACGGAAGGCCGAGCGAGTTCGTGAGTATATGGTGGAGCAGAGGAACGGGAAGGGCAAAGTGCCGGTGGGATAGAGGACAGAGCAGGTCGGTTTATGTGGTAATTGGTAGCTTAATTGGCTTGATGTTTTGAATTTATATTGTGGATTATCTGTGAATGTGATCAGAATTGTCTCTGAGCTATGCATTTCCCACTTCACATTTTTGAGAATGTAGTGTTTTGAGTTGGTAATCTTCTGCTTGGAGTCATTGGTCTAGTTTAAGGTCAGTGTCGAGTCCACTTGGAAAGATGGTTAGGTGTCTAGAACTTCTTCCTGATATAGGAACCAAGGAATCTAGGTAAGGCTATTAGACAATTTTTGGATCAATGGGGTGGCTGTGTAGCTTAGGTCAGGTGCTTGCAAGGGTCCTCAGCCCTCAGGATTCTTTGGGAAAGTGGTAAAACTCTTACAAATTCCATTTGTTGCTGTATATGTGGGCTTTTAATCTTATGAATGTGATGAACAAGTTAAACTTTTGTAGGCTGTAAGTATCAGAAATTGGTGTTATTTTGTTAATCTACTACTGGATTCTTTAATAATAGAATGACAAATTGGAAGTCATATGTTAATTCCCATATCATGTTTCCTTCTATATATGATTTTATTTATTTATTTTTTTTATTTGATATAAGTTCTGGATTAGAATGATATAACATAAGTTTGCAAGTTAATAAAAAATTCCTACCAAGTCTTCTGCCATGGGCAATGTAGTGGTTTGGATGCTTGCAGACCTCACATGTCATTAGTTATTCTGTGCTGCAATAACTGTCTTTGATGTGAAGACTTAAACACTTGACGCTAGGTTTGAATGGAGAGATGCTAGGTCTCATTGTCCTAACCATCTCATAACCATATTTTTTTCAAATGAATTTAAATCCACCATTGAATTTGTATGTCTACATGTGGGTCATACATATTCAATGATAGATTTAAAAAGATATGTATGGAGATGGTTGATAGATGGGTAGGAGAATGAGGCCTAGCATTTCTCGGTTTGAATGGATGGTTCGTCGAAGTGAGGTAGCTTGAAACTCTCCCAAATGCTGCTATGTGGTGATAGCCAAGATTACTATTTTCCTTGTTAGATGGGAGCTTCTCTTTCTTGACCAGTAGATTGAAAGTTTTCACTTACTCTGAATTTGCATTAATTCTGGCTAAGTTTTCATCCATCTAAATAAAGAACTAAGAATTCGTGTACACCAATATAGATCCCAAAGAGTATCAAATCTGCATCTAGATCTTCCAAATTATGCAGATGATGAATGCAAAATCAATTATCATGTCTAAACCCTCAGGCAAAACCCTGTGCGCCATCCTCTAAGATTTGATCTATTGTGAATTAGAGATATTTTACATGTGGATTGATAAAGTGTAAGTTTCCGACTTAGTAAGTAGTCACACGCGAAACGCCAAAACTTGTTAATATGCAGTGGACTCAATATTTATAAAATAATGATAAATCACATGCAACATCATGTAATAGAGTTTCTGACAAGAAAATAAGCTAGAAAATCATGCTGATGTATTGTAAAGGACACTTGTTCAAGTCATAATTGTCATTTTTATAGCTATTAGTACTCATACTCTTTAGGTGAGGTTTGCATGTCCCATAGGACATGTGGTACAAGATTAGTGCCCCAGTGAACTATACTAGCTATCAACCACTAGTTGTCTGATTGGGTTTGAACCTAATGATTCACACAACTAATGATGTCGTAGGGCGTGACTACCATCTGTGAATGGTTGCGCTGATCACAGTAGCCATCGAATCTAAGATAATTAGCATTCTAATTTAATCATGGGTCATAGGGTCAAGCCTATATAAAATAGGACTGTGATACACAGCACACGGCGTGCTATGCATGCTTGTGCAAAATTTTTTTTTTTTTTTAATTAAAATAAAAAAAGAAAAAAAAAATTTGCACACGGTGTGCGTGGCACGCGGTGTGCTCTTTTACTTCACCCTATAAAATAATATGCACATGCTCAACATTCTTTACCTATTTTTTCAATGGTAGCCATGACATTTAGAGATATTTTTCATTTTCTCAACAATGAGTGAATTTACAAATCACAGTAATTCATTTTTCGAATATTCAATTTTTACACCAAATGTAGAGTTCACCACATTAATAACAAAGCATTTCATGTTGGTATAAAAATAAGCAAGTTTGATATCAAAATAGACATGCTTAAGAATATTGGTAAATAGTTTCACGTGAGTTTTGCTCACCTTGGTTCTAAGGGTCTTCCTCAAACTCCTCCTTGAACGCACCACCTCTTTGGTCTGCAACATATTTTATCATTAGTAGGGCCCATTGGGCCAAGGCCTTAAACCAAGTCCTTAAAACTTCCATTTTAGCAATCTTCTTGAGATTAATCGCCCACCCTTGAAAAGCTAGTCGACCACTAAGGAACTGATTAGTAAAGAATATTTGATCGATCAATGACATTGTTCATCGAAATTTTGAAAATTTGCATTTTTAGCTTCAATAAGACCTCTAAAGGCCCTAAGACTCAAAAAGACGCACCCTTTATCACTCCTAGCATTGTCTAACACCTATAATCTGAATGTTTTCGCATTAAAAACTTAGAAGTGCCCCAATTTAGACTTCCACCATTGAAAACTCACCAAAAGCTTCGGTAGGTAGTCCATATTAACAGCTTACAGAGCCTAAAGCTCACCTTTAATTCCTTTTAGTCCCTTTAAAACAAGGCCCAACACAAAGGTACGGTTTTTCTTAAAAAGCTTAAACTTTCTCATGATTCTCATGCTTATAAGCACTAAAACAAACACAATAAGACACACACACACACATCAAACCCTATGAAAATATGATTAATGATATAAGGAGGAATAGAGTCCTCCCAAATGTGATGTGGCATTTAAAATCACCAATAGATCAATCAATAATGATCATTTTAAATTTAATGATAATTTTAAAAGGCACGTCACATTTGTGAAGACTTTAGTCCTCCTTATATTATTGTAGAACAATATCTTCTTCATGAGTATGTACATTCTTATTTGTGAAGAAAGAGATGGAGAAGTAGTTATGAGAGCTTGATAATTCTAGATATATAAACATTCAATCGTTCTTGATAAGCACTTCATAGCAATCTAGCAAACATGGTATAACATGGATGCCACGAAATTTTGATTTCCAGTCACAAAAATGTTTGCACTTTGACTTTATAATTTCGAGTTCGCTACGATTGTGCATTGAGTTCATAAAAAGGCAATCGAAAAGGAAATGAGGAATACACAAGTGCGTATGGTCTCTTTCTACACATTCTTCAAGTGTTCTTTCAATGCAAATATGAATATAAGTCTTCTCCTCATTATCAAGTTTGAAGGGATGAAGGTTAGTTGGTAGTGGAGTGGGAGCGGAAGAGAGAGGGGCAAAGTCATTAGCATGCACTTCGAGTATCATGAGGATACTCAACTCCATCATCACTAACATAATTTTTATCTTAGTTTTCCTAAACGTCATATTACGATTTTACAAGAGTTATTTTATTTTATTTTTTACATAATTAATATGCAACTCTTAGTAAAAGTAAACTATAGTAGAAAAATTACTTAAAGGAACATATGAAGCGGTCTCATTATCCAAACTCAGAAAAAATTAAAAATTAAAAATATAAGAAGAGGTATCATCAAATATTTACAACATATTACATGGAAGCCTCCAATTAAATAGTATTTTGAAAGAAAGTATTGGTTTAAAAGAAGTGGTAAGTATGTAATATTGGAGTCCTTAAGGGGTAGCTAAATCGGCTGTAGACCACGCCTAATGAAGCAGAAGTCACTAGTTCAAATCCTCTTCTCCTATTTCCCTTACGTGAACATGTAAAAATAAAAAATAAAAAAAAGTATGTGATATTGGAGTGCATAAAGCCATCATATTATTCACTTATGCAAAGCATTTATAAATGGTAAATGTGACAAATTATAGTGACTTTCAAAAATGTTGCATCTATAATAAAAGAACAAACAAATGATTCACTACAATTATGAAAAGATATTTGGAAGGGATGAAGGTTGGCTGGTAGTAGAGTGGAAGCGGGTTAAAGTCATCATATTATTCATTTATTTGTTAAGGATAGTGCCCTAAAATCCAATTATCTTGTACGACATTTTTAGTTTTAATGAATATAATTGTTTATTCATCAATTTATTTAATGATATTTTGGCGTACAAATTGATTACATGTATGCTTTTAATGATTGTTATTTATCATATACATGTAAGGTTCATAGGTTACATAAATATGGTTTATGGTGTGGTAATTACATTCTCACATAGTAGATCTTAAACCATAAAAATTTCAATTTACAAATTATTGTTCGTAGTCTGTAATGGAATCAGGTATTCCATCTGATAAAATTATAAAAAATTACTTAATCATGTGAAGAGGGGACTTCGGATTGATGTGTTAGTGCAGATATAATGCACTGAACGAAAACATGAATTTTCATTCTTTTATAACTATGTCCAAAGAATAATGTAAAACATACAATTACTTATAGCATTGAATCTAAGTCCTAAAACTGTCGTGAACTCAAATGTAAAGTGGAGATCATTTTGATATACTTAGGAATGAGATCCTCAACATTCAAAAACTTGGTGTATTGGGTGATCACATATAGCATTTTGGGAACACCACTCAATCAATAAAAAATCCAAATCCTTTGAATAAATTAAAGGGAGAAGAAATATCTTATTGAGATAGATTTAATGGAATTAAATTATTCGTAGTCTCTGATCGAAGCATTTTAGTAAGAGTTAGTAAAATTATTATGTACATCGTGAAATGGGGTTTCGCACTTAAGGAATTAAATTGGTTACTCAAAGATAAGAAGTCGTGAATTAAAGTGATAGTCATTTTATGACTTTAGTTCGAGTACAAAATATTTCATGGAAGGGTCAAATGTAAAATATAAGTATAGTTAAGAGGGATTGATTGAATAATTGAAAATAAATAAATAGAGTACACAATTGTTTAGTGAAATTAATTGTAATTAATATTAACTTATGACAAGTTATGAGATGACATGTGTCATAAGCCTATTGAAGTTAGTTTTTATTTTTCTTTCAAGTCCCTCTTCAAGCTGATAAATTTGACCTAAGTAACGCAAGCTTCTAGAACTATTGGTCCTGTTTTTCTTGACATTGAGGCTAGGGTCTCATCCTTCAGTGTCCATGTATCCTTGCTAGCTTGGCATCTTCCACGAAGCCTATATGTGCTTATAAAAGGAGAGCTTGCCCTAGGCATGAGATGCACACAGCATTCTCAAGAGTTGAGAGATACAATTGAGAGACCACTCTCTTAAGGTGCGTTTGAGATTTAGATTCGCAAGAATAACACTTAAAAGGTTTTGATTTATGACAATTTATGATTTCAGGTACAATATTGTCATGCTGCAGATGGTGACGACCACTATTTATTAAACCCAGTGAAA
>NC_081544.1:24890103-24920139 GCF_901000735.1 Corylus avellana
TTTTATTTTTTACATAATTAATATGCAACTCTTAGTAAAAGTAAACTATAGTAGAAAAATTACTTAAAGGAACATATGAAGCGGTCTCATTATCCAAACTCAGAAAAAATTAAAAATTAAAAATATAAGAAGAGGTATCATCAAATATTTACAACATATTACATGGAAGCCTCCAATTAAATAGTATTTTGAAAGAAAGTATTGGTTTAAAAGAAGTGGTAAGTATGTAATATTGGAGTCCTTAAGGGGTAGCTAAATCGGCTGTAGACCACGCCTAATGAAGCAGAAGTCACTAGTTCAAATCCTCTTCTCCTATTTCCCTTACGTGAACATGTAAAAATAAAAAATAAAAAAAAGTATGTGATATTGGAGTGCATAAAGCCATCATATTATTCACTTATGCAAAGCATTTATAAATGGTAAATGTGACAAATTATAGTGACTTTCAAAAATGTTGCATCTATAATAAAAGAACAAACAAATGATTCACTACAATTATGAAAAGATATTTGGAAGGGATGAAGGTTGGCTGGTAGTAGAGTGGAAGCGGGTTAAAGTCATCATATTATTCATTTATTTGTTAAGGATAGTGCCCTAAAATCCAATTATCTTGTACGACATTTTTAGTTTTAATGAATATAATTGTTTATTCATCAATTTATTTAATGATATTTTGGCGTACAAATTGATTACATGTATGCTTTTAATGATTGTTATTTATCATATACATGTAAGGTTCATAGGTTACATAAATATGGTTTATGGTGTGGTAATTACATTCTCACATAGTAGATCTTAAACCATAAAAATTTCAATTTACAAATTATTGTTCGTAGTCTGTAATGGAATCAGGTATTCCATCTGATAAAATTATAAAAAATTACTTAATCATGTGAAGAGGGGACTTCGGATTGATGTGTTAGTGCAGATATAATGCACTGAACGAAAACATGAATTTTCATTCTTTTATAACTATGTCCAAAGAATAATGTAAAACATACAATTACTTATAGCATTGAATCTAAGTCCTAAAACTGTCGTGAACTCAAATGTAAAGTGGAGATCATTTTGATATACTTAGGAATGAGATCCTCAACATTCAAAAACTTGGTGTATTGGGTGATCACATATAGCATTTTGGGAACACCACTCAATCAATAAAAAATCCAAATCCTTTGAATAAATTAAAGGGAGAAGAAATATCTTATTGAGATAGATTTAATGGAATTAAATTATTCGTAGTCTCTGATCGAAGCATTTTAGTAAGAGTTAGTAAAATTATTATGTACATCGTGAAATGGGGTTTCGCACTTAAGGAATTAAATTGGTTACTCAAAGATAAGAAGTCGTGAATTAAAGTGATAGTCATTTTATGACTTTAGTTCGAGTACAAAATATTTCATGGAAGGGTCAAATGTAAAATATAAGTATAGTTAAGAGGGATTGATTGAATAATTGAAAATAAATAAATAGAGTACACAATTGTTTAGTGAAATTAATTGTAATTAATATTAACTTATGACAAGTTATGAGATGACATGTGTCATAAGCCTATTGAAGTTAGTTTTTATTTTTCTTTCAAGTCCCTCTTCAAGCTGATAAATTTGACCTAAGTAACGCAAGCTTCTAGAACTATTGGTCCTGTTTTTCTTGACATTGAGGCTAGGGTCTCATCCTTCAGTGTCCATGTATCCTTGCTAGCTTGGCATCTTCCACGAAGCCTATATGTGCTTATAAAAGGAGAGCTTGCCCTAGGCATGAGATGCACACAGCATTCTCAAGAGTTGAGAGATACAATTGAGAGACCACTCTCTTAAGGTGCGTTTGAGATTTAGATTTCGCAAGAATAACACTTAAGGTTTTGATTTATGACAATTTATGATTTCAGGTACAATATTGTCATGCTGCAGATGGTGACGACCACTATTTATTAAACCCAGTGAAAGTGGATTCTTCTTTCTCGAGGGACCATGACTGATTTTGATTGCACCTCAATGGAATTTCTCTCCGAGGGGGATATTCTTATATATGTAAGGATCATAGTGGGGATTGTCACTATTTATAGAAGCTTGTATTGTTGAAAAAATAAAAAGGTTCCCAAGCTTCTTTTTTTCTCTTCGATGAATGGTAATAAATTAAAGAAAGAAACAAGAAGTCCAAGTGCTTAAAGTTCCTCGCAGGAAGGCAAGGGTGCAGCCTAAGTGATGGAATGAAACAAACCTGAAAACAAAGAAGTTTTAACTTAATAAACAGAAAAGATCTCCCATGTCTTTTGGACAGCTAAAAAAAACCTTAAACTGCAAGAGGAGAAATGGCCAATGACTGTTGGACAGCTGGCATATCATGTTGCATGAAAAAGCAATTGAAGAGGACCATTTTTTTTTTTTTTGTTCGGATATTAAGTTGATAAATAAAAATTAAAATATTAGAGTTTGAGTCTTGCCTTTGGTGATAGAGGAATGGGGTGGGATTGACATTGGTTTGAAGCTAGAATGTTGCTTCCCAAAAAATAAAAAAGTGAAGAGAGTATGGGAAAGTAATGATTTCATGGTGTATTGACAGAGAAGTACAAACTAATTTATTTAAAGATGTTACCTCAAATCAAGTATGACATGAAAATGTACAATTTGAAAACGTACAATTGTACATTTTAAAAAGTGCGATTTAAAAATAGTGATTTAAAATGTACAATCTGAAAACGTGATTTTTTTTTTTAATGAAAAAAAAAATGACAAAATTGCAGTTTGGTTTTTAAAATCATAATTTATAGCTTTTTAAAATTTTAAAATTGTGTAATTTTAAATTGTAATTTTTTAAAAACACAATTCGAAATAATTTATTTTTTACAATTTGATTTAAAATCATATTTTTTTGTATATAGAATTAAAATGCTAAATGACATTTTATCATTTGGGTGTTTGATTTAAAAATGTGCGATTTAGAAATTGTGATTTAAAATGTACGATTTGAAAATGTGATTTTTTTTAAAAAAAAAACAGTTAAGCTTTGACAAAATTGCAGTTTGATTTTTAAAATCACAATTTATAACTTTTTAAAATTTTAAAATTGTGCATTTTTTATCGTAATTTTTTAAAAATCCAATTCTAAATAATTTATTTTTTACAATTTGATTTAAAATTATATTTTTTGTCTATAGAATTAAAATGCTAAATGACATTTTATATTTGTCTATAGAATTAAATTTCGGAAGAAGAAAAAGTGGGGGTGCACGAGAGGTGAGGAACATCTAGTAGCCGCGATAACACCTGAATAGGTGCAGGCAACTCCACCTACAAGCCTCTCGTTGGGCAATGTCGACGTGGAATGCACACGCGTGGGCATCGACGTTTCTTTTTTTAACCACACGGGGGAAACAACCGGGCAAAGACCCCAACAAGAGTACCTAATGGATTTGTTTAGGGTTTAAAAAATCGCGTGCACATCCCGCCTCACACCCCCAAAGTTACACGTGGTTCCCCCAGCAACTCTTTTTAAGCACCAGAAAATCTTTGTGCCAAAGCAATGTGGGAAAAAGTTCCACAACGTACCAAGCACTTCTGCATGAGTCCACGTCGTCATCCTGGTCATGCCGATGGATCCTCGACTCTTCCAACGGTACCCAACTCAACGCCACCAAGCTCCTCCCGGACATCCCCTACGATCTCCGCGACGGCGATTCCATCAAGATCGGCGAGTACACCTCGATCTTGGTCCAGATCGACGGCCACGAAAAGAGCCAGCTGAGGCGGAACCCCAGGCGCCGAGCCGCCGAGAAAGATGCGTGGGGCCGGGGAGGTACGGTTTCGAAGGAAAGCGAGGCTAAATGTGAAGAGAAAGGTGAGGAGTTGCAGACTGGGAATCGAAGGAACGCCCGGCCCAGGAAAGCTAGGGTTCTGAAGAGCGAAGACACATCAGAAGAACTCCCTGATCGGGAGTCGGAGAATGTGAGACCCGTGGAACAGAGAGCGGAACGGCAAGTGAGTACGCGGCGCACTCGGAGCGCGAAGAATGAGGAATCAGTGGTTTCCGATCCGATACTCGAGACGATTCCAGAGAATTCCGGTGTTGAGTGTCGAGAATTGGAGATTAAGGGTAAGAAGACGCGGGGCGGGGCGAGGAGGAAGAGGAATTTAGGTGAAGAGGCCCCAGATTGTGCTCGAGTCGATGCTTTGGAGGATAAGGAGAATTCGGAAGAAAAGAATAGAATTGATGTCAATAACGTCGCGGCAGTGGTTTCCAATCCGATACTCGAAGCGATTCCAGAGAATTCCGGTGTTGAGTGTGGAGAATTGGAGATTAAGGGTAAGATGAAGCGGGGCGGGGCAAGGAGGAGGAATTTAGGTGAAAGGGCGCCTGATTGCATCCAAGTCGATGCTTCGGAGGATGAGGAGAATTTGGAAGAAAAGAATAGAATTGATGTCGATAAGGGCGCGGCGGTGAGCGAAGTTGATGAGAAGGTGGGAAATTGGGTGGATTCTGGTGTTAAAGAAGAGGGGCTGGATTTGGAGAAGATGACGCTTGGGGAGTGCTTTGATTATATGGAGGTGCATTTGCCGAAACAGATAATCGATGCGACTGAAGAGATGATTGAGGGTTTGAGACGGAAGGCCAAGCGAGTTCGTGAGTATATGGTGGAGCAGAGGAACAAGAAGGGCAAAGTGCCGGTGGGATAGAGGGCAGAGCAGTTCGGTTTATGTGGTAATTGGTAGCTTAATTGGCTTGATGTTTTGAATTTATATATATTGTGGATTATCTGTGCAATATCTGTGAATGTGATCAGAATTATCTCTGAGCCATGCATTTCCCACTTCACATTTTGGAGAATGTAGTGTTTTGAGTTGGTAATCTTCTGCTTGGAGTCATTGGTCTAGTTTAAGGTCAGTGTCGAGTCCACTTGGAAAGATGGTTAGGTGTCTAGAACTTCTTCCTGATATCGGAACCAAGGAATCTAGGTAAGGCTATTAGACAATTTTTGGATCTATGGGGTGGCTGTGTAGCTTAGGTCAGGTGCTTGCAAGGGTCCTCTGCCCTCAGGATTCTATGGGAAAGTGGTAAAATTCTTACAAATTCCATTTGTTGCTGTATATTTTGGCTTTTAATCTTATGAATGTGATGAACAAGTTAAACTTTTGTAGGCTGTAAGTATCAGAAATTGGTGTTATTTTGTTAATCTACTACTGGATTCTTTAATAATAGAATGACAAATTGGAAGTCATATGTTAATTCCCATATCATGTTTCCTTCTGTATATGACTTTTTTTTTTATTTGATATAAGTTCTGGATTAGAATGATATAACATAAGTTTGCAAGTTAATAAAAAATTCCTACGAAGTCTTCTGCCATGGGCAATGTAGTGGTTTGGATGCTTGTAGACCTCACATGTCATTAGTTATTCTGTGCTGCAATAACTGTCTTTGATGTGAAGACTTGAACACTTGACGCTAGGTTTGAATGGAGAGATGCTAGGTCTCATTCTCCTAACCATCTCATAACCATATTTTTTTCAAATGAATTTAAATCCATCATTGAATTTGTATGTCTACATGTGGGTCATACATATTCAATGGTAGATTTAAAAAAGATATGTATGGAGATGGTTGATAGATGGTTAGGAGAATGAGGCCTAGCATTTCTCGGTTTGAATGGATGGTTCATCGAAGTGAGATAGCTTGAAACTCTCCCAAATGCTGCTATGTGGTGATAGCCAAGATTGCTATTTTCCTTGTTAGATGGGAGCTTCTCTTTCTTGACCAGTAGGTTGAAAGTTTTCACTTACTCTGAAGTTCCATTAATTCTGGCTAAGTTTTCATCCATCTAAATAAAGAACTAAGAATTCGTGTACACCAATATAGATCCCAAAGTGTAAGTGTATCAAATCTGCATCTAGATCTTCCAAATTATGCAGATGATGGATGCAAAATCAATTATCATGTCCAAACCCTCAGGCAAAACTATGTGCGCCATCCTCTAAGATTTGATCTATTGTGAAATAGAGATGTTTTACAGGTGGATTGATAAAGTGCAAGTTTCTGATTGAGTAAGTAGTCAATTAAAAAAAAAAAAAAAGTAGTCACATGCGAAACGCTAAAACTTGTCAATATGTAGTAAATTCAATATTTATAAAATAATGATAAACCACATGCAACATCATGCAATAGGGTTTCTGAAAAGTAACTAAGGCAGAAAATCATGTTGATACATTATAATAATATAGAATATGACACGTGTTCAAGTCATTATTGTCATTCATATAGCCAATTTGTACCCATAACTCTCTTAAGGTGAGGTTTGCGTGTCCCATGGGACATGTGGTACAAGATTAGTGCCATAGTAAGGTATAATAGCTAGCTACCACTAGTTGTTCGACTGTATCTGAACCTGGGTTATTCACACAACTAATGCTGTCGCAGGGCGTGACTACCATCTGTGAATGGTTACGCCGATCACAATAGCCATCGAATCTAAGGTAATTAATAGTCTAATTTAACCATGGGTCATAGGGTCAGGCCTATATAAATAATATGCACATGCTCAACATTCTTTACCTATTTTTTCAATGATAGCCATGCCATTTAGAGATATTTTTCATTTCCTCAACAATGAGTGAATTTACAAATTATAGTAATTCATTTTTCAAATATTCCATTTTTGCACAAAATGTAGAGTTCACAACATTAATAACAAAGCATTTCATGTCGGTATAAAAATAAGTAAGTTTGATATCAAAATAGACATGCGTGAGAATATTCATAAATAGTTTCACGTGAGTTTTACTCACCTTAATTATTAGAGTGTTCCTCAAACTCCTCGAACGCACCACCTCCTTCGTTTGCAACATATTTTATCATTAGTAGGGCCCATTAGGCTAAGGCCTTAAACCAAGTCCTTAAAACATCCATTTTAGCAATCTGTTTTAAAATTAATCGACCACCCTTGAAAAGCTAATCGATCACTAAGGACTGATTGATCATTGTTCGAGTAGTGATGATCAATATTGTATTGTCAACAGAGTACATGACAACCGAGTGATTAGTTAAGAATATTTGATCAATCAATGACATTGTTCATCGAAATTTTGAAAAATTGCATTTTTAGCTCCAATAAGACCTCTAAAGGCCCTAAGACTCAAAAAGAGGCACCCTTTATCACTCCTAGCATTGTCTAACACTTATAATTTGAATCTTTTCGCATTAAAAACTTGTAAGTGTCCAAATTTAGACATTCACCATTGAAAACTCACCAAAAGTTTCGGTAGGTAGTCCATATTAACAACTTACAGATCCTAAAGCTCATATTTATTTCCTTTTAGTCCCTTTAAAACAAGGCCCAACACAAAGGTATCGTTTTTCTTAAAAAGCTTAAACTTTCTCATGATTCTCATGCTTAGAAGCACCAAAACGAATGCAACAAGACACACACATCAAACACTATGAAAAGATAGTAACTTAACACGAAAACATAAGATAAGATAACGGTTAACACGAAAACATAAGATAAGATAACGGTTTTCGCCTTTGTGGGGCCTTGATCTCCCAAACACCTCTACAAAAACTTCTTATTTCTCCCTTTCCTGAGCATTTTCCCTAAATTACACATCAACCCTTGTTCCTTATAAATCCTTAGGCCCAAATAAGGGATTTCTTAACCCTAGTTAGATATGGGTTTTACATTCCTCCCCTTTTATAAAGAATTTCGTCTTAGAAATTTCAGGTACAAAATATCTACAAGTAAGTGCTGTAGAAATACCTCACCATCATCAAGTGTCTTGCATGCATGGTTTGTGCTCGGTTGGCTCTTGGGAATATAAGAATATTGTTCCATCCATTAGCCGTTATTAGTCCTCTACGCCCATTTGCAAAAACATGTCCAAATTAAGCTCCACCTTCCAGCTGTTCCAAATATGCGTCTATATACGTATGTAACACCGTAAATGTAGCAAAACTGTAACGTTGATCTGAGCTAAAAGCTAATTACCTTAGTATTGTTTTCTATCATCAATACAAACCAGAGCCTAAAAATTCGCAACAGCCGAAATACAGTACTATTCTCGTATAGAAGTACAACAATACATAAATTTGCCTCTACAAGCCTTTGCTCAGAGACTCAAGCCCTGCACCCCTGGGGCTAACCTACTGTTTTAATGTTTTATACGTTTTGAATAAATTATTCTTGATAATCATTATTGTAGTAATTATTGTAATGGCCCCACAATTAATTAACTATGATAATTAACTTCTGAGTGTTATTCATACCGCACCCACTTTAATTAACTTGAGGTACTACTTAATTAGAGCAACAAATATATGAATAAAATGCAGCAAAAATGAACTATTGATCTGAACTAGAAGATTAAATACCTTAATTAGTGTTATTTTCTATCATCAGTACAAACCATAGCCTTCTCTCAGCATCTCAAGCCTGAGAATACATTATTCCATCTCAAGTACAATTAGAAAAAGTACAACTATACACAAATGATATACATAAATCCATTTCTACAAGCCTTCGCTCAGCATCTCAAGCCTTATGAACAGGTCTAAAATGTACTCCTGGGTTACCCTGCTAAACTGTAGAACAAAAGATGTCTTACAGGTGAGAAAGTAACTATGTAGGTTCACGACTTAGTAAATAAATCTCCAACGAAACTTAGCTCATGCATTGAGCCTAGTTTACTTGGAAATAAGTATAAAAAAAATCTACATTTGGAAATGTTATGAGGTTTGAAAAAATTAAAAAGGTGATTGTTATCTCCGTAATTATACGGGTAGGAAAATAGCACATTTATAAAAATTTTAAGGCATAATTTCAAGGACACCATATTGTAATTTAAGGCAGAAAATCATGTTGATGAGGTGTATAATGTAATATTCATAATTAATTAACATTTCATAACCGTCTTTCACATTGCCTATCCGTACCCACATCCATTTTATGGTGAGGTTTGCGCTTCCTGTGGGACTTATCATACAATACCGGTGGCCTAGTGAGGTACAATGGGCCAGCCACCACTAGTTGTTCGAAATGGAAGTTTGAAGAACTAATTATCACAAATGATAATTTGGTCTTTTTGCAAAAAAAGAAGTTAGTTTTAGCATAATATATATAAATTTCTCGGGGAAAAAAAATATCTTAATGAATCTTTCTATTGCTATCCTAAAAGAGAAAACCTTTTATTAAGACCATCCTGATAACACCCTTTTTACAGCCCCCAATCAATAATCGACACATAAGCAAAAACACATTAAAATTGTACAAAAATAACTTGGACTAAAATACACTAGATTTTAGGGTAATAAAATTCCTAAAGGGTTAACCTTCCACCTCTAGGTTTTAATTTTGAATCCAAAACCGAGTTTTTAGGCATTAGAAACGGGTTTTGAGGCATTAGAAATAGGTTTTGAGGCATTAGAAACGGGTTTTGAAGTGAGTCACGGCCAGTGGGGTTTGAGCCGTTCACTGCCGGTCAGACCCGTGCACATGAAACAGAAGGACTCAAATTTTGCAAATCAAATAACAATTATTGAGAAAGCGAAGGAAGTAAAATGTGCAAAATTGAGCCAAACAAGTAATTTGGATTCCTTCCAGACAAGTGGACAATGCATCCAAGAAAAAAAAAATAAAAAAGAGAAAACACAAGAACCATAATTTTCCGTCATTTTCTTCTTCCTCGAACTGTCTTGGCAACCGAACACTTTTGGATCTGCAAGTGCGAAGCGGAGAGGCAACAAACCTGGATCTGAACGAAGACGGCGAAAGGACTACAAAAGGACGTGGGTCCAGCCAGACCCACGCCTGGGTTTTGCCGGCTACGGTTTTTTTTTTTTTTTTTTTTTTTTTTTTTTTTTTTTTTTTTTTTTCTGAATTGGTGTGATTGTTCTCATTTTTATTTTTTACATTTTTCTTAAATTGATGATGTGTCACATGATAATTGGAAGCTGCAAAAAGAGTGTTATCAGGATGGACCTGATAGTATGGGCTCTCATCCTAAAAATGTATAAAATTGTTATAGCGTTCTTTTAAAATATACGTGAAAATTTATGCACACATTGTGGAACAATATCTTCTTCATGAGTATGTACATTCTTATTTGTGAAGAAAGAGATAGAAAAGTAGTTATGAACCTTTTACCAAACTCGGAGCTCGATAATTCTAGATATAAACATTCAATTGATCTTGATAAGCTCTTCATAGCAATCTAGCAAACATGGTATAACATGGATGCCATGAAATTTTGATTTCTAGTCACAAAAATGTATGCACTTTGACTTTATAATTTCAAGTTTGCTACGATTGTGCATTGAGCTCATAAAAAGGCAATCGAAAAGGGAATGAGGAAGACACAAGTGCATATGGTCTCTTTCTACACATTCTTCAAGTGTTCTTTCAATGCAAATATGGATATAAGTTATAACAATTAAATAGCTTGATACCCATGAAAAACATACTTCTTATTTTAAAAGAGTTTTTTTATTTTTATTTTTATTTTTTAAGAATCGTAGCTTTTTGAAATATGAAAATGTAACTCTGGGGGCTGAGATAAATAGTACCTTAGTCCAGTTTCAAAATCTAAGCCAGGATATCATATTCCTAAACTAGAATAGGAATATCTGTGCACTGAAATAGCAAATAGGGATTAAAACAAAACCCGTAACCAAACACACTTCTTCTTATCCACAAAATAAACCCCTAAAAATCTAGCTTGAGATGAAGCCCGAAGCTTTGTTGACTTCGGTAGCGGCGTCGTGGTGGTGGATCGATGGTTGATGGCGTGATGGGCTGGACTCAGTGAGTCGGTGAAGGTCAGATGGAGGTGGGTCTGCCGTAGATCTATAGTGACGAAGCAAGATCCGAGCGGTGGATAGCTGGAGGGCAAAGGAAGACGAACGTTAGGGTTGGGCCAGGGATGGCTGTAGAGCCACTGTACCATGATCGGAAGGGGGCAGCGCTGGCGTTGCTAGATTGTGCATCAATGGTGGGGTGTCAACCCGGTCTCGGTTCCCGGTTATTGGCCAAAACCGGGAATCGGAACCGGGGTACCCCGGTCATTGGTTTTGGGAAATCGGAATCGGGTCCCTGTTAATCGCCCAGTTCCGGTTTGTACCTTGTTATTCGGACCGGGTAATCGGTTTTTAAAAAAATTTGTATTTTGGGCTTATTTTAGGTATTGGGCCTAAAATAAGCCCATTTTTTGCACACAGTTGGCCCTTTTTTTTAAAAAAAATCTATTAGTTTTTTTGTCCCACTAAATTGGGCTTTCCAAATAATAATAATAATAATAATAATAATAATAATAAAATTTAAAAAAAAGCCCAAAAATCCTAAAAAAATCTATGTTTTTGCTTATATGGGCCTTAAAAATAAATTTTCAATTATTTTAAATGCCCTAAAAATCATTTTAAAAGCTTACCTAATAGGCTAATACCTAATATATGTAAATAAACCAACAACAAAAAGAGATATCTCCTCACAACTACAAACCTAAAGAAAACAATAAAAACAAGTATTTAAACAAACCAACAACCACAAGAAATACCCCCTTACTACAACAATTCAACCCCACCCTCCAAAAAAAAAATAAAAAAATAAAACAATTATTTAAATAAACTACCAACCAAAAGAAATACTCATTTACAATAAAAATAGTTCATAAACATATTAGAAACACAATGAAACGTAAACTAAACACTAAAAACTATATATGCACCTGGTTACCTGGTTATAACTGGGTGCAAAAAATCGGAACATGAATTGGGGTCCCTGGTTTTTTATTTTTCCCATCGGAACCAGAACCGGTTCCCCGGTTTTCCAGTTTTCCGGTTCCGGTCCTGGTTTCCCGGTATTTTTTGACACTCCTAGATGGTGGAGGTGCCGTATCGAAGAGGCGAATGACTAGAGGCTGGAGAAACCGAGCCCAATGAGAAAGACAGAGCTTGGAAGGCTGGAAGCCAACAAACAGAGGACGACTGCAAAGAAGGCGGTGGCCCGGTGAGGCGTTGAGCCGAGGCGATGCGTCAGAGAAGGTGACAGAGGATGAGGATCTGGTCACGTTTTCCGGTGATGTCTTTGTTTGGTGGAGTTGCCTGAGTAAACCAAAATTGCAAACTAGAAAATCGTGACACTGTTTACAATTTTTTTTTTTTTTTTTTTCAACACTGTGATGTCTCGGATGCACCACAACACAAGAGGAAAAGTGACAAAAACAAGAAGTCACGTGTGCTTCTCATGTATTGGCTGGATTTTCTAGCAAAACATTAATCGGTAACATCATGAGATAAAGACTTGATCAACAATCTCAAGAAAGAAAACAATAAATTGAAGAAAAAGAAATACACATGACCACTGGAGTGTATAATGACGTTAGCCTATTGCTTTGATATCATAAAGAAATTCGTAATGAAATAAATTGCGGAATAATAAAATAGACACAAAAGGGACTACATTTTGCTCTTATTGTTTGATTGATATTACAATACAAATACTCCTATTTATAGGAGAATTGAAGTAGATAAGTATAGTAATATTGATTTGATTACCATCAAACCTGATTATAATCACTCTTATATAAGGTAAATAACATATAATATCAATTTAATATATTTCCCTTCAATGTAGGAAATATATTCTCTAACATGGCCCATGGCTGACTCATCACCCTAGAGTGGTGTTGTAATGCCCCCGCTCAATTCACCAACCTATATTTAACTCGGAGCACCTTTCAAGTCTCGTTCACTAAGTAAATAAGTCTTAAAGGATCTAATTAACAAATCACAGCAAAATAATTCTCAACTTAATTTAAGATAACACATCTAAATAAATTCATTATTCAATAATCATCCAGAGCAAGAACTAAATCTTCCAAAATAGTTAACTTAAGTCAAAACGTTATAATCCCAAATATATATCCTCAAAACATCAAAGCCGAAAGAAACTCCAAAGTGGATAAAGTCTCAAAACATCAATATTAATATTCAGTCTTAACCATATATATAAGATAAATAACATTGATCAACTCGCGTCAAGCATCCTTGTCTACTCTCATGTCTTGTAGCCACTTGGCATCTAGAACCTCAAAGATGATCTTGACTATATCATTCACAAGTACAAACCCTCTCCACGACATCACAATCTAGCTGCTGACTATCTATTTCACATGTGAAAAAGAGATCAAGCCACTTAGTGAGATAAAATTACATAAAAGCAGTATATAATTTGTGAACTCATGAAAAGAAAAATAGTTAATTACCTTTTTAGTACCCAGGTTTGCACATTTTTATTTTTTCTTGCTTGGGGTTCAAATCCTATCATAAATGGTATATACTTGACTTAGGGGAAAGACCAACTTAGTACTTCCGTTAGCCAAAACTAACAGTATATCACGTGTCATCACATATAAATGCCACGTGTCATAAAAAAAATAAAAAATAAAAAATAAAATAATAATAATTAAAAAACTAAACCCTAAAAAAAAAAAAAATGCCGTAACCACCCCTAGACCTAGGGGTGGGTATCGGTCAAAACGGTCCGATTTTGGCTCTTATCGGTTATTAATCGATAATTTTCAGTTAAACAATTTCTTGACCGATACTGGGCCAATAAGAATTTGAATCGGAATTATCGGTTATAACAGTACACAGTTAAATGGTTCGGTTAAACGGGTTAACCGGTTCTAAATCTCACCTTCTTCAGTTTTCTCTACTTCTCTAACCTCCAAGCACCAAAAGGCAAAAACTCTTACCTGAATTGAATCTTCGATGCTAAAAGAGAGGTCTGTGACTATGAGAGCAGATGTTGCGAGAACTGAAAAGTGAAAAAAAAAAAATGGGGAAAAAACCCATTCATCCCGCAATGGTGAGAAGGAAAACTGGAAAAGAAAGAAAAAAAAAATGAGGAAGAAACTAGAAAGAGTCTGAAAGTGAAAGACAGCTGCATGCCTGCGTGGGAGGTGGAGAAAAAAAAGAAAAAGAAAGAAATGAAAAGAAATGAAATGACTTAAGTGGAGAGTGTGTGAGCAAACTGTCGGCCAAGTGGGAAAGAAAAGAGAAAAAAAAAAAGAAAAAAGGAAAAAAATGGCCATCTTAGCAGCTCAAACCCACGACCACAAGGTTAAAGAGACTTGTGCTCTTAATGCCCTACCAACTGAACTAGACTGACTTTATTAATAGACTTCCTTCGTACTGGTTCTTATCGGTTAAAACAGTTAACCGATAACAAATGGTTAACAGACCCGACCAGACCGATAAGAATTTCGATATAAAATTTTTAACCGATAAGAATATCGGTTAAATGGTTACGGTTAATATCGGTTCGATCGAAACCGGTAGACGGCCGGTAATCGGTAATCGGCTAATCTGCCCACCCCTACCTAAACCGGCCTTGAAGGTAACTGGTCAAAATCGGGTGGCTTGGCCACCCCATAATTTTTAATATTTTTATTTTTTTAGGACATGTAAAATTTTTATTTGATGACATGTGTGACATAACCTAACGGAGGTACTAAATTAATCTTTTCCGATAAGTCAAATAACATTTGTAATAAGATTTGAATCCTAAGTAAGAAATAGGACAGACTGTCGAAATATGGTGGAATGACCATGAGTACCGAAAAATGGGCCTTTCAGAAAGTCTCACATCGTTCATTACGTCAGCCATATTTAAATTGTGCATCTAAATTTTATCTATATTTCTTCAACTTTTTTCCTTTTTTTTTTTTTTTAAACATTAAATATATGATTAGTTTAGTATATACCAGATGTGCACAACAGTTGTAAAATTGATGGCTTTGATATTTATTGGGAAATCTTAGGTGCTTTTATAGTGTTATTTTAATTGTAGGTGTAAATTAATTTTTTTTTTTTTAAAAAAAAATCAGAATTAAAGTGACCCCATCAGTTTATTTCTCTCACCTGGTTCTCCAATAAGCCTGGTTAATTTTTTTTTTTTTTTTTTCCTTTGGCCCTTTGTATGTTGACTCTTTAATTTTGTTAAAATTTTAGGTCAATTTCGTCTCTCTCTCACATCCTCTCTCTCTCTCAACTTTCACAAACTCCTTCTGAATTTCTTTAAACTTTACATTGGTGTACACATGTTGAAACATCTCTTCTAAATAATAAGGGATTAAACAAGAAATCGTGCAATTAAAAGAATATCAAAATCAGAGAGAGACGTTGAGAGAGAGAGGGAATTGACCTAAAATTTTAACAAAATAAAACCGACTTATTGGAGAACCGGGTGAGAGAAATAAACTAGTGTGGCCACACTAATTTTGGCTTTTTTTAAAAAAATTTAATTTTCACTTAGAACTAAAAAGACATTAAAAGAATATTAAAAGAGCGCCTAATATATATATATGTTTGTGTGTGTGTGTGTGAGAGTGATAAATTCATGCTTGTGCCGGAACACAGTAAAACAACCCACTCGAGACTAGAGAGAGCATTGAAATGAAGGATCCCTTGCCTCTCCATGATTTCCATGTCCACAAATTATCCATACTCACACACAGATCGCATGCACTTATTCACTCCATAGCTTTAGCTTTCTTGATTTACTACAGAGCCTCGTTTCTCCTCCAAGATCCTAAGACTAGAGAATCCCCAACTCTACCATGGGTGCTTATGTTCGCTTCAGAGCTCCTCCTCTCCTTCTTATGGCTCCTCGGCCAAGCGTATCGCTGGCGTCCCGTTTCTCGAACAGTCTTTCCAGAGAGATTACCGGAGGATATTGATAAGCTCCCGCCCATTGACGTCTTCATATGCACCGCGGATCCGAACAAGGAACCCACTGTTGATGTGATGAACACGGTGTTATCAGCCATGGCGCTCGACTACCCGCCGGAGAAGCTCCACGTGTATCTTTCGGATGACGGGGGTTCTCCTCTCACTTTGCATGGTATGAGGGAGTCTTGGAGGTTTGCAAGATGGTGGCTTCCTTTTTGTACAAGGTATGGAATCACGACCAGGTGCCCAGAAGCGTATTTTTCGGCTCTAGAGGAGGATGAAGATGATGGAGGTTCCGAGTTCAAGACACACCGACAGAAGATTAAGGTGAGCTGTGTGTGTGTATGTCGGAGATTGTGTTTTTTTCTGTGCCTTTTAGTTTTCTTCTGGCCTGAAAATTGTGTTTTAGCAGCCATAGCTTATAGGGCGGGTGATATTGGTGCAGGAAAAATACGAGATGCTCAAGGAATCTATAACAAAAGTAAGAGGAGGAGGCAGTACTCGAGATCACCCTTCAATCATCGAGGTACATCTTATTTTAATTTCTTTCTTTCTTCTTCTTCTTACACTGGAAATGTTAATTTTTTTTTTTAATTTTTTAACTTTTAGTATTTGGTTGATTTAGTACTGGAAAACTCTGGATTTGCTAACAATTTATATCTGTTATAGAGTTATGAGAGGAGAAGGGGAAGGGATTGATTGGTGTGATATATATATATATATATATAAAGAAAAAAAAGCATCAGATGCTTGATGAATGTGAGAGAGAAAGAGAGAGAGAGAGATCTGACTTTGTAAAGAAAAAAAGCATCAGATGCTTGATGAAAGTGAGAGAGACATGTTGGGAACGCGTGCCTTGAACCTAGGGGGTGGGACCCAACCAATTTTGTTGTTTTCTACGAGGTTTGGAATTCCTTTTCATAGTTGGACTTGGAGTTTTTGTCCTACACGATAGTGGGTTCCTTGTTGGACTTTTAGTAAGAAAAAACACTGACTATGTGCTTCGATATAAAGGCAAGTGCTGTGCAGCAATAGCAAAAGCAAAAAAAAAAGAAGAAATATTTGCTTTTATTTTTGGTGTGCCATCAATAGAGAGAAGAAGAGAGAGCAAGAAAGAGTGTTTTTCCCCTTTTTGTTATTTTTCTTTTTTGGGCAAAGTGAGAATTGAGTGTATTTGGGACTTTGAGTTTGAGTGGTTTTCTTGTTCTGTTATTCTTTTGTACTCATCTTTTGATAGTGAATTTTATTCGGGTCGTCTCTGCCAGTGGATGTAGGCTTGTTAAGCCGAACCACTTAAATTTTTGTGCTGTGTGTGATTGTCTATCTTTGTTATTTCGCATTTTTCTTATTTTTCGCATCTCACGGGTCTTGGGAATATGATTAATTTCCTAACAAGACTGAGATCTGACTTTGTTTTGTTTCGTACATAGAGCTACAAGGGCATAGCCTACCGATGAGGCTTAAAGCAAAATACGATAAGCTTTAACAAAAGTAGAAAGAAAAAGAAGGGAATGGCCTTAAATCACTTGGAGCATTAGGGGTGTCAAAAAATACCAGAGAACTGAAATCGGAATCGGAATCGGAAAACCTAGAAATCGGGGACCCGGTTCCGGTTCTGGCTTCGGTTGGAAAAAATAAAAAACCGGGTACCCCGGTTCTAGTACCCAGTTTTAGGTACCCGGTTTTTACCGGGTTACCAGAACCGGGATAATTTTATATATATTTTTATATTTTATATTATTTTTTAATTTTACTCGCTCTGCCTTCTTTTTTTCTTTCTTCATTTCTCACACACGTCGTCGCCCATTCCATTCTGCCTCTGCCCTCTTTTCTAGTTTTCTCATTTTTCTCTTCCAACACCCGGCCTCTCTCTCTCTCTGACCCTTTTGGTTTGAACGTTTGGTTGGTCCTCCCCTGCCTCGTACACTCTCTGCCTCTGATCCCTCTCATAGAGAACACAGAATCTACCAGTCAATCCAAACAAAATCCTATTACCCATCTTTCACCTTCTTATCATTGGGTGGTACACATTTTCATCATCCAAGATATGAATTACACGTGTCCATTTCGGCCTGGGAAAAACATGGGGGCATATATATAAGTCAGGCTGCAGAATAATGAAAAAGAATTCTCAACTTTCTCATACTTGAAGAGCTTTCTTTATTTAGTATAGATTTCCATGACCCCATTTGATGATCATCGGGGGTATTCATAGAGCAATGCATTATGTGGAAAGAGCTCAAAGAAGATTTCCTGCAGGTAATCGGGACCCCGGTTAACTGGATCCGGTTCCCAGTTCTAGTTGCCCAAAACCAAGAATCGGGGTACCCTAGTTCCGGTTTTCGGTTTTGGCCAAAAACCGAGAAACCAGACCGGGTTGACAGGCCTATGGAGCATATGTTTTATATGTCACTTTCTTCTTTATGTTTAGAAATTTTTAAAAAAAAATCACAAAAACTTATTCACATTATTAGATTTTCTATATTTAACCAACCCTCAATAATTGCTATAGTGTCTCTCGATGTATAGGGAACCAAAAATGGTTCTCTATACATTATTTTAATATAAACATTTTTTTTACTCTCTTTTATTTTATCTTTTTGTCTTTAATTAGGAATTATGTTGGGATTTTGTGAAAAAAGTGAGGGTAGGAAAGAAACTTGTATTTTGTAAAGAAAGAATATTTTAACAGTATAGGAAAATGTAATGAAAGTTATTGGAAAATATATTTTCATAGGAAAACAAAAAGTAGTTTTGTACCCTAAACTTTAGGAAAATCAAAGGAAAACTTCTGCTAGTGCTCTTTGTGAAATGGCCAATTAATGGGGTAGTGGGTCACACCCTTACCAAAATGGGGTGGGTCAGGCCAACCCATAATATATATTTTTTAATTTTTTTTACGATTTTTTTTTAATTATTTTTATTTTTTTAGGACATGTAGTATGTTAATCTTACGATATGTGACAGTCCGTAGTTTGTTGAAAATAAGATAGACGTCCACAAAGGCACACCTCTACGTGTTTCAAGTGATACAACACTTGGCTTCTAAGTAGGAAACTGACATTGTCAGTTATTCTAAAAACAAAACTGCTATCTTCATCTAAATAGGAGATAGTATAAATACTTTCCTAATGAATGGTTTGAGAGACGTATAAAAAAAAGGAAAACAAAAAACAACTCTCTTTAAATATATTTTTTATTGGTGCTCTTAGACTATGGATTTTGTAAATATTACTCCAGTAATTTCTGGTAGTGTATTTGATTGCAATGCAAATAAGGTACTGTTCCATTTCGCTTTGCATATTATTTTTCTGACATTGGTATCAATGCCAGGTTGAGTGTTTCTCATTGTATGTATGCTTGTGTAAATGTTCTTCTAAACATAAGAAATTGCAATGAAACCAAGTTTCTGATTCATATACCATTTTCGTTAATATATGGCCTTTAATGGCAAATTTAAAAAATGAATGAATTAGACCACCAAATTTATACATGTTGTAGAGAACATTCATATGAATATGTTATATGCCTACAAAATTTGGTGATGATTGGACATGTATGTTGAGAGATATAACATTCTTAGTTGAAGAACATGAAACTTTGTTTTTTATTTTTCTGATAATTGTTTATCATCAAATGCGTTAATTTTTCATATGGTTAGATTATACTTGTTATAAGGTTTAATTTGACATATGGAATGCGAAAAATGGACTTATAATGAAGGAGATCTGAAGGATTAATGTTTGAAGGGGAATCTGAAAATAGGACGACATTTGGGATTTCAGAGGTTGAAGAACGCTTGATCAAATCTGTAAATAACCCCTTACATATTTAAACAGTCGCACCTCTTGAAGAAGGTTTAATTTGACATATGGAATGCGAAAAACGGACTTATAATGAAGGAGATCTGAAGGATTAATGTTTGAAGGGGAATCTAAAAATAGGACGACATTGGGATTTCAGAAGTTAAAGAAGGCCGGATCAAATCTGTAAATAACCGCTTACATATTTAAACGGTTGCACCTCTTGAAGAAGCAGGCTTTGGTTTAATAGTCAAGTGGTGCTTCTTCAATTAGGTGGGCCCTGTTTAAATGGTAAATTGGGGGTTTGAACCTTTACCATGTGGCTACATGGTGAGCATCCTAGCCAGTAGGCTACTGAATCCTTTTAGCAACAAAATTCCTTTTATTATTTATAATGGAATAATAGATATTGGCATAAAAATGAATGAAATGCATGCTTACTCTTTTAAAATTAAATGAGATATTTTTTTTAGAGCATGTGTAGCCCCTAATATTATTGGCATGAATTGGTATATATTTATTTGATGAGTAAATTATGCCTAGATTATTCTTGATAAGTGAGAGTATGGTTGAGTTAATTTTTTTTTTTTCTCCCATACATAATTTTGTGCGAAAATTAAGTTAAATATTAATATTTATGACACTCGTGGTACAGGAGATGATTATGAAGCTTAACGATTTTTCAATCTCGCGACGTGTTAATAATTATTTTATTTAACTTAGATTATCGCTGCAAATTTTTTATGTGTGTCTAATATCCCTTTGCACATTTCTTTGTAGTAATATGGCTTCAAAAGGTATTAATTGTTGCTGATTTGAATAAAAGGGAAAAATTGGATGGGGAAAATTATGACATATGGCATCGAAAGATTCGATATGTTTTAAATGAACAAGAGGTCTTGGAGATCTTGTCCCATTCATTGACTGAGCCAATGCAAGGGGATACCGAACAAAACATAAGAGATTTTGCTGCTTTTAAAAATTGGCGCAAAAAGGATCAATTTGCGCGCTTTACTATGTTAAGCAGCATGCACAATGATCTAATTGGTGAGTTCAAGGTATATCCAACAGCTCAAGATATGTGGGAAGCACTGAAGTTAAAGTATGGTGGCACTTCTGCCACTAGACTGCGCGGATTGGCCATGAGGTTTGACTCCTACAAGATGCGCTCAGATCATACAATGAAGCTGCATCTTAGGGTGATATCATCCATGATCCGCGAGCTCAAAGCAGCTGAAAACCAACTTACTGATGAGCAGCAAGTCCAAGCAGTGATTCGTTCACTACCAAGCTCTTGGGAAGCTATGAGCCAAAATCTGAAGCACAATGAGAACATTAAGACTTTTGATGATGTTTCGCATCATTTGGAACTTGAAGTTGAGCGCCTAGAGGCTGCTAAGCCCAATAGTTCTACACATTTGGCTGAGTCAAGTTTACGCAGGGCATATAGGCCTAAGCTCAAGAACAATAACAAACATGGAGCTACTGGACCAGGGCCCAAGAAGGCAAAGACTTACAAGCGCAAGAGAGGTAAATGCGATGGTAAAAAAGACAAGTCTAAGCTGCTTTGCTTTAACTGCGAAAAGGAAGGCCACTTCGCTCGTGAGTGCACTGAGCCGAAGAAGGAACTCTCTGACTTTTCTCACTATGTTTATGTATCTAGCCATGTTTTGGTTGCTCACTCCTCTCCTATGTGGACTGTAGATTCGGCAGCGACTGAACATGTAGCTCGAGATCAGGTCGGATTTGTGGAGTATCGTCGAATTCCTATTGGAAGTCGAGACATAAAAGTGGGGAATGGAGCTAGCGTGGAGGTACTTGGTATTGGTATCTACAAGCTGGACTTGTGAGGTGGACGCACTCTATTACTCCATGATGTGTTATACGCTCCCGAGATTCGACGAAACTTGCTTTCTGTAGTTACATTGCTTAAATTTGGTTTTCGGTTTGTATTTGATAATGGTGTTTACATATATTTGGGAACAACATATTATGGATGCGGTTTATTTCAGATGGTTTTTTAATATTGGATCTTGATTATTCTAGTTATGATAAATCATTTCCTTTATTGACTTCTTTCGATAATGTTGATTCAATTAGATGGCATGCTAGGCTTGGCCATATTGGACAAGAAAGGATGACTAGATTAGCTAGAGAAAGCCTATTAGGCAATCTCGCTAAAGTGTTTATGTCCACATGTGAACATTGTCTTATGGGAAGTCAATTAGAAAACCATTTGGAAAAGCTACTAGGGAAACTTTTCCATTGCAATTAGTCCATTTAGACATCTGTGGCCCAATGAATATAAGGGCAAGACATGAAAGGTTCTATTTCATCACATTTATAGATGATTTTTTCGCGATACGGTCATGTTTATTTGATTTCCCATAAATCTGAAGCATTGGATTGTTTTAGACGATATATGAATATGGTTGAGAATCAATTAGACAGGAGTATTAAAACTCTAAGAATTGATCGTGGACGCGAATATCTTTCTGAGCAATTTAAAAGGCTTTGTGATGAAAAAGGGAATCAAAAGGCAACTTACGATGCCAAGTACGCTGCAGCAAAATGGCGTGGCGAAAAGGAGAAATCAAACTCTACTAGAGATAGTTAGATAAATGATGGCGCAAGCAAACTTACCAATATCATATTGGGGGGATGCACTTTTGACTGCTGCCTACATTCTTAACTGAGTGCCCTCCAAATCAGTATCTTCTACTCCTTATGAGTTATGGACCGGCAAGAAACCCAATTTGAGTTACTTGCGGCCATGGGGCTCAGCAGGATTTGTTCATGACACTTCTCATAAGTATGGGAAATTAGGCCTTAGAGGAAAAAAAAATGTATCTTTTTAAGATATTCAGAGCATTTCAAAGGCTACGTGTTGATAGGAGAACAAACCGAAGGAAGGGTGACTGAGATAGAGTCACGAGATGTGGATTTCATCGAAGATAAGTTTCCAACTAGAGGTGAGGTTGAAAGAAATTTAAAGCTTTATGAGACTTTAGATCAAGAGGAAGGCGCTCTAAGTGGCCTAGTTGAGAATGAGGAAGAAATTCCTCAAACTCCTAGGGATAGTGGGAGCGACTTGCCGCCTAGTGGGAGCATACCACTAGTGGAGGATTCACAACAACCTCAACCGTGTAGGAGCAAATGTGGAAATCTTCCCCGTCGTCGATTCGAGATTGAAGGGGAAGCTTTCATGATTGCTCCGCATGATGATAATGAGCCTAGGACAGTTCAAGAGGCTCTCTTATCTTTTGCAAAAGATGAGTGGATTAAAGCAATGAATGATGAGATTGAGTCAATGAAGACTAACCAGGTCTGGGATTTGGTGAACCTACCGCCAGAGCGAAAGACCATTGGGAACAAATGGGTTCTTAAGGTCAAACGCAAGGCGAACGGTTCAATAGAAAGGTACAAAGCTCGCCTTGTGGCAAAAGGTTATACCCAACAAGAGGGTAAGATTATGAGGAAACCTTTTCACCAGTAGTAAGGTTTGCCTCAATTCGTCTGATTCTGGCCATAGTTGCTTATATGAATTTGGAACTCTATCAAATGAACGTTAAAACAGCTTTTCTCAATGGAGAACTAGATGAGGAGATCTATATGGATCAACCAATTGGTTTTGTCGCCGATGGACAAGAGCACAAAGAATGCAAGCTAAAATGGTCCATCTATAGCCTGAAACAATCATCTAGACATTGATATCTAAGATTCCATCGAGCTATTCTTTTGAATGGGTTTACGATGATCGAAGAAGACCATTGTGTTTATGTCAAACGGTCCAAGGGGAGTTTCATCATTTTGTTATTGTATGTTGATGATATATTATTGGCCGGAAATGATAAGGATATGATAGTCGCCACCAAAGGGTGGCTATCCTCCAACTTTGAGATGAAGGACATGGGTGAGGCAGACTACATTTTGGGAGTTAAAGATTTTCAGGGATCGATCAAAGAAACTTCTAGGTTTGTCGCAACAAACCTATATAAAGAAGGTTCTTGAACGCTTTCAGATGTATGATTGTAAACCCATTGACAATCCTATTGTTAAAGGTGAAAACTTGTGCCAAGAGATGTGTCCTAAGACTCAATATGAGAAAGAAAAGATGACCCGTGTTCCTTATGCTAATGCCATAGGTAGCCCGATGTATTCTATGATGTGTACTTGGCCGGACATATGCTATGCAGTTGGCTTGGTTAGTACACAATTTTCTTCTAAGCATGGCCTACAGATTCCAATCTAACCCTGGACAGATCCATTGGAAAGCAGTCAAGAGGATATTAAGATACCTCAAAGGAACTGCAGATTATGTACTTTGCTATCAGGGTTTGAATTTGCGTCTTGTTGGATATAATGACGCCGACTGGGGTAGTGACCTAGACGAGCGCAAATCGACATCTGGATATGCTTTTTTGCTTAATAATGGCGCCATTACTTGGAGTAGCAAGAAACAACCCTGTATAGCGTTATCGACTTTGGAGGCCGAGTATGTAGCTTGTTCTGCAGCGCTTCAAGAAGCTGTTTGGTTGAGGAGATTCCTTCAGCATCTTGAGATTGTCGCGGATGCTCCAAATCCCGTTACAATTCATTGTGGTAGTATAGCAGCTTTTGCTTATGCTAAGGACCTCAAGTATCATGGGAAGACCAAACACATCGACATAAGATATCACTACATTAGAGACATGGTTACGCAAAAAGAGGTGGTCCTGAAACACATTTCTACTTGTCAAATGATTGCAGATCCCTTGACAAAGCCTATCGCTAGAGATGCTTTTCAGACTCATGTTAGGAGTTTGGGACTGCGTAGAATGTAATTATTTGTTATTCAGTTGACGATTGTTGTACTCTTTTGGGATATTTATTTATTAATGCATATGCTGTTATTCATTATTTGTTTTTTGAATTATCATATGGCATATTGTTTAATACACACACTTACCAAGTGATTGGATCTATGGTATGAAAGGTATGTCAACAGGTTTAAATTGGCTTACTCACATGAGCAAATTGCCTCTGGCGCTTGGGTAACGAGTTGAGATGAGACATTGTGCCCTTTGATACTTGTGTAACAAGTAAAGGTAGTTGACACAAACAAATGTTGCCTTAGTTGGTGCTAAGATGAGGTCTATAGTGTTGTTTAGACCATGCATGAATAGCCCACAATTTATGTAACCTATGATTAGCTGGATGTGAGACCTTAATTTGGCGCCTAAGTTGGTGATCAAATGAAGGGCTTGGGTTAGGCGCTTGTGTAGTGACTAGACTAAGATCTGTACAGTTTATTGAGCTTAGACATACATTTTTTTTTTTTTTGGTTTTTTGAAAAAGAACTTAACTGTAACATATATTTCATACTACATGTACTCATGCGACCAAATTTAGGAGGTATCAATTCCTATTTCCTCACCATGTGAGTCTCACAAGTCATTTTTCCATGACTATATATATTTTGTGCCATTGTTAACTTTTTTTTTTTGACTATGTCATAAGATGGAGGTCTTTATGTCTACTACTCTAGTATGTTGCCTATGACTATGATTGATGTAGTTTAAAGGGACATAACTGGGAAAGCGATTGGACCAAAGTTGAGTGGCATGAGTGCGAAGGGAAGACTATTCGATAACACATTTTTGAGTGTATTCACTGTTGACAGGTTAAGGCGCTATATGATAATAGCGACGTAATCGTGAATACATCATGGTATTTTATGGGTAGGTTAAACATTGTTCTGAGTTAACTCAAGAGGGATTAGAGATGTTTGATCTGATGTGTTCGAATGAGTCTAGGGCATAACAAGACATTTTTTTTAGGGATGTTGCTATGTTGGTCTTTTTGATAAAGATTTGGTATAGTGCTTCCAACCTTCTTATGCAGGTGTACTCGGTGGTCGCACAGTCTATTTGCAAGTATGAATAATGAAAAATACATTGAAAGATGCATGACGGGGTCGTGCCCATTGTGTGCAAGTGGGAGATGTTGAAAATAAGATAGGCGTTCACAAAGGCACGCCTCTACGTGTACAAAGCCAAGTGATACAAGACTTGGCTTGTAAGTAGAAACTGACATTGTCAGTTATTCTAAAAACAAAACTGCTATCTTCATCTAAATGGGTGATAGTATAAATACTTTCCTAATGAATGGTTTGAGAGACGTATAAAAAAAAGGGAAACAGAAAACAACTCTCTTTAAATATACTCCAGTAATTTTTGGTAGTGTTTTCCATCACTGGGAAAAGAAAGAAATTCATTGGAGAATTTGATTGCAGTGCGAATAAGGTACTGTTCCATTCCGCTGTGCAAATTATTTTTCTGACAGTTTGAGCTGACGGAATGTGATAGATGTACTAAATTAGTCTTTACTTATAAGTCAACTATATATCTGCAACAAGATTTGAAAATCTATGTGAGAAAAAATAAAAAAGTGAAAACTTAGGAAATAAAAAAGTAATTAACCCTTTTTTTTAGTATAAAGTAAATAAAGTTGTTTGATAATGTGCATTGTGTAGAAATGAGTATGATTTTTTTTTTTTTTTTTTTTTTTGGAGAAATGAAAGAAATGTCTGCAAAACGTAGACTTTAACTTTGCTAATCATAATCTTCTGAGCAAGAGGCTTTTTGTATAAAATAATTTGATAATTCTTTTTGATGCAGACATGCAGCTGAATTAATAATATAGATTATCTAATTCTCAGAAGTTGGCATGCAGGTGATACAAGCTAATTATGATACCAGCGACACAGTACTGCAGGTAGACCAAGCTAAGATGCCTCTGCTTGTTTATGTTTCTCGAGAGAAAAGGCCTTCTCATCCCCATCATTTTAAGTCTGGAGCACTCAATGTTCTCGTATGAATCTTCCCCTCATATATGTGATTAAAGTATTTAATTAAATAATTAAATTTTAGTAAACCGTAATTTAACAATATATATATAACTTAGATTAACATGATTATATATTGCAGCTTCGGGTATCGAGCATGATAAGTAATTCCCCTTACGTACTAGTGCTAGATTGTGACATGCATTGCAACGACCCGACATCAGCAAGGCAAGCAATGTGCTTCCACCTTGATTCTAAGATCTCACCCTCCCTAGCTTTTGTTCAATTCCCTCAGAGATTCCACAATGTCAGTAACAGTAAGAACGACATTTACGACCGTCGGCTGAGGTCATTATTTTCGGTATGCATAGGAACAGAAACAGATTGTGTTGAGCCTTTTAAGAAGTAGAAGATGGCTAATTTTTTTACTAACATTAATTTTCTGTCGGTTTTAGGTGCAATGGCAAGGTTTAGACGGGCTTAAGGGACCCATCATGTCTGGGACTGGCTTTTATATCAAGAGGGTGTCATTATGTGGAGGCACCACACAAGAAGGTTCTTTGTAAATTTTTATTTTTTTTATTTATTTATTTTTTTTCTTACATCCAATGCCATTAATCCTTGTTAGGGTATATTTGATTATTCTTTGATGAAGATTTGATTATATTACATTACTCTAAATAAAGGAATTTGATTAAATGTAAATAAATTAAAATCATCTATAAGCTCTATAAATATAGTATTCTTTTATTATGCTATTCATTTTTATTTTCCATTCCATTATGATTTTCTTCGATGGATGCTAATATTATCATATACTGACACTAATCCCACTTTTAATTTGTAGACACTGATAATCTCGAGGAGCTTAAACAATCATTTGGTTTGTCCAATGAATTAATCAAATCCCTTCACCGAAACAGCAAACCCAATCTGATCGATGATCAGCATAGATTTCTTGAAGAGACTCAATTATTAGCCTCCTGCACCTATGAAAGTGACACGAGATGGGGTAAAGAGGCAAGTAATTAGTAAACCTCATGATTTTATTTTTTTTTTGATTTTTTTTATGTCATTTTTGAATTATTGATGGATGGCATTTAATATAATTTTTTTTTTGTTAATTTCCTCCTTGGCAGGTCGGTTTTTTATATGATTCTGTGTGCGAAGATTATTTGACAGGGTTCACTTTACATTGCAAAGGTTGGACTTCGGTTTATCATGATCCACCGAGGCCACAATTCTTGGGGAGCTGCACCACCAATTTGAATGACTTATTGATTCAAGGCACCAGATCGAGCTCCGGATTATTAGGAGTCGGGTTATCAAATTTCAGCCCCCTTATATATGGACCGCCAAGAATGTCTCTTCTTGAGAGTATGTGCTATGGAGAACTTGCATTTTCTCCTCTTTGTTTCATGCCACTATGGTGCTTTGCCACCATTCCTCAGCTCTGTCTACTTAATGGCATCCCCCTGTACCCTACGGTAAGAATCTCCTATTATTTTTATTTATTTATTTATTTATTTTTTGGATGAATAAGCATATATATACCTTCCATTTGTGTGACAGGTGTCAAACTTGTATTTTCTTGCGTTTATGTTCATCTTTTTGTCGTCCCTTGCTAAACATTTATATGAGGTCCTCTTAACCGGCGGGTCGTTGCAAACATGGAGAAATGAACAGAGGATATGGATGATAAAGTCGGTTACATCTTACTTGTATGGAAGCTTAGATGCTATCATGAAGAAGATTGGAATGAGAGAAGCCAGTTTCCTGCTCACCAACAAAGTTGCGGACGATGAACAAGTCAAACTATACCAAATGGGAAAATTTGATTTTCAAACATCAAACATGTTTCTTGTTCCAATGGTTGCAGTAATCATCTTGAACATGGCTTCGTTCGTCGGTGGACTTGTTAGAGTGATCATTGTCGGCAATGGGGACAAGTTGTTTGTGCAAATTTTCATCTCATTCTATATTTTAATTATTAATTTTCCTATAGTGGAGGGGATGATGATGAGAAAAGACAAGGGACGTGTTCGATCATCGGCCACTCTGTTATCTGCTATGTTTTCGGCTATTTACTTGTTTTTGGGTTCTATCATTCTTCTGTACTAAGTGGGACATAAATCATGTAGTGCATATTTATCGTATATTTTAGTACTATTTTTTTTTTTTTTTTTTCATTACTGAAAGACATTTGTATGTCTTTTTCTATGGGAAAATACTTTTGATGTTCTATTTTATTGTTATTATTTATTGATGTGGAAGTAGCTAGGGGTTTGCCTAATTAATCCCCTCACTAGATCAGAAATCAGGTTGGTTTAGGAAAAAGATTAAAAACGTAATGTACCACAGCCTCAGGACAAGGCAAAATGCTCCGATTGCATTCATGTTCGAAAGAGAGTGCAATGGTGCCATTCATGTCTAATTTGAGTGGTTCAATCGCACCCACATTGAACGAGAGTGAGATTGAAACATTCGAAAGGTCGACACAGAATGGCCCATTGCATACATGTTAGAATGAAAGTGCGATTGGGACACTTGATATATATATATGCAGCCAACAAGACAAGATTACCAGCCAGATTTTGCTCCATTAATTTCAGTTTATTATTAGTTTCCATATATAACTTATGAGATGTCATTTTTGTTAAGTTTCCTTCTTTAGATCATGAAGTATTTACCTTTTTTTGGGTTTTCTTTCTTGTATTAATTAGAGTTGGAAAACACAACGATGGGGAGCTTTGAAGGTCCAAAAAATGCAAAATGGACAGCTTAACCAATAACCATCATGCTCGCCTGCAATATAAATAAATGGTGCATGTGCTGAAGATTGAAGTCAATCCATGAAGAAAATATGCATGGCCCCTACTCCTGATAATAACCATATACCGATCGATATATACAATAACAGATAAAATGTGAGGACTAGTGTTAAGAATATTATGTTAGAGTTATTTATTTGTTATTTACTTTTTTATGTATTATTAGTTTATTAGGTTTACCTTTCCTTAGTCTATTAAGTTATTTGTCTTTCTATAAATAGATGTCTTTGTATTTATTATCAATACAATCATAATAGAAGAGATGTAGTCCTATATGCTTTCGCTCTCTCTCTCTTTTTTCCGCTTCTAATATATTATCTAATATATTTAACATGGTATCAGAGCCACTTTTCTGTGGCCTCCAATAAACGCCTTTGACGTTTTCTGGCGCTCCCTCTGGTGACCTCCCTTTTCCGTTCATCCACGCGCCGCGAAGCAATCATCCCCTCAAAATCTCTTCCATGCCTTCATCATAGCCTCATCTGGAAAAAATTAATCCGAGATTCTAGCTTGTGAGGCACAGATCTACAGATTTGTTGAAGATCCGCCGCCATCGGCCCTCCAGCAACACCTTTGCCATGTCAGCACTTTCAACCTGATCCAAAACGGTCGACTCGGTCTAGTGGGTTAGACCCAGATCCACGGATCTGGCAATCTGATCTGTCAACTCGACCAAGCAGGTTGACCCGGTCCAATGGGTTAGACTTAGATCCTCAGATCTAGCAATCCGATCGGTCAACTTGACCAAGCGGATCCATCAAAGGCATCTCCAACCTGATCCAAAACTGAGTTAAGGGGGGCTATTGGAGTATTTGAGAAATCATCCGGATCTAAGATTTTCAACCCAACGGGTTAGAATCGG
>NC_081544.1:24920239-24923800 GCF_901000735.1 Corylus avellana
GCCACCATTCCTCAGCTCTGTCTACTTAATGGCATCCCCTTGTACCCGACGGTAAGAATCTCCTATTATTTTTATTTAATTCTTTTTTTTTTTTTTTTTGGATGAATAAGCATATATATACCTTCCATTTGTGTGACAGGTGTCAAACTTGTATTTTCTTGCGTTTATGTTCATCTTTTTGTCGTCCCTTGCTAAACATTTATATGAGGTCCTCTTAACCGGCGGGTCGTTGCAAACATGGAGAAATGAACAGAGGATATGGATGATAAAGTCGGTTACATCTTACTTGTATGGAAGCTTAGATGCTATCATGAAGAAGATTGGAATGAGAGAAGCCAGTTTCCTGCTCACCAACAAAGTTGCGGACGATGAACAAGTCAAACTATACCAAATGGGAAAATTTGATTTTCAAACATCAAACATGTTTCTTGTTCCAATGGTTGCAGTAATCATCTTGAACATGGCTTCGTTCGTCGGTGGACTTGTTAGAGTGATCATTGTCGGCAATGGGGACAAGTTGTTTGTGCAAATTTTCATCTCATTCTATATTTTAATTATTAATTTTCCTATAGTGGAGGGGATGATGATGAGAAAAGACAAGGGACGTGTTCGATCATCGGCCACTCTGTTATCTGCTATGTTTTCGGCTATTTACTTGTTTTTGGGTTCTATCATTCTTCTGTACTAAGTGGGACATAAATCATGTAGTGCATATTTATCGTATATTTTAGTACTATTTTTTTTTTTTTTTTTTCATTACTGAAAGACATTTGTATGTCTTTTTCTATGGGAAAATACTTTTGATGTTCTATTTTATTGTTATTATTTATTGATGTGGAAGTAGCTAGGGGTTTGCCTAATTAATCCCCTCACTAGATCAGAAATCAGGTTGGTTTAGGAAAAAGATTAAAAACGTAATGTACCACAGCCTCAGGACAAGGCAAAATGCTCCGATTGCATTCATGTTCGAAAGAGAGTGCAATGGTGCCATTCATGTCTAATTTGAGTGGTTCAATCGCACCCACATTGAACGAGAGTGAGATTGAAACATTCGAAAGGTCGACACAGAATGGCCCATTGCATACATGTTAGAATGAAAGTGCGATTGGGACACTTGATATATATATATGCAGCCAACAAGACAAGATTACCAGCCAGATTTTGCTCCATTAATTTCAGTTTATTATTAGTTTCCATATATAACTTATGAGATGTCATTTTTGTTAAGTTTCCTTCTTTAGATCATGAAGTATTTACCTTTTTTTGGGTTTTCTTTCTTGTATTAATTAGAGTTGGAAAACACAACGATGGGGAGCTTTGAAGGTCCAAAAAATGCAAAATGGACAGCTTAACCAATAACCATCATGCTCGCCTGCAATATAAATAAATGGTGCATGTGCTGAAGATTGAAGTCAATCCATGAAGAAAATATGCATGGCCCCTACTCCTGATAATAACCATATACCGATCGATATATACAATAACAGATAAAATGTGAGGACTAGTGTTAAGAATATTATGTTAGAGTTATTTATTTGTTATTTACTTTTTTATGTATTATTAGTCTATTAGGTTTACCTTTCCTTAGTCTATTAAGTTATTTGTCTTTCTATAAATAGATGTCTTTGTATTTATTATCAATACAATCATAATAGAAGAGATGTAGTCCTATATGCTTTCGCTCTCTCTCTCTTTCTTCCGCTTCTAATATATTATCTAATATATTTAACATGGTATCAGAGCCACTTTTCTGTGGCCTCCAATAAACGCCTTTGACGTTTTCTGGCGCTCCCTCTGGTGACCTCCCTTTTCCGTTCATCCACGCGCCGCGAAGCAATCATCCCCTCAAAATCTCTTCCATGCCTTCATCATAGCCTCATCTGGAAAAAATTAATCCGAGATTCTAGCTTGTGAGGCACAGATCTACAGATTTGTTGAAGATCCGCCGCCATCGGCCCTCCAGCAACACCTTTGCCATGTCAGCACTTTCAACCTGATCCAAAACGGTCGACTCGGTCTAGTGGGTTAGACCCAGATCCACGGATCTGGCAATCTGATCTGTCAACTCGACCAAGCAGGTTGACCCGGTCCAATGGGTTAGACTTAGATCCTCAGATCTAGCAATCCGATCGGTCAACTTGACCAAGCGGATCCATCAAAGGCATCTCCAACCTGATCCAAAACTGAGTTAAGGGGGGATATTGGAGTATTTGAGAAATCATCCGGATCTAAGATTTTCAACCCAACGGGTTAGAATCGGGTTCTGCCGACGCCAGCCTTCGGCCGCCTTTTTCTTTTCCTTTTCTTTTACCCAAACTCAAGTTTACACATTAAGTTTGAGGGGGGATGTTAAGAATATTATGTTAGTGTTATTTACTTTCTTAGGTATTATTAGTCTACTAGGTTTACTTTTCCTTAATTTATTAGGTTACTTGTCTCTATTTTTATAGAGGCCTTTGTATTAATCATCAACACAATTATAATAGAAGAGATGTAGTCCTATATGCTTCTGCTCTTTCTCTTTTCCCTCTCCCGTGTTTTTTAATATTCTTTTTTTTTTTTTTATAATTATAATATTAAAATATATTATTTTAATATTAAAAAACACGGGCATGATCTCTATCAATCACTCGTTATCCAATATATTTAACAACTAGAAAACAAATTAATTAATAAACTGTTGAGTAGTAAATGCGAGGTAAAAATAAACATGGCACGCCGCGTGCACAATTTTTTTTTTTTAAAAAAAAAAAAAAAAAAAATTTTTTGCACGGGCGTGCTACACACGCCGCATGCTGTGAATCAGTGCTCAGTAAATGTGAGATAGCTAAGTCAGTGTCCTTTGATCAGACAGATGACGTCCTCTTCTGTCTTCTTTGGCGAATTTATGGCCTCTTAAAGAATTGAGAGAGACGTGAAGTGGCTTAATTTCATCCTTTAATAATGGATTGAAGGAGAAATACTAGTGTACGTATGTGCCTCCGGGACTTGGGAGTTGGGACATGGGAGGGGTTCTGTCGATTTTTTTTTTTTTTTTTTTTTTTTAACTCAATAAAACTTTTTTTAAAAAAAACAAAATGGCCTTAAAAAGACTTATACTATTTATCTCACAGCTAACTTTTAATATTCTTATTTTTTATATTCAATCAATAATTTTTTTATTATTTTTTAAATAAAAATTAACTTAAAACTTTTTTTTTTCTTAATTTCTTCGTATCAATTAAATCTGCACAATTCAGACCACTAAATTTTTTTAAGGCAGTGACAACATAGGAAATGAATTGTCCCATGTCCCTAGCTGTCAGCCAACTATATAAAAGTAATTTGCTTGAGTGGTAGATGTCATTATTAACGGATTACGATGAAACATTGGTGGTTATTGTCAAACACTTGGACACCGTCAATTTTTTTTTTTTTTTTTTTGGTCAAATGTCGATGTCATTATTAATGGATTACATCAACGATGAAACATTGGTGGTTATTGTCAAACACTTGGATACTGTCTACATTTTTTTTTTTGGGGTCAAATTCGACCACTCAAGCAAATTATTTTTATATAGT
>NC_081544.1:24923900-24980672 GCF_901000735.1 Corylus avellana
AGAAAAAGAAAAAAGGGATCGGGTGCATTTGGGGGTGGCCGGACCACCCCCAAGGGGCTGGGGTAGTTTTGGCCACCCCATACCATCCTTCCCTCGTTTTTTTTTTTTTTTGGCCTTTTGGGGGTGGCTGGACCCTTGGCCAAAAATGGGGTGGTCCGGCCACCCCATTTTGGCCAAGGGGTGCCTGAAACCACCCCATCTTTCTCCTCCTTTTTTCTTTTTATTTTATTATTATTTTTTTAATATTTTGCTTTTAAAAAAAAATTAATATAAAAAAGTATACTTTTGCTGCACTTGTCAAATGGCACCGTTCCAGCTACAGTGCCGACCCCGGGCTGTTAGCAAACGGGGCCAATAAGAAGAGAAAAATAAGTACCTATCAGATGTCAACACCCTGTCTAGCAAAATGCATGTTCCGAATTTAAGAGCTTGCAACACTGTTGCAATTGAAGATTAATGTTGAGAGAGAGAGAGAGATAATTGGATAAGTAATATTTAGGATAAGTCAAGGTCAGCCGCTGGTTGCAATTGAAGGCCATTTATTGCATGGTTTAGATAAAAAATAATAATAAAAATAAAAAGGGCAAATTGTGTTTACAAAAAGCATAAGAAATCAAAGTAACTTGGCCTTCTCCAGTGCCGGATGTAGGCAGGGGCGGGGCAGGGGCGCCTGCCCATGCAAAAATCCTGGAAAAAAATTTTGAGCAGTAATGTTTTAAGTTTTCTTATGCCTACCCTTCCTCTTCCTTTCGTTTTCTTCTTCTTCTCTTGTCCCTACTGATCTCCCTCCTTTTTTCTTGCCCCTACCTCTTCCTCCTCCTTTTTTGTTTTTATTCTTCTTCTCTTGCTCAGCTTCTCTCTTCCATCTCTCTCATTCAGTCCTCATGCTTCCCCTCTTTTTCTCCATTTTTCTCTAACAGTTTATTTCTTCTTTCTGGAACTTTCTTTCTCTCTCAAAAGTCTCATATTTTCTTCTCTCTCTCTCTGACTCTCTGGAACATGAGAGAACCACTTTCCTTCTTTTTTCAGCCTACCACGTGGACAATAAATTTTTGGCATTTCAGCCCCCTTTTTTTTTTTTTGTTTGGTTAATTTCAGCCACTTTAATTGGTTCAAACTCTACCCACTCTTAAAAAAAAAAAAAAAAAAAAGAATTCTCCTCTGCCCAATGCTATACGGCCACTCTTAAGAGGATAAATAAGAAAAACACAATAGACTTATATCAATTAACGTGAATATGTTTTCTAAATGTTAAATAAAATAACTCAAAAATAATTATATACCATTAATAGATAATTAAATATTAAAAGTAATTAATTGGATATGTAATATTTTTTCAAAGTGTTTGAAACTTTGAAACAACAAAATAATTTATATTGGTTTTTGGTAAATTATGGTATAATATAATATTATTTTATATTAATTAAATATTAATCTTACATCCCGCCCCCACAATAAAAAAATCTTGGCTCCGCCACTGGCCTGCTCAATGAGCCAAGGCCTTCTCATTTGCCAATTTTTTAACCGAAAGGCTGTCACAGCACTCTACTTCGCACAAGTTCAAGTATAACATAGCACCAAGTAGCAGGCCAACCAAGGTTTAAAAAATAGCATGTTGGGCAAAAAAGACAAAATGAGTTCACAAAAAACATAAGAAATCAAAGTATATTGGCCCTCTCACATGATCAGCCAATCCCTTCCCATCGGTCAAATTAAAAGAAAAAAAAAAAAGAAAATCAACCAAAAGGCTCTCACAACATAGAAAAATGAGCAAAACCTGGAAAAAGATTGAACAAAACCCAAAAAAGAAAAAGACAATAGGAAAGAGAACCCAACACAGTTCTACCACATTAATGCCTAAAATAGAGAACTAATCCAAGAAGCTGAATAGAGCACACAATTACCAATGAGCATGAACATTGGGCATTGAGGAAGTGAGTGCAGAGATTTTTCAGGGGTATTGTGGTCACTGGACGTTGCTTTACTTCACTAACTTGTGTTGGTTATGGCTTTCCAGTGGGATATGCTTCAAAATTTGGCAAACATGAGAAAGAACAAAAATTTCAATTTGTACCCAAGTTAAGACAATGTTTGAGTAGTTTAACAATTAAATCAGTGCAACTTAGGAATATGCTGTCCATTTTGACATTCATAGAAAACAGAACTTAACATAAGAAAAAAACAAATATTAGAGTCTGCATGTCATTGGAGTTAAAAAAACATAACAAAGGAGAGAAAACATAATCAAAACGCATTTGCACACAAATATGACTCTCACCCCAAAAGAAAAAGAAGGAAAAAAATTAATACAATCATGTAGATAACCTAACATTTAATGTTAAAGAAACGAAAACAGAAATGGAGAAAAAATGTTGGGGCTTACCATGGGTGACTACAGAAGAGCAAAGAAGAGCCGAATAGATAATGAGAATACAGGAATTGAACACTCTCTGTCTAGCCCTCCTCTTTCCCACCCTTTCTCCTCTCAAAACAAAATGGATTTAGGTAGATGTTTTTTCTGACACATGTACTCCGACCGAAGAGGATGGACAAACAAACATCAATATATTTTAGAGCAAAGAATTACAATCGAAGAGAAAAAATATACTTTATAGTGGAGAGAGTTTGTGATCAACAGCTGCTTCTCTCTTCAGCAATAGCAAAAGGATGGGAATTTATTTTTGGTTTTTATCTAAGTGTCGCTTATATCTTTCGCGACCAAAGACACCAGATTTTTAGCCGAAAATCCAGGAGGTTGTTGATAGAGTTGGTAGATCGTATCTTAGCATCTCTCTAAAGAGTTGGTAATTTCTGAAGAAAAAAAATTGAAGATTTTGTTCTTGACTCCTTTCACCTCCATTCCTTCTCTGAATACACAAATGGGTTTAGGTAGATTTGTACACTTCTTTGTAGCAACTGAAAAAAAAAAAAAAAAAGGAAAAAAAATTGCTTTTCTTTCTTGCCCATTCCTTCTTAATCGACCGTGAAGTCCTTCTGCACCTTCCTTCTGAAGCTTCCTCCTTAGAAGACCAAAAAATCTCTCTAAAAAACTTTGACTCTTTACGGGACAAAATGATAATTTAAATATAAAAGATAAAAATATTCAAACATCTTTTTAAATTTATTAGATTCAAAAAAAAAAAAATTAATAATTTCGAAATCTAAAAAAATGTTAAAAGACAAATAACCTTATCTAACTAAATTATGATGAACAAAAATTAAGGATAAAATAATAAAATTAAAGTGCAAAAAAAAAAAAAAACTAATTAACTTGCATTCTCACTTTCTATATATCTTTAAGTAAAGATTATATATATATATATATATGGCCATGATACAAAGAACGTCTGCGTGCATTCAGGCTTCTTTTTATTTTTAATTATAATAATAAAATATTATATTTTATTATTTTAAAATATCAAATTACCCGGTGCATCATGGGCGTGATATTTAACATCACTCATATATATATATATATATATATATATATGTGTGTGTGTGACGTGTGTGTGCGCGCGCGTGTGGGATAGAGTGATAAATTCATGCTTGTGCCGGAACACAGTAAAACAATCCACTAGAGACTAGAGAGAGCATTGAAATGAAGGATCCCGTGCCTCTCCATGATTTCCATGTCCACAAATTATCCATACTCACACACAGATCGCATGCACTTATTCACTCCATAGCTTTAGCTTTCTTGATTTACTACAGAGCCTCGTTTCTCCTCCAAGATCCTAAGACTAGAGAATCCCCAACTCTACCATGGGTGCTTGTGTTCGCTTCAGAGCTCCTCCTCTCCTTCATATGGCTCCTCGGCCAAGCGTGTCGCTGGCGTCCCGTTACTCGAACAGTCTTTCCAGAGAGATTGCCGGAGGATATTGATAAGCTCCCACCCATTGACGTATTCATATGCACCGCGGATCCGAACAAGGAACCCACTGTTGATGTGATGAACACGGTGTTATCAGCCATGGCGCTCGACTACCCGCCGGAGAAGCTCCACGTGTATCTTTCAGATGATGGGGGTTCTACTCTCACTTTGCATGGTATGAGGGAGTCTTGGAGGTTTGCAAGATGGTGGCTTCCTTTTTGTACAAGGTATGGAATCACGACCAGGTGCCCAGAAGCGTATTTTTCGGCTCTAGAGGAGGATGAAGATGATGGAGGTTCCGAGTTCAAGGCACACCGACAGAAGATTAAGGTGAGCTGTGTGTGTGTATGTCGGAGATTGTGTCTTTTCCTGTGCCTTTTAGTTTCTGGCCTGAAAAATTGTGTTTTAGCAGCCATAGCTTATAGGGCGGGTGATATTGGTGCAGGAAAAATACGAGATGCTCAAGGAATCTATAACAAAAGCAAGAGGAGGAGGCAGTACTCGAGATCACCCTTCTATCATCGAGGTACATCTTATTTTAATTTCTTTCTTTCTTCTTCTTCTTACACTGGAAATGTTAATTTTTTTATTTTTATTTTTTATTTTTAGTATTTGGTTGATTTAGTACTGGAAAACTCTGGATTTGCTAACAATTTATATCTGTTATAGAGTTTTGAGAAGAAGGGGAAGGGATTGATTGGTGTGATGTATATCTCTCTCTCTCTTTCTCTCTCACATTCATCAAGCATCTGATGCTTTTTTTTCTTTATATATATATATCTCTCTCTCTCTTTCTCTCTCACATTCATCAAGCATCTGATGCTTTTTTTTCTCTCTCTCTATATATATATATATATATATATATATAGAATGTGAGAGAGAAAGAGAGAGATCAGATCTATATATATAGAGAGAGAGAGAAAAAAAAGCATCAGATGCTTGATGAATGTGAGAGAGAAAGAGAGAGAGAGAGATCTGACTTTGTTTTCTTTCGTACACAGAGCTACAAGGGTATAGCCTACCGATGGGGCTTAAAGCCTAAATACGATAAGCTTTGACAGAAGTGGAAGAAAAAGAAGGGAATGGCATTAAATCGCTTGGAGCATATTTTCTTCTTTATGTTTAGAAAAATTTTAAAAAAATCACAAAAACTTATTTACATAATACATTAGATTTTTTATATTTAACCAACACTAAATAATTATTGCATTATTTCTCGATATGTAGAAAATCAAAAATAGTTCTCTATATATTATTTTAATATAAACATCTTTTTTACTTGCTCCTATTTCATATTTTTGTCTTTAATTATGAATTATGTTAGAATTTTGTAAAAAAAGTGAGAGTAGAAAGAATTTGTATTTTGTAAAAAAATAATATTTTAACAGTATAGAAAAATGTAAAGAAAGCTATTGAAAAATATATTTTCATAAAAAATCAAAAAGCAGTTGTGTACCTTAAACTTCAGAAAAATTAAAAGAAAACCATTGTTAATGCTCTTAGTGATGGCTGAGCCATCCTCAAATGGCCAATTAATGGTGTAGCGGGTCAACCCCTTACCAAAATGGGGTGGGTCAAGCCACCCCATAATATATATATATATATATATTTTACGATTTAGTTTTTTTAATTATTTTTATTTTTTTAGGATATGTAGTATGTTTATCTTACGATACGTGAAAGTCCGTTAGTTTGTGCTGACGGAATGTGATGGATGTATACTAAATTAGTTTTTACTCATAAGTCAATATATATCTGATTTGAAACCTATGCGAGAAAAAAAAAAAAAAAGTGAAAACTTAAGAAATAAAAAAGTAATTAGCCCTTTTTTTAAAGTAAAGTAAACAAAATTGTTTGATAATGTGCATTGCGTAGAAATGAGTATGATTTTTTTTTTTTTTTTTTTTTTTGGAGGAATGAAAGAAATGTCTGCAAATCGTAGACTTTAACTTTGCTAATCATAATCTTCTGAGCAAGAGGCTTTTTGTATAAAATAATTTGATAATTCATTTTGATGCAGATATGCAGCTGAATTAATAATATAGATTATCTAATTCTCAGAAGTTGGCATGCAGGTGATACAAGCTAATTATGATACCAGCGACACAGTACTGCAGGTAGACCAAGCTAAGATGCCTCTGCTTGTTTATGTTTCTCGAGAGAAAAGGCCTTCTCATCCCCATCATTTTAAGGCTGGAGCACTCAATGTTCTCGTATGAATCTTTCCTCATATATGTCATTAAAGTATTTAATTAAATAATTAAATTTTAATAAACCGTAATTTAACAATATATATATAACTTAGATTAACATGATTATATATTGCAGCTTCGGGTATCCAGCATGATAAGTAATTCCCCTTACGTACTAGTGCTAGATTGTGACATGCATTGCAACGACCCGACATCAGCAAGGCAAGCAATGTGCTTCCACCTTGATTCTAAGATCTCACCCTCCCTAGCTTTTGTTCAATTCCCTCAGAGATTCCACAATATCAGTAAGAACGACATCTATGACAGTCAGCTGAGGTCATGTTTTTCGGTATGCATGGGAACAGAAACCGAGTGTGTTGAGCCTTTTAAGAAGTAGAAGATGGCAGATTTTTTGACTAACATTAATTTTCTGTCGGTTTTTAGGTGCAATGGCAAGGTTTCGACGGGCTTAAGGGACCCAGCCTGTCTGGTACTGGCTTTTATATCAAGAGGGTGTCATTATGTGGAGGCACCATACAAGAAGGTACTTTGTATTTATTTATTTATTTTTTCTGACATCCATTGCCATTAATCCTTGTTAGGGTATATTTTATTATTCTTTGATATTTTTGATTATTACATTACTCTAAATAAAGGAATTTGATTAAATGTAAATAAATTAAAATCATCTATAAGCTCTATAAATATAATATTCTTTTATTATGCTATTCATTTTTATTTTCCATTCCATTACGATTTTCTTCGATGGATGCTAATATGATCATATACCGACACTAATCCCACTTTTAATTTGTAGACACTGATAATCTCAAGGAGCTTAAACAATCATTTGGTTTGTCCAATGAATTAATCAAATCCCTTCACCAAAACTGCAAGCCCAATCTGATCAATGATCAACATAGATTTCTTAAAGAGACTCAATTATTAGCCTCCTGCACCTATGAAAGTGACACGAGATGGGGTAAAGAGGCAAGTAATTAGTAAACCTCATGATTTTTTTTTTTTTTTTTGATTTTTTTTATGTCATTTTTGAATTATTGATGGATGGCATTTAATATAATTTTTTTTTTGTTAATTTCCTCCTTGGCAGGTCGGTTTTTTATATGATTCTGTGTGCGAAGATTATTTGACAGGGTTCACTTTACATTGCAAAGGTTGGACTTCGGTTTATCATGATCCACCGAGGCCACAATTCTTGGGGAGCTGCACCACCAATTTGAATGACTTATTGATTCAAGGCACCAGATCGAGCTCCGGATTATTAGGAGTCGGGTTATCAAATTTCAGCCCCCTTATATATGGACCGCCAAGAATGTCTCTTCTTGAGAGTATGTGCTATGGAGAACTTGCATTTTCTCCTCTTTGTTTCATGCCACTATGGTGCTTTGCCACCATTCCTCAGCTCTGTCTACTTAATGGCATCCCCCTGTACCCTACGGTAAGAATCTCCTATTATTTTTATTTATTTATTTATTTATTTTTTGGATGAATAAGCATATATATACCTTCCATTTGTGTGACAGGTGTCAAACTTGTATTTTCTTGCGTTTATGTTCATCTTTTTGTCGTCCCTTGCTAAACATTTATATGAGGTCCTCTTAACCGGCGGGTCGTTGCAAACATGGAGAAATGAACAGAGGATATGGATGATAAAGTCGGTTACATCTTACTTGTATGGAAGCTTAGATGCTATCATGAAGAAGATTGGAATGAGAGAAGCCAGTTTCCTGCCCACCAACAAAGTTGCGGACGATGAACTAGTCAGACTATACCAAATGGGAAAATTTGATTTTCAAACATCAAACATGTTTCTTGTTCCAATGGTTGCAGTAATCATCTTGAACATGGCTTCGTTCGTCGGTGGACTTGTTAGAGTGATCATTGTCGGCAATGGGGACAAGATGTTTGTGCAAATTTTCATCTCATTCTATATTTTAATTATTAATTTTCCTATAGTGGAGGGGATGATGATGAGAAAAGACAAGGGACGTGTTCGATCATCGGCCACTCTGTTATCTGCCATGTTTTCGGCTATTTACTTGTTTTTGGGTTCTATCATTCTAATGTACTAAGTGGGACATAAATCATTTAGTGCATATTTATCGTATATTTTAATACTATTATATATATATATATTTCATTACTGAAAGACATTTGTATGTCTCTTTCTATGGGAAATTCTTTTGATGTTCTATTTCATTGTTATTATTTATTGATGTGCAAGTAGCTAGGGGTTTGCCTAATTAATCCCCTCACTAGATCAGAAACCAGGTTGGTTTAAGAAAAAGATTAAAAACGTAATGTACTACAAACTCAAGGGAAAAGGCAAAATGCTCTGATTGCATTCATGTTCGAAAGAAAGTGCGACGGTGCCATTCGCGGTCTAATGTACCATAGCCTCATGACAAGGCAAAACGCCATTTTTAGTTAAGTTTCCTTGTTTAGATCATGAAGTATTTGCCTTTTTTTGAGTTTTCTTTCTTGTATTAATAAGAGTTGGAAAACACAACGATGGGGAGCTTTGAAGGGTCAAAAAAAAATGCAAAATGGACAGCTTAACCATCATGCTCGCCCGTCGCCAGCAATATAAATAAATGGTGCATGTTCTGAAGATTGAAGTCAATCCATGAAGAAAATATGCATGGCCCCTACTCCTGATAATAACCATATGCCGATCGATATACAATAACAGAGAGAATGTGAGGACTAGAAAACAAATTAATTAATAAACTGTCGAATAGTAAATGTGAGGTAGCTAACTCAGTGTCCTTTGATAAGACAGATGACGTCCTCTTCTGTCTTCTTTGGCGAATCTATGGCCTATTAAAGAATTCAGAGAGATGTGAACGTAGCGGCTATGGCTCTGTTTGCCAACAGTTCGAGACTGACACTGTAACTGGAATGATACTGTTTCTGTTATAGTGCCATATAATATGTGCAGGTTTTGCAGTTAAAAATTTCACACAGTTTTCAATAACAAAACTTAAATTATTCATACTTTTCTCATACCTCAACCAACAACCAGATAATGACAACTTAAATTATATTTAAAAAAAAAAATTAAAAAACTTTAAATTTTAAAAAAAGCGAAAACAGATCAAGGCCTCAGTTAATGGAAGTGTACGAATCCACCCGAGTTTTTTGGCTGGTATTGATTTCACCCCATGGGCCAAAAAAAAACGGAAACCGGGGATGGGTGGCCTAAAACCAATTCCCCAGCCTTTAGTGGTCCCCACCCTCTTAAATGCAATCTCGTCCCAATTCATTTCTTTTTTTTTTGGCTTGTAAGGACCCACCCTCAGCCATGGGGTGGTTCACTCCTCAGATACCGGGTGGCCCGTGCCCACCCCTTTCGGCGGTACCGGTGGTCAAGCCACCATTTTGGCCAGCTGGTATCGAACCAATCTTCGACCTTTCTCCTCCTTTAATATTTTGCTTTAAATAAAATTAAAATTAAAATTTTTTTAAAAGAAAATTTAATGTCCAAAACGACGTCGTTTTCGGCTTGGTGAGTGTTGTAATTTTGAAGTCCAAAACGGTGTAGTTTTAACGTGGGGTATAATGGGTATAAAAAAGTCAAACCGTTTAATCTAACATTGAAAACTGAAAGAGGGGTCTAAAGTGAGAGCAAATGGAAGTTTAGGTGTTCAAAATGAGAGATTTGAAAGTTCAAGAGGGTCTGCAAAATCGGCCGGAAGTTCAGGGGGGCTTAGTGAAATTTCTCCTACAAACAATATGCGTGATATCAAACGTTGTATACAAGTCCACTACATTTCAAATGTAATAAATGAAAGTGTCACTTATACACATACTACCTGTTATCCAAATACGGATTTCCAAAATGCACCATCGGTTACGTTACAAAACAATTACCAAATCTAACAAGTTAAAAATAGCCAAAATAACCATCATAGCAGAAAATACGGCCCCGTACAAACCACCAAAATGGCATCAATTCTATTATCCATGCCCACTACTATTTGAAAGTGCCATGTTCCCACATATGACGGGGGCCAGTACATCTCGAATTTTTTCCATATATCTCGTGCTGACGCTTGATTGATTTGGCCATAACCTACTTGATATATATGGGACTACTGCCCCTGGCTGCAGCACGTTAACATGAACCGACGGGTTCAAACCCTTTAGAGCTTCCTTAAATAATTTGTCTTCCACTCCAGAATGCTTTCGAATAAAGTTGTGGATTGTACAACAAGCGATTACAAACAATCGCTGATATCGGATTCGGTATGGAGGCATTTTCCTCAGGACAGGAAAATGGTTCTTCAACACTCCGAATGCGCGTTCCACAACTGACCTCAGCGACGCGTGTCTACGATTAAATCCCTCCCTTTGATTAATTGGTAAACCCCCGTCTTGCCACTCTTGAAGATGGTAGCGTTCCCTTCTAAAAGGTGTTAGGAAACCTTGGTATAAATCGTAACCCGAGTCCACCAAGTAGTAGGCATCTACAAATAAAGTATAATATGTAATTAATCATTAGTTAATTTATTCAAATTGCTGCCCATGAGAACAAATTTCTTTGTAATTTTTGGGAAGCTAATATGGTACGATGCCTCCTACTGGAGTAGAAAATTTTAACCTCGAATCGTTAACGCACATTGTGAAAATCCGTGTGTCATGCGTGCTCCCTTCCCATCCAGCATAAACATATGTAAAGCAAATATCCAGATCCACAACGCGCATGACATTTTGAGTTGTGGTGCACTTCCTACCTTAGTAGTGAATATGTTTTTTACTTGATACATGAGCATCTATTTGTGTTCCATCAATTGCTCCAATACAATCCTGCTAGTAAGAGTGGTGTTAACAGTAATAACATAGTTGAAATATACAACACATAATTTCGCCTTTAAACAGTAACATCATGAAAGCATCTATTTATCATTTTGGTAAAATGTAAAATACAGTATTTTGATATCTTACCGTAAACCATGGATAGTACATAGCGTTATTGGCGACATTGGGATATGGTAGCAGAACAGGATTGGGTTGTAAAATTGATTTCCCCAATTGACAAAGTGCTCTTGCCGATTTTCTAACATAAATGCTTACGAAGTATGTTGATCGTTGTAACTTGTCAGCCACGGATCGTGCCGACCAACCTTGTGACATGACCAAACAAAATGCAGCCAGTTGCTGTGTTACCTGAACAGCTCGGGTGTTGCGTAAAAGCTCATTTTGTTGTAATGTGTTACAAAGAGCAATGTAAGTGGCCGGCCACATTCTAAATCGCTCATAGCATGTATTCTGGTTAGGATTGTGCAACACCCAATGTACCTACATCGCTCCTGTGAGACCAGAAGTTCTTTGAAGTACACCTCTCCTTCGCTTACCTTTTAACCTAGATTTCAATTCATGCAGTTCTAGTTGCAATCCCATGATTTTTAGCTCCATCTCATAAAGGGCCAAATCACTCATTACATCATTTGTACCATCACCATCCATGCTATCACCATCCATGCCATCATCATCGCTTACGTCACCCACATCGGCATCTGGATCGATGGTAGGATCATAAGACTGTTTCAGTGTATCGTACCAATGTTGGTAAATGTAATCTGGATTGTTAGGTCCCCACTCACCCATGTCTATGTCATCCTCGTCTATGTCATCCACCCAATTGTCATCATCGTCTATGTCATACATGTCTATGTCATTCATGGAATCTTCACTCATGTCTACGTCTCCTACGACATTCAAATCAAGTGAATTAGTTTTGTTTGGTCATATTACAAATTGGTTTCCGTTCAAATCACACATTAAGTGAAGTATCATGAAGAGAATATACAAATAATTAAGGTTAATCTGAATAACATCTAAAAGACGAGCTAATAAAAAGTAGGCTTAATTGCATGTATACATAACATAGGAATGCATATAGAGCAAATTAAACATATGAGTACATACATGTCAAGTTAAACATAGGTGTGCATACATGTCAAATTAAAAGCACACGTCAACTTACACATAGGTGTGCATAAATGTCAAATTAAAAGTACACGTCAAATTAAACATAGGAGTGCATACATGTTAAATTAAAAGCTAACAAATTGTCCCAAATATAGTTAAAAGCTAACTAGTCCTACACCCCCTACCAAACCATCCCGTACTTAACTATCAAATATAGTTAAGTAGCCATTTCTTCCTAAATGCATCATTCATTTTAATAACCATTTTTGCTTTGTTTGGGTCAGTTATATAGTCTGTAGCACGGAAATATTTTTCATCAGATACGTCTATCTCTGCGCACATCCTGTTAAGTATGTCCATCGCAGCCTCAACAGGGTCCTCCTCTTTTGCGCTAGATGCACATGACCTTCTCGATATGCCTTCCCTGATACTTTGAACCTTGTCCAACATATCATCCAGCCGGAGTTTGAAACCCTCAACTTCTTTGTGCTCTATGGACACACGCTTACTGGCACGTGAGTCACGTGACCCACTATGTGATACTTTTCGCTTTCCTTTGGACTTGGATGGACCCTTTGGTGCCGATGCACCGCCACCATCTGACAGGTCATTAACTGGTACTAGGGTATTAAGGTCGAACCCGTTATCCCCCTCTTCTGAATCAGGTGGGGTGATTGTACTTGCATGGCCATACTCCCCAGTAGCAGTTGTTTTAACAAATATACTGCAAAGGAGATCATAGTATAGTGGTCCACCACCTCTAAAATGCCAGTACTTCTCATGGTGTTCCTGCAAAATTTTACGCCAATGGTCAGCTGCAAATAAATAGTTGAAATTTTTAAAATTTGTAATGGAATGTGAGAAAGGAGATGAGAGGCATACATATTTCAGCCTCCCATTGTGCATCCGATGCAGATACCACGTTGGTCACTGGATCCCAGCCAAAACCCGTGATAAAATCCCCTTTCAAGAGTGTTGAGAAATCCGTGTAATTAGCTTTAAACTTTTTAATTTTATTCTTCACCTGCTCGGATGTGAATTCGTGTGGACGAATAAGGCCATTCAGCATGTTTGTGATCTCATTGACCAATGTTGAGGGGTATAAGGATTTTACGCCAATGTTTGCCTTGTCCAGCAGAATATATACCAATTGATGTTTGTGGGCAGAAAGCCATTTGGCAACCTCTTTTGGTGCGTGCTTATTGCATGGGGTTGGGTGCTTACGGGGTGATTTGCGAGGCGTCCCGTGCGTGGACATCTATGGGATAGTGTGATAGGTGTAAATATATTGTAGACAGTACATGAGATGACACTATACGTTACTGTAGTGGTACTAATTATTCAAAACAGAATACGGTAACATGTACCTCAGCAAACGCAAGAAGTGTCATGATAATGCAATGTATAAGTAATGTATCTAATGGACTACTAAAAATCATACATTTGAGATTGCTTTTTGTTGTCGTAACACAGTCAATTTAGTTGGTATAGAGGTAGCCGATTTGTCCTTCATCAATGATCGAAAGAAATACCCTACATGCTACAACATGACAAAAACCAGGATGATACCGTACATTAACAAACAAAAAACTTCAAAATACCAATTCACATTAACGAACAAGAAACTAAAAAAATGCCAATTAACATTAACGTATGAGAAACTAGGAATACCAATGTTAATCAATGGAGCTCCACCCCTTAACATATATATGTATATATATTACAGGACTTCCATGAGAATCAAAGCCAAAGTGCTTTTATGTATGCAATTCAATTTAATTAAGCTCTAACCTTGGTTGATGATCTGGTCGGCGGGGGTGGTCTGCCCAATTTTGTCGAGCCCCCTAGTCGCATACTACAAAAATGAGGTAGTGCTATTGAGATGGTATGAGAGGAAGAATAAATTTTCCTCGTGGATGGGCTGACTATAAGCAGGAAGAATACACACAATGTTTGGTAAGATGAAAACTCACCGACGGTACAAAAGTTTTTAAATGGAACCCAGGGACCATGCCGATGCAGGAGGGCGTTGCAGATTTTGTCCCCGAGATGCTGTGGAAGCCACAGAATCACGTCCGCAACGCACACACCGTTCGTCAGAAAACAGAGTGCACACACAAAGAAAGTGGGTTCAAATAAGAGAAAGACGGTGGGTTGGCTAGGCTGTGTTTGTTGGTTGGGGGTGGGTTCGCTGGTTTATCAATAGCTAATAAACAAACAATTATAAGCAAAGTTTGAAGCTACACATGAACGGCTTGGCTCACTTGCAGCCCAATTCATTCTTCATCAATAACAATCTACAAAAATAGACAAACAAGCGTAGTATCAATAATCACTTAGCGTGAAAATGCTTGGTTCAACACAATTAAATAATAGACACTAGGATACCAAACAGATATGCAAGACGGACATTTGGATCCTCGAGTTTCTACTATAAGACGGCCAAAATTTTATAATCTATGGTCTCTCCAACTTTTTTTAAAAAATTTGTGGGCTATTTAAATTCAATAACTTAGATAATTGGATCTTGACATTGATGACAAAAAATATATAATATGAAGTTACGGTAAATCTTAGATTTAATTCATTCAATCAAATAATAGACGTATAAAGATTCAATGGCTTAAGTAGCACTAATAAGATTTTTTTTTTAATCAAATAAAAATATTCGGAGTAGTATAATTTATACCACAATATATATATATAGTTCATTATTGATAAAACAATTAACAATATATAATTAATAAGTCAATTACTAATTAATTAAAAATTTTACTGAATTGTTTTATTAATTATACTTCAGTAGTTATACTTGTAAAAAGAGCTTTCTTTTGTAGAAATGATAGCACGCCAAACAATACTAATTACACTATTATGAATAAGGCTTAAATAAGATTGTTTCAGAATTGTTCAAATTGGCAAATTCAGGAATAAAAAATAGCCAAATATAGTATAATGAATGAACAATAACAGAGTTTGATGAGAGAAATTAGCATTGGCTGACCTTGAAAACGGTGGATGAGAGAATTTGCACTGCACTGATACCCACTCATAGAGGAGAATAGAGAAATGCTTTGTGGGTGTGTGACAAAATGGAAAATGGAAGGGGTTTGAGAAAGAAAATATGATTTGAGATGGGCTGTCGGCGTACAGTGGAGAGGAAGAAGAAATTTTGTTGAAAGAATGTGGGAGAACAGTTCTTTACAGTAGAAAAGTTGTTAATTTTTTTTCTTTTTTGTTGAAAGACAGTAGAGTTACTGAGGCTTGGGGTGTGTGAAGTGTGAATGATTTGAGAATGGTACTGCACATTGGTTACTACGTAGACTTTTTTTTTGAAAAAAAGAAAAAGAAAAAAGGAGGATAAAGATCGGGGTGGTTCCAGCCACCCCTTGGCCAAAATGGGGTGGCCGGACCACCCCATTTTTGGCCAAGGGGTACCGGAGCCACCTCCGGAAACATTTGCAGCCGAACTACCCTTTATAATATGGTCCAGCCACCTGGTTAAAGGGGACCGGGTGCATTACGGTCCGGGGTCAACATGGCTCGCCACCCTGCACATCGGCCGAGATAGGGTGGTTTAAATCACCAAAATTTCTGGGGTGGTCCGCCACCCCCAAAATGCAAAACCCGGGTTCCATTTTTTTTTTGGCTGAAATCGGGTGCCTATCACCTCTTAGCCATGGGGTTGGTTAATTTCATGTCACAAGGTACTCCAACACTTTGGCCATGAGCTTCACCCCATATGTTTCTCCTTTTTTTTTTTTTCTTTTTTTTTTTAATTTTTAATTTTTTTTAAAATATAATTTAAGTTGTCATTATCCGGTTGTTGGTTGAGGTGTGGGAAAAGTATGAATAATTTAAGTTTTGTTATTGAAAACTGTGTGGGATTTTTAACTGCAAAGCCTGCACATATTAGATGGCACTTTAGCTGGAACAGTGCCGTTCCAACTACAATGCCGGCCCTGGGCTGTTGGCAAACGGGGCCTAGTGTACGTCTGTGCCTCCAAGCCTTGAGAGTTGGGACTTGGGAGGGGTTCTCTCGATTTTTTTTTTTTTTTTTCCTTAGCTCAATAAAACTTATTTTTTTTAACAAAATGGCCTTAAAAAAGACTTATATTATTCATCTCAAAATTAATTTCTAATATTTTTATTTTTTACATTACACCAATAATTTTTGAAATAAAAATTAACTAAAATTTTTTTTTTTCTTTTTATCATATTAATCAAATACCACTTTTTTTTTTAAGGCAATTGACAAACATAGGAAATGAATTGTCCCATCTCCCTAGCAGTCAGCCACCTATATAAAAGGGATAATTTGCTTGAGTGGTCGAAGTCATTATTAATGGATTACATCACGATGAAACATTGGTGCTCATTGTCAAACACTTGGATACTGTCAATTTTTTTTTTTTTTTTTTTAAAAAAAAGGAAAACAAAACAAAAAAATAATGATTGCTATAGAATAATAGAAAAGTGAAGAATTGTATTGAGAAATGAAAAAATTTCTTTTGTAATGAGTTTTTTTAATTAAATATTAATAAAAAGTAAATGATTAGATATAAAAAATGAATAATGTGATATAAAAAGTGAGAATGTTTTGATATCAATTTAAAAAATAAAAAATAAAAAATAAAGTGAATAGTATTTAGAATGAATGGTGTTTAACAAACCGAGCCATTAATTTTATTTTATTATTTTGACATATTTAATATTATTATAATTTTCTAATGCCAACAGTTGAATAGTAAATTTGGTGAAAGACACCGACTCTTCGATACTCTTTAGATCGATGGATGTAAATTCTTTAGCATTGATATAGTTTTGAGAAGTACTATTCTTATGATTTTTCTAAGTAAGAGAAAATTGATATACAATTTCAAATGAAACATTGTGAACTTGATGTGCTAAATCATTCAATTTTTTTTTTTTTTTTTAAATAATTATCTTCCATTTGCAAAATTATGTTGTGGATTGATGGAAACATAAAAATTAGAAAAATATTATCTTATTGATAAATTGATTAGTTTTGTTTTGACTTTTCTAATGTCTACAACAACTACCAAATGTGAATTTTTAGATATAAAAGTTGTTAAAACAATATTTCTTAACAAAATAGATGATGAATTTCTTTCAAATAATTTAGTTATCTACGTTGACAGGAAAATTTTTGATACAATGCGTAAGATGAAATTTTAGACACTTTTTATTTTGTATTATTTTTGTTTTTACTTTTGTACTAGTGCCTACATTTTATCTTAGTGATATATCACTTTGACATATATTTATGACATGCATCTTATAGATATGGTTTTCTAATACACATATTATTGTATTATAATTTTTATTTTGAATTATATTTTACTTTTATATATTATAATAAAAATATAATATATAAAGAGAATAAAATAAATTATCTTCTATTATTTTAATTAGGTCCACCCTTATTAAGACAAATTCCAATCCCTGTCACTTCTAACCGTGCTCGAAACAAAAGCAGGCAAAGAGAAGTTGAGACCGAACAGATCAATTACTACTTGTCTTGTAAAAGGAAATGGACTTTTTTTTTTTTTTTTTTGGTTCAATTTTTTTTCTTTTTGGCTCAATTTTTTTTTTTTTTTGGCATTCGAGTTTGAGCATCAAGGACCACACATGCAATTTTTCTTCCACCTGGATTGAATCTATAGCACTCTAATTATTTTGATGGCTAACATAACAACCACGTGCACCTTGTCCTAAATTTAATTGAGGACATCAAACATACTTGATATTTGACAGAAAGCAACACTTGTGAGAGCAAGCTGTCCAATTTCATTCCACTAAGAAAAAGAAAACTTTTTCTTAAACCAACCTGTTCTAGCTAGGGGAGGGGATTTGGCAAACTCCTACTTGCACAAACGAGCAAAAAGCATACCATAAAATAGAGAACAAAACATCAAACACTTTTGTCGTCAAGAAAGAAATATGCCCTTCATGAATAATGAAACCTAGAACAGAAATAGTGATACAATAATTAGTGTGAAAATGTAGAATAAATCTGCACTAATTAAGTGACTTATTAAAGGAGAAATATAAATCCCAAAAACAAAATACCGCACGAAAAGACAGCAGATAATAAAGTGACTGATGATTGAATACGTCCCTTGTCCTTCCTTATCATCACCCCTTCAATTATTGGAAAATTCATAATTAAGATATAGAAGGAGATGAAAACTTGCACAAACATCTTGTCCCATTCGCCAAGAAACATCACCCTAAAAAGTCCACCAGTAAATGAAGCCATGTTGAGGATGATTAGGGCAACCATGGGAACAAGAAACATATTTGATGTTTGGAAATCAAATTTTCCCATTTGGTATAGTTTGACTCGTTCATCGTCCTCAACTTTGTTGGTGGGCAAGAAACTGGCTTCTCTCACCCCCATCCTCTTCATAATAGCATCCAAGCTTCCATATAAGTGAGTTGTAATTGATTTAATCATCCATATCCTTTGTTCATTTCTCCATGATTGGAATGACCCTCCCGTTGTGAGAACCTCTTGTAAATGCTTAGAAATGGCCGATAAAAAGATGAACACAAATATAACGAAATGTGGGTTTGAGACCTGTGACACGTACAATAGATGTATATTAATTAGGGTAAGAGTGAGATTGTGTGTAACGTTTTGAAGGCACGACAATATGTGGTTATATGTGGTTACGTGTTCATACCTTTGGGTACAGGGTGATGCCATCAAGTAGACAGAGCTGGGGAATAGTGGCGAAACACCATAGTGGGAAGAAATAGATCAAAGGGAAAAATGTAAGATCCCCATAGATCATGCTCTCGAGAAGAGAAATTCTTGGTGGTCCATATATAAGAGGGCAGAATTTTGATAAACCCACTTCTACCAATCCGGAGCTCCATCTGGTGCCTTGACTCAGTAAGTCATTCAAATTAGTGATGCCGCTTCCCAAGAATTGTGGCCTCAACGGATCACAATAAACTGAAGTCCAACCTTTGCAACGTAACATGAACCCTGTAAATAAATCTTCTGTCACAGAATCATACAAGAAACCGACCTGCATGCCAATTAGGAGAAATAAAATTACTTTTATGAAGTACCCCAATCAATCAATAATTGAAAATTATGCTTCCATTTGTTTTGACTTAAAATAGTTTCTCGAAAATGTTTTTTTTTTTTTTTTAAATATATTTTTCAGTGTTTTGTCCGATTGAAAATTGTGGTCAAACCGAGAATATTTTTGATTGACAAAAAAACTTTCTTTAATTTTCATAAAATAATTTTATTTTTTTAAAACTGTAAACTATTTTTCGAGTTTAAACTTCTTCTTCTTACACGCACTTTCTCACACTTCATTCCTTACTGCCGTCCAAATTTTTTTGAGAGAAACCATTTTCTTTTGCAGAAAAAAATTTCAAACAAAAAGTATTTGAAGTCTAAACAATTGGAGTTTAAATATATAAAAAGAAAATTTGATGAGGTTTACTTGCCTCTTTTCCCCATTTAGTATCATTTTCATAGGCAACGGAGGCTAAGAATTGAGTCTCTTTTAGCAATCCATCCTGACTGTTGATCACATTAGGCTTGTGGTTTTGGCGAAAGGATTTGATTAACTCATTAGATGAACCAAATGATTGTTTAAGTTCCTCGAGATTAACGTCTGCAAATTAAAAGACGAATGATAATCAGTTTCTATATCCATTAATATTAATCAAGATAAGAAAATAGCAATACACAAAAAATCCAACGAACCTTGCTGTATGACACCTCGACGCAATGACTCCCTCTTGATATAAAAGCCTGTCCCAGACACGACGGGTCCATTAAGTCCATCAAAACCTTGCCATAGCACCTAAACCAATGGGTACATAGAAAAATCTTTGTGAAAATTTCTACCTTCTTCAATGTAAGTCAACACTTTTTCAACAGAAAAAGAAAAAGAAAGTTCCCATACGTACCGAAAAACATGACCTCAGCTGACTGTCATAGATGTCGTTCTTACTGATATTGTGGAATCTCTGAGGGAATTGAACAAAAGCTAGGGAGGGTGAGATGTTAGAATCAAGGTGGAAGCACATTGCACGCCTTGCTGAAGTGGGGTCATTGCAATACATGTCACAATCTAACACTAGCATGTAGGGGGAGTTGCTTATCAAGCTTGATACCCTTTGCTGCAATATATAATTATGTCAGTCGTCTAAGTTAATTATTTATATATATGCCGTTGACGCAGCAATTTAAGTTAATAAGATGATTAAGTAAATTTCATTATTTAATTAAATATTTTTTAACAAAATATAGGAGGCCAGGGAAGATTCATACGAGGACATTGAGTGCTCCAGCCTTAAAATGGTGGGGATGAGAAGGCCTCTTCTCACGGGAAACATAAACAAGGAGAGGCATCTTAGCTTGGTCTACAGGCGGAACGGTGTCATTGGCATGATCATCTTGTATCACCTGCATGCCATTAATGCCAAACTCTTGAGAATTAGACAATCTGAGTAATTCATCGACAAACCTAACCTTGTCTACGCCATGTCGGATATTGGATAACTTTTTTAAGTAATTTTACAAGAAATAAAGACAAAATATAATATTTTAGATAAGGAAAAGACAATCTAAATATATATATATAAAATATTGTAGTTTTAGAACATCTGGTAGATGCTAGAAGAAGAAATAAAAAGTGATACCTCAATAACAGAAGGGTGATCTCGTGCAGTGATCCGACCATTGTCGTTTGTCCCACCTCTTTCTCTTACTTTTGCAATAGAATCCTTGAACACCTCGTACCTTTCCTGCATGCGCCGCCAATATTAACGGTGGCCGCTAAAACTCATTTTAATTACGAGTCGTAGGTACATTAATTTGAAAGTAGAATAATGTCGACTCCTAGAGCTAACCTTAATCTTCTGTCGCTCAGTCGTGAACTCCGAGCTTCCAACACCTCCATCATCCTCCGGAGCCGAAAAATAAGCCTGTGGGCAACTGGTGGCGATCCTGTACCTCCTACAAAAAGGAAGCCACCCCCTTGCAAACCACCAAGCCTGCCTCATGCCATGCAAAGTCAGAGGAGAACCCCCGTCATCTGAAAGATACACGTGGAGCTTCTCCGGCGGGTAGTCGAGCGCCATGGCTGATAACACCGTGTTCATCACCTCCACAGTCGGTTCCCTGTCTGGATCCGCCGTGCATATGAGGACGTCAATGGGCGGGAGCTTATCGTCGTCCGGCAATCTTTCTGGAAATACTGTTCGAGTAACGGGACGCCAGCGATATGCTTGGCTGAGGAGCCATATGAAGGAGAGGAGGAGCTCCGAAGCGAACAAAAGCAGCCATGGTAGAGTTGGGGATGCTCTGGTCTTGGGATCTTGGAAGAGGAAAGAGGCTCTGTAGTAAATCAAGAAAGCTATAGCTATGGAGTGAATAAGCGAATGTGATCTGTTGATAAATATGGATAGTTTGTGCACATGGCGGACATGGAGAGGCACAGAATCCTCCATTGTTTACTTCACTACTGCTCCGTCTGCTCGCTTGTGGGATGGTGTTAATTTGGTCCGGCACAATGGTATGGTATGGTTTATATACCGGGAAAACGCAAAATGAGTCCACATGTTTACTTGATTTCTAACTAGATTTTTTTAATATTCTAACACAAAAAATACTAATTTAATTTGTTCGTGACAATAAATTTATTTAAGATAATGTGACTTATCAGAGCCAATCACACATAATTACGTGGCTCTTTTAGAAAAAGGGTCATGCTTTTTTTTGAAAATTTTACCTCCCAATTTTTTTAATTTTGTCACCTAAACTCTAAACGCAGCTTTCAGCCAATGAATTAATAAAATTATGACACGTATCGCATTAACTTAATCAAAAATCTGCTAGTAGCGAATAATTTTTTTTTTTTTTTACTTAATTCAAAAACTTCTAAGTTTATTTTAAAACGTGCATGATTTTGCATTTTTTTAATTATATATATATATATATATATATATATCAGATATGATTTTGATTTTTGAATTATCAGCCGATCATGAAGCCGTTCAGGAGTTGAAAAAGTCGTAGATAAGACTTAAGAGACGTGGAGGCGTCTATGGTGACGCACAGACTGATGTAAGACTTTATAAAAAGACAAAACAAATTTGTACGCATTTGGACGTCTCTGGTGCGTGCAATTGAAAGTGAAAGTGAAAGTGAAAGTGATATTCTTTTGGGAAAGGGTCAAAAAGCCAACGTTTTCCAGCGGTTCATTGGATTTAACCCATTGTTGAAGGCTTTAAAAGCCACGTCAAGATTTATGGGTAGATCCGTTGAATGGTAATCGACTTGTGGCTTGGCTGCTATTTGGTAGTGCTTGGAGCCCAAGAAACAAAATTGTTCGCAAGTATGGAAAGGTCAAGCTTTTAAAGATTAATTTTATTGAATTCGTGAGTTTTTAAGATTAACTTTTGGAGTGGTGTTAGGTAATATAAATTTTATTATAAAGTTATTTATAGATTGACATGCATGATAATGCATATATAATTTATGAAATAATTAACCAAATTTGACTTATTAATTATAAATTAACACATCAATTTATAAATAACTTTAAAATAAAAATTGTATTACTTTTATTTTTTTTTTTTAAAAAAAAAAACTTTAGACTTGTTCTTTGGGAGGTACAATATATATAAATTTCAATAATCAATAAATGTAGCCATTCAAAGGTTGACAAATGACATAGCTTTGATTGGTTGGAGAAAGGGAAGGTGTTAAAAGTAGAGCAACAAATGGATGTCTCATTAGGGATTTGATTGAGCATATGTAATTGGAATAAAGTAACTTTATTTTATGGCGTGATACATTAAATAATCACCAATCTTTTTTCCTTTTTTTAGGAAAATCTTTCATATCCATTCATTAAAAAAAAAAAACAAAAAAAAAAACTCTTACATCAAAGAACATAAAATTTTGATAAATTATAGTCCAAGTTATGAGGTTACAAGAGCAGACTCAATTTAATACATAGGTAACCCATGTTCTTAACTTTTATTTTCTCGGTCATGTGAGTAAAACCCTCACCTGAAACTAATCATCTTCGACCCAAAGGGTAGGATAAAAACCTTCACCCCAAAGATCACTCACAAAGTAGTAGATTTAAGGAGAAGTCAAAACCTTATTCCAAAAAAAAAAAAAAGCAAAAAACAAAAACAAAAATACAATAAAAAAGCTAGCAAACAGCTACAACAGCTAAAGCGAGGGAGGCAAAGCACAATTGGCCTGCGCAGAGTGGACGAGATGGAGCCGTTTTGAGCTGATGGGCAGCTGAGGAGCTGGGGGAGCATGGCGGGTCGGCATGTGGCTGAACAAAACCAGTTGAGGAGACTAGATCTAGATTTGAAAAACTACATCTAAAGCTCAACCGATTTTGGGGAAGCGAAGAGCGGCGTAGCACGATGGAGGGCAGAAAAAGGCAGCGCAACATAAGCAATGGATGGCTGGAGCAACTAGTGGTCGAAAAAACCCAAAAAAAAAAAAAAATTGAAAAATAAGAAGAAAAAAAAACAAGAAGGGGAGGGGGGAGGAAAGAAGAGGGGAGTAGAGGGGCAGGGAAAGGAGGAGGGAGCAAGCATTTTAGACACTTAGATGAGATGAATGGCTAACATTTATGAATTTGAAAATCTCAAATTAAAAGGAAATTCTATGGGATCTCAATCCATTAATTAGATACTATTTATTACTTTTTTTTTTTTTATCATATTAAAGCCTTAAAAAAAATTAGAAAAAAAAATTATTGGATAATTATTAGTTGGGGGCCCTAGCTAGGAGACCGCCTAGTTCGCCTAAGGCTTGAGCTGGCGCTGCATATATCATTACTAAAAAATCTTACCTTGAATGTGAAAAACCCGCAGTGAGAGAGAGGGATAGACAAAGAGTATCTTATCTAATGGAGTGAATTGAGGGAAACCAATGAAAAGACGAGTGTGAAAGAGGTAGTTCAATACGTTGGGACCACGCTTAATGAAGCAGAAGTGTTAGGATGGTCCATCTTCATGTGCGGACCAACTCACATGGACTAGTAAACAAAAGGGTTGCTATCCTTTTGTTTGCTATATAAAAAGGAACACACCTACGTGTGTTTAGGAGAGACTAAGAGACAAAAAGAAATAAGGAGAAGAAAGAAACAGTGACAGCGCAAGGGAGAGAAAGAGAAAAGAAAAGAAAAAGAAAAGGGTTTGCCTAACCACATCCGTCAGAGATCGGAGGTTTGTTTGTGGTCCGATCTTAATGCAATTTTAGAGTGTTGCTCCTGACGATGAGTGCTACGTATTGATTGGTGTTAATCGTTGGAATTCCTCTCCAGTCGCTTGGTTGCTAATACCTACTTGGTGAGATCTTTCTTTATTCTTGTTGGAATCCACTTTAGAGTGATGAATTTATATTTAATCCAAGAATGCATGTATTCATGATGTGGTGATAACCTCTAGATATTTCTCTAGGGAAAACAATTGTAAACTCATTATTGTTGATAGTGGAAGATTTAATTGGATTAGATCCCGTGGTTTTTACCTTCGCATTAGAGGGTTTTCCACGTAAAAATCTTGGTGTCTTGCTTGTGGGTTTGCTTAATTATTATTTTGCTATTGTGTAACTATTTAATTTGCACAAAGAGTGGTAGATTAATTTCGCTGAGCATCTGTTCACCCCTAACAAAGTGGTATCAGAGCCTTTGGTTCATTATTCGTATGGAGTTCTTGTGTGAATTAAATGGAAGAGTCATCTAATAGCATGATTAAACTCATAGCTTCCAATTATTCAATTTGGAAGACTATGATGAAAGATATTTTGTATTGTAAGGAATTGTTTGACCTCATTGAGTTGAAAAGGTGTCAAACTAGTTGCTGCAACCAACAATGATTGGAATAAATTGAATAGGAAAACCGTTGGATATATTAGGCAGTGGGTTGATCAAAGTGTCTTTCATCACGTAGCTAAAGAAGTTGATGCTTATGGTCTTTGGCAGAAGTTAGAGTCTTAATGAACGAAAGACTACTCAAAACAAAGCCTTTATGATAAGAAGACTTGTGAATTTGAAGTACAAAGATGGGCATAGTGTTACGGAGCATCTAAGTAATTTTTCAGGGAATGTTGAATAAGTTGTCTATCATGAAACTTGCACTAGATGATGAGGTGCAAGCATTATTTGTGTTGAGTTCTTTGCCAAACAATTAGGAAACCTTGGTGGTGTCACTCAGTAATTCGGCTCTCAATGGTGTGATAACTATGGGTATGGTAAAAGATAGCATGTTCAATGAAGAGGCAAGAAGAAAAGAGCAAGGTATTTCTTCTTATTTAGAAGCACTTGTTATAAAAAGGCGGGGGAGAAGTAAAAGCAAAAAACCTCACAGGTATGACAGTCGTGACAAGTCAAGAGGAAAGTCCTATTCAAAAATAGACATAAAATGTTTTCACTATGGCAAGCCTGGGCATATAAGAAGAGATTGCAGAAAGTTTAAGAGTGAACAATTGAAAAGAAAAGACGAAAAACGTCAAGAAGAAAAAGACACTGCAGCAGTTGCATCTGATGGTGATGTGGTATTTGCTTTTGATGAAGTTTGTGCTAATTTCGCACGTGATGAATCTACGTGAGTAGTTGATACAACAGCATCTTTTCATATTACTCCACATAGAGATTTCTTCTCTTCCTACACCAGTGGCGATTTTGGTTAGGTTAGGATGGGAAATGAAGCAAAGTGTAAAGTTGTGGGCATGAGAGATATACAATTAGAAACCAGCATTGGGTGCAAATTGATTTTTAAGGATGTCAGACATGTTCCTGAAATGCGCTTCAACTTGATTTTTATTGGGAAACTTGATGATGAATGTTACCACAATTACCTTGGAGGTGGATAGTAGAAACTGAGCAAGGGTTCTCTTATCTTAGCCACGAGAAAGAAGACCAACACTTTCTACAAAACAGCATAGGGAGATGCGATTGTTGTTGAGAATGAAAACTCCACTGAGCTATGACACAAGAGGCTTAGTCACATGAGTAAAAAGGGACTTCAGATTCTTGCCAAGGAATAGCTTCTACCTAATAATAAAGGTACGTCACTAACGCCATGTACTCATTGTCTTGTTGGAAAACAAAGAAGAGTTTCATTTCAAAAATCCTCTTCATCAAGAAAGTTTAATATTCTTGATTTTATTCACACTGATGTATGCACTATGAACACTAAAACTCTAGATGGTGCTCTTTATTATGTTACTTTTATTGATGACCACTCTAGAAAGGTATGGGTGTTTGCTTTGAAAACCAAAGATCAAGTATTGGTGTGTTCAAAGTCTTTCATATGAAGGTTGAAAGAGAAACTGGAAGGCAGTGAAAATGTGTCCGTGCAGACAATGGTGGTGAATACAGAGGATTGTTTGAAGAGTATTGCAAAAGCCATGGCATCAGGCTTGAGAAAACTGTACCTAAGAATCCACAACATAATGGCGTAGCAGAGAGAATGAATAGAACAATTTGTGAGAGAATCAGGTGTATGCTCTTTCATGCAAAATTGCCTAAACATTTTTGGGGTGAGGCAATGAGGACAGCAGTTGACTTGATAAATTTTTCTCCTTCAATTCCTTTGGATGGTGACATTCCTCAAAGGATTTGGACAGGGAAAGATGTTTCTTTTGAACACTTGAGAGTGTTTGGTTGCAGGGCATTCATCCATATTCCTAGAGATGAGAGGTCAAAGCTTGATAGCAAAGTCAAACAATGTATCTTCATGAGTTATGGGCATGAGGAGTTTGGTTATAGATTGTGGGATCCAGTTAATAAAAAAATCATACGAAGCAGAGATGTCATATTCTTTGAAGATCAAACCATTGAAGACTTGGATCAGAAAAAGGTAGAGCCTCTCAGTGAATACCGTGTTGATTTGGATCCAGTTATTCCTCCTTGTATGATGCATGATGAACACATGGGAGATGTACAAGAAGAATAGGTTGATACAGTTGGTGAAAATGGTGAGCCTGCAATTGATAATGTAGAGTCGGAAGAGCACCCAGACCAAGCTTCTTCAGAACCAGCCGCTGAGATTCAGTTGAGGAGATCTTCCAGAGACCGAGAGCATTCCAGAACGTATTCAGTTAATGAATATGTATTACTTTCTGATGGGGTAGAGCTAGAAAGTTATTAAGAGGTTATGCTACATGACCAGAAAAATTAATGGTTAGAAGCCATGCAAGACGAGATAAAATCCTTGCATGAGAATCTCACATATGATTTGGTGGAACTGCCTAAGGGCAAGAGAGCACTTAAGAATAAATGGGTGTTCAAATGCAAGATTGAACCAAACAAATCACAACCAAGGTACAAGGCGCGACTAGTTGTAAAGGGGTTCGGTCAAAAGAAGGGCATTGATTTTGGTGAAATTTTCTCACCTGTGGTAAAGATGTCTTCTATCAAAGTTATTTTGAGTTTGACTGCCACAATGAATTTGGAGATTGAACAGCTTGATGTGAAGACTGCTTTCCTTCATGGTGACTTGGAGGAGGAAATTTATATGGAGCAACTAGAGAGGTTCACAGCTAAAGGCAAAGAATACTTAATGTGTTGGTTGAAAAAGAGCTTGTATGGACTCAAGCAGGCACTGAGACAGTGGTATAAGAAGTTTGATTCTTTTATGGTTAATCATGAATATGACAGAACTACATCAGATCATCGTGTGTTTGTGAAGAAATTTTCTGATAGAGAATTTATTATTCTCTTACTATATGTGGACGACATGTTGATTGTTTGTCGTGACATTAGTAAAATTGACAGACTGAAGAAAGAATTGAGTAAGTCCTTTGCTATGAAGGACTTGGGACCCCCATAGCAAATCCTTGGTATGAAGATCTCTCGTGATAGGAAGAAAGAAAAATTATGGCTATCATAAAAGAGTTATATCGAGAAGGTATTGAACAGATTCAACATGAGCAAGGCAAAACCGATGAACTCTACACTTGCAGGTCATTTGAAGTTGAGTTCAAATCAAAGTCATACAAGTGAGAAAGAAAAAGGTGAAATGAAGAAAGTACCTTACGCGTATGCCATGGTGTGTACGAGGGCTGATACAGCTCATGCAGTTAGAGTTGTCAGTCAGTTCCTTTCTAATCTTGGCAAAGAACATTGGGTAGCTGTGAAATGGATTCTCAAGTATCTTAGAAGTACTTCGAGAGTATGTTTATGCTTCAGCAATGGTCAATATGTGCTTGATGGGTTTACATACGCAGATATGGCTGGGGATATTGATTCTAGAAAATCTACTTCAGGGTACCTAATTACTTATTCACGGGGAGCAGTGTACTGACAGTCCAGATTGTAGAAGTGTGTTGCTTTGTCTACCACAGAGGCAGAGTACATTGCTATCACTAAAGCGGCCAAAGAATTGTTATGAATGAAAAAGTTCTTACAAGAATTGGGTCTACAGCAAGAGAGGTATGTGCTTTACTGTGACAGCCAGAGTGCCATCTATCTCAGTAAGAATTCAACTTTCCATTCAAGATCGAAGCATATCGATGTTACGTGTTATTGGATTTGTGATGCACTGGAAGATAAGCTGTTACAGACTGATAAAATCCATACTGATGATAATGGGTTAGATATGATGACTAAATCGTTGCCTATGCAAAAGCTTGAAATTTATAGAAGCGTGGCGGGCTTGGTGGAACCTCCCACATAATCGGGAGGGGGAGCATTGTTGGGGTGGTCCCTCTTTATGTGGGGACCAACCCACGTGGACTAGTAAACAAAAGGGTTGCTACCCTTTTGTTTGCTACATAAAAAGGAACACACCTACGTGTGTTTAGAAGAGACTAAGAGACAAAAAAAAAAAAAAGGAGAAGAAAGAAACAGTGATGGCGCAAGGGAAAGAGAGAGAAAAGAAAATAAAATGAAAAGGGTTTGCCTAACCACATTCATCAGAGATCGAAGGTTCGTTTGTGGTCCGATCTTGATGCAATTTTAGAATGTTGCTCCTGACGACGAGTACTATGTATTGACTAGTGTCAATCGTTGAAATTCCTCTCCAGTCGCTTGGTTGCTAATACCTTTTTGGTGAGATCTTTCTTTATTCTTGTTGAAATCCATTTTAGGGTGATGAATTTATGTTTAATCCAAGAATGCATGTATCCTTAATCTGATGATAACCTCTAGATATTTCTCTAGGGAAGATAATTGTAAACTTATCATTGTTGATAGTGGAAGATTTAACTGGACTAAGTCCCGTGGTCTTTACCTTCGCATTGAAGGGTTTTTCAAGTAAAAATCTTGGTGTCTTGCTTGTGAGTTTGCTTGATTATTATTTTGTTACTGTGTTACTATTTAATTTACACAAAGAGAGATAGATTAATTCCGCTGAACATTTGAAATTGATATTCACCCCTAACTAAGGATACTAGTGTTGGGTGATTTTGGGCCTCTCTCAATCCCAAAAGTTAGCTCAAGAGGTGAGACTTTCCCTCACACTTATAAACTGACCATTAGCCCATTCCACAACCGATGTGGAATAAATCTAACAAGAGATCACTAGTTCGAATCCCTATTCCTCCCTTTTGTGTGAACATGTAAAAAAAATAAAAAAAAATAAAAAAAAAAAATACGACAAATTTTACACAAGAAATGAGTTATCGATTGTTCTCGAATTTTGTTCTCCACCACCTAACCATTCTGATAATGACTAGGATTGTCAACTAACATTCTTCAAAAGTTTCAGATATTTAATAGAATACATTGGTCAAGAACTTTTTTACTAATAAATAGAATACATTTAAAAACTGTGACTTGGCAGTCGGCTCATCTTAATTCAACTTTGATACGGCCGGTAGCGTTGGGTTAATTTGAGCTGTCGGTAGTTTTTTTGTCTTCAATTGGCCATGAATTGACCTTAACAATTAACAACACTTGGTTTCAATTTATATTACTTATCAATTGCTATATGGGGTAGAACTAGTATTTAAAGTTTGGAGGGAGCAAAAGAAAAAAAATTAAAAATTTAATCTTTAAAGGATTATAGGAATATTTAAAAAAATAATAAAATAATAATAATAATAATAATAAGGGCGTGGGGGATTGAAGTCCCCTCGAGCTACCATGTAGTTCCACCCATGCTCACGAACGTGCTATTGTGTCACTCTCTTTTAGGGTTTGAACAAAATAGCACGATCATGAGCACGTTCTTGCGGTTGTCTAGGCATTTCTCCAAACAGTTGGTCAAATTATTGATATTGCCTAAGAAATTGTCATTTTTGCTATTTTTTTTAATTGTGTGGCAATAATGATTAGGCCAGACAATTTATTTGGCCTATTTTCAATTTTTTTTTTTTTTTTTTTTTTTTTTGACATGTCCGCACAAGAGGGGGAAGAGGGATTCGAACTAGTGACCTCTGCTTCATTAAGCGGGATCCCAGCTGATTGAGCTACCCCTTGAGGACGCCTATTTTCAAATATTGATGTCATTGTTGGAGCATCCCACCCTTCTTATGTATTCTGTATTCTTTTATTAATAATATCTCACTAAAAAAAGAAAAAACACAATACCCAATCTATTGGTTGCCATTTCAGCAATTGAGCATGAGTCACAACGGCCCATTAAACCAAGAAGTCCACAGAAGCCCAATTTTTTTTTTAACACATTTCCATTCTCATATATAGAGTCGTAGACCCAACGTACAATTGACTTACGATGAGCCGAGGTGGCAGCTAATGAAATGGACCAATGGCAATGGTTGGTTTATATACAAGCGCTCATCATTCCTTCAAAATTGGAGAAATGCTTTACATTTTTTTTTTTTTCAAATTTCTTTTCCCGATCTGGTCGTTCAAGAAATAAATAGGTTTTGATATATATATATTTTTTAAAAAACGAACATGAATCCAAATCATTTGAGAAATGGAATTTGAAAAAAAGTGTTGGTGTACGTAGCATTTCTCTCAAAATTGGGCATAGTTAAACACTTTACTGTCAATTATAAGCAAAATCGTTAAGTCGTCCAAAACTATAGGATTGAAATCGTTAAGTCTTCCTTAAGAAGTTTTATTGAGTTGAAGAAATCCTGCGCTGCCTAATTACTGCTATGCATAGTGAAAATAACATATTTGATTTCTTTCTCAGAAACTTCAGTTGATAAAGAAGCTTATTCTCGATCAACTGAGATACTCGTGCTGCTTTGTTTTCATCAAGCATGTGTTGAGTTTCTTTCAACTAATCTTCTATAATATTCTTCAGCCATACACTCTAAATTTGATTTGCTTCCTCCACTTTAATCCCATTATCATCCCATAAAAAAGTTGATAAGGTTCTTTGAATTTCTGACCTTTACCACTCTGAAAGTATGCAATATTGTGATCACCAAGGTTTAACCAGTTGTTTCGGGAATTTTGCTTCAGAAAGTTCTCCTCAGCCTTGCATATATAGAGACACATATATATTCTTGCATGTATTCACTTTGTTTCTGTTTAAAGTCAGCTTTCCCATGAGATGCAAATGAAGTCCTTTTGAGCTTGTTCTAACCAAATTCGTGGTTAATTAGTAAAATTATTCAAGACTATAATACCATGCATCAGTGGTAGCACATGTTCCAAATATTGTTGGATGGTCTTGGGCCCAGGGACGAAGCCAGCTTTGAGTTTTGTGGGAGAGACTAAGGGCCAAAATTTTTTTAGAGAAGAACCAATTGGCAAAAAATATCTTAAATTATTATTTTTTTTTGCCTTAAATTTTTTTTTTCTTTGTAATTTGGGGACCATGGCACTACCCCTAAATCCGTCCCTACTTGGGCTTCTCTCAACCCTAAAAAGCCAATTCAAGAAGTAAAGCTTTCATTTTCACTTATAAGATGACCATCAACTTTTTCCACAACCGATGTGGAATAACTCTAACAATCTCTTCCTCACACATTGGACCCTGGGTCGAAGCGAAGACAATCCGTTTCTTCCGTGGGTTGTTGGACCGAAATTAGTTTATTGGTTAAACTTAGTCTCTTTCAACCCTTAAAGCTAGCTCAAGAGGTGATACTTTTCTTCTTATTTATAAATTAACCACCAATTCATTTTACAACTAATGTGGGATAACTGTAGCAAATATCTAGGCCAATGCCAATGCCAATGGACAAGCTGCTTATCCCATCACAACCGAAAAATAAACTCTATTTCGTCCCTACTCACCCAGGTGTCAGCCACCTTTCCCCACTTAAGCAATAGCAAAGTAAGAAAAGCTCTTAATTTGCACTTACAAAACAACCAATAAGCTTCTTAGTTTCCACATGTGCCTTTAGCTTCGATTTAGTCCGACCAAGAAGAGTGTGCAAGAGAGAGAGAAAGCTAGCTAGGGAGAGAGAGAGAGAGAGTGATGGAATGTTTTCTTCAAACGAGAGAAGCAATGTTCAAAGTTGATGAGACAGGAACCAAATGGCAAAGGCATTTGATTCTCATGAGTTACAAAGCTTCATTCACAGCCTACAGTACCCTCTCTTTCGTCTGAGTCTCTAGGCCATAGATAAACATGGCCATTTATTATTATATGCAAAAAAAGTCAGCTCAAATTTTCTTAAACCATGAGTAGACGAGACAGCTAGCACCGTGTTGCACTGCGAGTAAACCCTGCAATTTCGGCTGTAGAACCTTATAAATCACAGCCATATTTAGCATGGCATGGATGCCTCTGATTGGCCGCTAGTCTTTCACCAAATCTAGCCTGAACATGGGAAGGATCTTCTGTCTAGAAGGGTTTCCCTGATAACCATCTCTCTTTTTTGCCGGAAAATGGTGAGGGGAAATCTTGGTGCACTGAGATTTCCTTTCTATCAAGTAATGAGGCTGTGTAAATCAATGCTTCATTCAATGTCATGGAATTGGGTGGCACAGCTGAACCACCTGCCACTCTCTCCCCTTATTCTGTATTTAATGGAGCACAATTACAATTTTATCACTTAAAATAATGATTTTTGTAAAAGGGCCCAGAATTGTACCCTTTGATCAGTTGTAGTTTGGGTGCCTTTAGCGCTTGAATTTATGAGCATTTCCATATATTATGTAGAAAACGGACAAAGCAATTGTAAGAAAAAAAAAAAAAAAAAAAATCAATGTTGACAGCAATCCAACTGCAATTCCAAAGAAAATTCTCGAAGACGGAGAAGACACTCAGAAATGTTGCCAAAAAAGCTGGTTGTAATGGCACATGAATGATAAATGTTATAAGTATTAATAAAGGAAATTCATTTGAACTTAACTATGCTTGTACATGAAACTACATGATAGTTGTACAGTGGTGAATGAGACATCAACTGGGGCTGGGACAAAAAATAACTAAGATTGAATGTATTTAAGATCTAAATCCGAATCTAGGACTTCTGTTAAACCAAAAAAGCTCTGCAAAGAGAGCCAAAGGTGGAGAAGATTTGCTAGAAGAGAACAAAAAGAATGGTGACATGCATGTGAAAATTGAAATTGTAATTGACATCAAATTGACATTTTTATGTACGGATAGAATTCTATTTACCAAAGATTTGCACAATATTCGATCCCTTAAAGTTATTTGTCACATAATTAGGTGTGTAAATTGGAAATGGATAGCAATTCCCTATATGTATTGATAGGAGGAATATATTCCCTAAACCGTATTTAGAACACCAAACTTTAAGAAAGGGTTGGCCGTAAGAAGACATGACCTTCGAAATCTTCCATGACACAATATTGGGTCAATAATCTATTTATTTTAATTAAGGGAAAGCACCTCTTTTTCTTTTTTCTTTTTTTTTTCCTTCTCTTTGTTCAAGGAAAGGTTTTAACATCTTGATAGTTGTTGCCTTCAAAAGGTACTGTCAGGTGCCCTTTTATTTTTGACCCTCATTAAGCTGACGTTGATTTGCCAATTTTTTTTGGTAATAAATGGTGTAGGTGGAAACGGATAGACAAAATGGTGAGACAAAGTTATTCAAGTTTTAAAAAATAAGAATAATTTTGTACAAATTTTTATACCATTTTGCTTTAATAGAATAGAATGGAGAGATCCATTTCCTCATAGTCAGAATTTGACAGTGTAAATGATGTCATTTTAGAAAGCTCATTCTTCCTAGCCTTCTTATCCTTCTTATAATTATTTACAAAAAGGAAAGTTTGTATTTTATTTTATTTTTCCTTCTTATATATCCATGGTCATCCACTTCATTGTTGTTTAGTTTACCAGTAGGTCCATAAACCTATGCATTATCTAGTGTCGAACAAAATAAAAAGATTAAATACTGAATGGTAAAATTAACATTTTTCAGCATTTCTTTTTCTAGCAGCCTTCTGTTTAGTCATTGAAAATTGAATTAGTATGTATAGTAAGCCAAAAAAATATATGCGGATAATTTTTTTTATTCTACTTTGACACTATATATTAAGATATATCTTAATAACGAATTACTCAATACGCTTAATTAATCTGTTCAAGAATAACACATTTAGTGTTTTATTTTTTTATTTTTTTAACGTCTCTTTGATATTGTGGCATCCGACATTGCATGGGTATGTGAATGATGATGTGCTTACATGTATATTCACACCCTTCTTGACAATAATACATTTTTAAAGTTGTGATGACCATGAACCTATTAAAACTTTGCAGTGAAGCGGAAGTCAAAATTTGTGTTTGGAAGTATTTCCAATGGGTCTCCCATTCTCACGTCCATTAGGATTAAGAGTAGAAAATATCCTCATTTATCACATTTTTCTCCTTATCAATAAAAAAAAATTAAAAAAAAAAGTCAAAATTTAAGTTTATCTTTCTATTAGGGTCTTGGCCGGCATTGTATAAAGAAATAATTATGAAAATAATTAATGAGTATTATTTTCTACAAGGGTCCATTAATCAAGGCCATTAATTGTCACTGATTAATTAGATGCATGATTGTTACTTGTTAGGATCCTTTCCATCAATCGGCTTAAAAAGTTAAAACCCTTAAAGGCAAGACCTTCATCTTCAAGGTATGTTTGTTTGTTTATAAAAATGGAATAGTCGTTATTAATTGCTTGAGATATAAGTCGTTACGCTACCAAACACAAATCAACTAATACGACACTTTGTTGATGAGTAATTGAGGAGGTTCTCCAACCTAAGAATTTCATTCATGAATGTTCATTGGTTCGTACATTACATTCATTTATATCACCAAGTACATTAGATATAAGTCGTTTTATGGTCAAGATTTTGTTTTACTATATGACTACATGCATCTAACTGTAATCATGATAACACATCATTAAAATTGAGAAATGCTACAATTCTTCTTGATGTTCTCTTAGTGTTTTCCTGGTCCTACGTGAATATTATTTTCTAAAAAAACATAAAATAACTTATCCTACTTATACTTCAGAAAATAATAATAATAATATCCATGTAGGACCAAGAGAATAGCAAGAGGAACTGTAACATTCCTCTTTAAAATTAAGACTAGAAGTTACGTGAGAGATTAATTAGCTTTGCTGAAAAAAGGATGGAATAGGATCCTCTTAATTTTGAGTGCAAATGAAAGAAACAATTTCATAATCCATATTTCATTTTGTTGTATCTAATTAATGGTATACATGATATCATGCCATTTAATTTTTTTAAAATAACTTAACAACATATACAATATTAAATTTGTAAAATTTAATCTAGAAGTTAAAACGATTCCTCATAAATACATGCTTCTTTAATATTTATTTTTCAGAGTAATGTTATTTATAAATAGACTGCTATATAACTGTTATGACGTAGCACTAAAAATCAGCCTTTAATTTTTGTTTTTCAAAAGCTGATTGTCATCACCTATCACATCATCAAGTTATACCATGAAATATATACAAGAGTAGAATTATCCCCCTTTTTTTTTTTTTTTTGAGGGAAAAAAGGGATCAAGAGGTGGTAACCAATCGGTGATTGTAAATGGAAAGAGAAATTGAAGGTGAGGAAATGTCAAAAAAAAAAAAAAAAAAAAAAAACAGATTGGGTGAAAGAAAAAAATCACGTAGGATTTGAATTTCTGGTTGCTCTGACTTTGGGTGATGTTACCCTATCAGGGTCCGACGTATGGCCGAAGTCATCAAGACCAGCTCATCTTCATTATTTTGTTTAGACCAGATGAAGAAACACTATAATAGTTGGATATAAATAAAAGAGAAAGCAAAGGATGTCCGCTACTTGTGTGCTAGATTTGGCAAAAAGGCATAACACTGGCAGGCCGAGGTTCCATATGAAGTAAGCACTCGCCAAACATTTAGGATATTTCAGGGGTACCCTCCAATCGGATTTTCACCTTCCATCGGCTTAGGAATTTCATGCCCTTTCCTGCAACTTTTAATCACTACCCTCTAAAACCAACAACCCAACTCTCTCTCATCACCATTTTCATTTTATTTTCTCCAGGTCTGTTTTTTTTTTTTTTTTTTTTTTTCTTTCTTTCTTTTTTCTTTTTATAAATCTTCTTTCTCTCTCTCTCTCTCTCTCTCTCTCACACACACACACACACACACAGCTTTTGAGAGATGTCCGGCCATCTTCCTTTATTTTCTCTTTTCTGAATGATTTGGTATATATGTTCTAGAGTGTATATTATTGTGTTTTTGATCTTGCTAGGTCTGACCGAACCAAAAGCTAGCAAACATCATGGAGAGGAACAGCTTGAACAACAAGTTGAAAGACCCAAGCATTGGCACTAGAGGCATTAAAGACAGCATCAACAACGTTAACATTATGCCTAAGGCTAAGGATTCCCTCAACTGTAATATTAGCCAAAGCCATGGAGGTGATGATTATGTAAATGGGTTTTCATGGCCTCCAAGATCTTACACGTGTAGCTTCTGCAAAAGGGAATTCAGATCTGCTCAAGCTCTGGGCGGCCATATGAATGTCCATAGGAGAGACAGAGCCAGGCTGAGACAGTCACCCCCAAGAGACGGTCAGTACCCTATTCTCAATCTTAACTTTAACCCTAACCCTAACCCTAAGTTTTCATCCTCATCATCATCATCATCATCATCACTATCATTTGCTCGCCCTTTGCCTTGTTTAGTTTCTCCTCCACTTTCTTCATTAACTTCACCATCTTCTGCTTCTCCTGGCGAAGTGCAAAAATGGGGTTTAGTTGGTAGCTTATTTGATTCTTTGAGTCCCAAAAGAAGCACGGATGTAGCTGAAATGAAGAGTGCAAAGTTGGTTAATAAGGGAAAAGAATTTGATGGCTTCAAGCAAGGAGACGGGTGCATGATTTTGAAGAAGCCTGAGATTGTCAGGTTAGACCTGGAGATTGGTCTCCTCAGTGAGTCAAAGGAGGATGATTTAGATTTGGAACTTCGCTTGGGATACTCTTAAAAAAAGGATATGAGCTTTTTCAGCTAACTGCATCTATTTACCATCTGAGAAAATTAAATATAGCAAGATGTATTAAATATATTGTTCCAATTTGGCATGTAGTTCTGTTTTATGGCTTAATTAATTATCTCAATCATTTCCTGAAGTATATGTTAACTGTTTTGAACTCATTCTCCATCTCTTATGGGCTATATATGGCTAAGATAAATACTTGCTATTTCATCAGATTTGTTGGTGTCCTATGCATTGCAAAGACTCGATCGATCGGCTTTAAGTTTTGAATCATCTCATCTCTTGTTTGTTTGTTTATTCATGAGAGAGACAAAGAGTTCTCAGATTTTTTTTTTTTTTGGGGTGTTCTCCTTTACTCTAGTTATTGTCGTTGGTGTTGTACATCTTGGTAGGTTAACTGTTACTTAACAACAATGGCTGTTGGTTTACTTAAAAAAAAAAAAAGGTAAAATTGTGAATTAGTACTAGAGGGCCTCTTGGGTGATTTTTCCACCTAGAAATGAGGAGACCAACTTGTTCTTTAATTTTTTTTAATACTCTTGGAGAAGGATGTGTGACTGTTAAATGATAACTAAGAAGAAGATGAAGATAAACAATAGAATGTCCAATCTAGGTTGCTTGTAAGCAGCCAGTTTATATATATATTAAAAAAAAAAAAGAGCGTTACATGGTAGATAGATAGATATTTTGTCAAGTGAGATTCCATGCATGATGATGCATGGATTTGGTATTGATTACTGTAGTAACTGCCCAAATAATTAATTAAAAAGGAAAACACAGATACAATATTTGTTTTATCGCGTTGAATTAAAATTACACCACTTTTTCCTTTTGCTAGATTTTAGTATATATAAGGGTTAACCAGATTTGCCCTTCTCTACTACTATCATTTTTGTAATGTCACTCTTAATGTCTTAATTTTACAATGTTCTTATGAAGAGTATTTTTGTTATTTTTTATCACGGAAGAGAGATATTATAAAAATTGAAACATTGAAATGACATTAAAAAAAAAAATGATAGTTAAAAGGAGGTAAATGCAATATTTCATTAACCTAATATTTGTTTGATTTCGTTGTCTATTGCTGTTTACTTAGAGTCAGCCGTTTGTATATTTCCTTTTTTTTCATATATATATATATATATATATATATATATATATATATATATATTATCTTTCATAAAAAAATATTGAAAAAATAATCTAAGATTTTTGTTCCTCACCCCATCTCATCCGACCTTTTTTACTTGATCAGAAAATATGTTGTGAAGGTTCCATCATTTGGGGTTTCGTGTTACAATATAATAAAATAAATAAAGTTTCTGTAATAACAAATATATTAATTGTATATATACCCTATTATCAACCACTTGAATTGCCTCTCCCCCTTCCTTATTATCTTATAACAAAATAAAAAATAAAAAATCAACCACTTTGGTGATATATAAAAGCAGAAACCTAACAAGTATTTATAGCCCTAACCAAGCATATATAACATGGCTGCATGGATTGCACAAGGAAAATATTGCACTTATATGTTTGGTTCTAGAAAGAAAACCAATGGCCGGATTGATCTGCAAAAGAAATTTGAATTTAGTAAATTTTTGGAAGTCTTTCTTTCTCCATGCATGCACCCTCATCTTTCTCCATGAAAGTCTTTCTTCATTTTTCCAATGATGAAAGTGTAAATCATTATTGGAACCAAGTTCCAACGTCTTTCTTTTATGATTATAAAGCCAATAATGCCATGTCATTTTCTAGCTGTGGCTTATTCGTAGAGGGTGAAACTTAAAAGCAAGCAGAAAATTACTTGCCGACGTAAGCCCATGCATCTAGTTAAATCTGATTTAAGTTACTCTCTTGCTTGCAAGTCTTCCTGCCAATAACAAAGCAAATATTTATCAGTAATTTTCCTCTAGAAGGTTATACATGAATTCTCTCTCAGTGATAAATATTGGGATTGGTGAAAATAATAAATGCTTATATGACAAGATTTCATTAAACCATTTTAAAATTCATGATATTCCAGATTTAAGAAATTCTACATGGTACTAGAATACCCTAAAAGTTTTAAAAATATGACAGAAAACATAAATTAAAACAAAGAGTAAAAAGGAAAGTCGTGTAGATATAAAGCATGATTGTGGGTTCAGAAAAGTATCTTGTTCCAAGACAACAAAGATTTCATAGAACAACGTTAGCATTATAATAGTATCTACATGATAGTGAGTACAAACGAAAAAACAAGAATGAAAATGAAAAGTTACATGGAGATAGGTAGATAGATGTAAGAAATCTTTGTCATTCACATCTGTAATTACGAATCACTGAGACAATCATCAATCATGGTTACCATGTCAATGATAAATGAGATGGTCATTGGATGCTTTTCCCGAAATCTGATGGTTTGCATGTTCCCGACATTGTCTGGGCGTCAAACGGTATGATGGCTTTTCCTAAAATGGAATGAATTTTTTAGGTCAGTTTGAAGCATTACAGAGAACTGAGAGACCCAAACTCTTTCCCAAGATAGCACTTAGTCATCACGACACTCGCATACTTACAAACCACTACGTCACTGCCCCACCCCCAACCTTTACTTTCGCAATATTAATATAATTTATAATCAAACTGCTATTTTAAAAAAAAAAAAAAAACAGTTAAATTGATAAATGGGATAATCCTCTCATGACAATTTAGTGAGGCTTAAGTTGATGAATGGGATCTGTTGATGCAGAAGACTTTACGCCACCAGCTAGGAAGGAAATTGCAAGAGGTAATTAGAGGGAGCCGGTGGTGGTGGTACGGGCGGTTTCCGTCCGAAATTCAAGCCCGTGTTCAGGAAAAAGGAAATTTGTAGAGCAATTGGTGAATTGATTAAGACATACCTTTTGCATGTGAATTGGACAACTCCTTTTATAGGCCTTGCCCATTACACGGACCCCGTCAGTTTGACTTGGAGATTATTCCGTTAAGATAACATTGGAAAGAGAGAGAGAGGAATTGTAGCGTACCTCCTTTGTGGGAGTACGACTTTAGGAGAACGTTATGAGCGATACAAGGCTGTTAAGAATTAGAAAGATAGATGCACAAGCAATAGTCTTCTCTCTACAACTGTTAGAACGAGAGAGGTAAAAACAAAGTGAAAGCAAATATATTCTGGATAAACTGATGTTATAATTCATTAAGTAAACCATTTAAATAGACTACAATTGAACCACTTACACCTAAAAACAAGGACCCACTTAACCACTACTAGAATAACATGGGGCACTAAGTAATTACTAAACTCCTAGACTCAAGGACTCAACGTGCTGCATACAATAAAGATAATGTTGAAACAAATAACAAGTTATTTAATAGGAACCACTAACCCACTACTCAACTAAGAGCATTCATAATGGAGGAGCTAAATTTTTATACAAAATGGCTTCTCAAAACGCACTTTATTTAGTTTAGCTAATAAATTTTTAAAAGTCTCATACATCCGATTAGCTATATTTTTATCTATGTCATTTAAATATCATTAAAAGTGAGAAAAGTTTTGGCAAAAAGAGAACATGTGAGAGGAAAAATGGGAAAAGATTTGGGAAAAAGAGAACATGCGAGAGAAAAAGTAAGAAAAGATTTGGGCAAAAAAAGAAAACAGGTGAAAGAAACAATAAAAAATAAAATGGCTTCCTTGAAAAGTGCTGCTACATTTAGCTTTTTTTTAGCTCTTCCAATCAAATATCTATTTTACACTCTTTTTTTTTTGTTAATCCAATGTAGGGGTTTTTTAAAATATTTGAAGAGTCATTTTAGATAAAAGTAACATTTGACAATTCCATTGGGAATGCTCTAAGAGCATTCCCAATGGAGAAGCCATATTTTTATGTAAAATAGCTCATCAAAACTTACTTTTATCTAGTTTAGCTAAACCATTTTTAAATGTATCTACATTCGATTAGCTATATTTCTATATATTCTATTAAAATATTATTAAAAGTAAGAAAAGTTTTGGGAAAAAGAGAACATGTGAGAGGAAAAATGAAAAAAAAAATTGCGAAAAAAGAACATGCAAAGAAAAAGTAGGAAAATATTTGGGAAAAAGAGAAAACAGGTGAGAGAAACAATGAAAAATAAAATAGCTCCCTTGAAAAGTGCTGCTACATTTAACTTTTTTTTTAGCTCTTCCAATCAAATATCTATTTTACATTTTCTTTTGGCTAATCCAATGTAAAATGTTTTTTAAACATTTGAAGATCTATTTTAAATAAAAGTAACATTTGGCTCTTCCATTGGGAATGCTCTAACAAGCTAAGAAATAGGAACACATTTTGCATTATTTCTAACACTTCCCCTTAATGCAGAATGTTTACAACTTCTAACAAATCTCTAAATTGAATGAATTTATTTAAAAGAATGGACTTTGTGAAGATATTTGCAAGCTCTTCATTTGTAGCTTCCTGTTGATGTTGCTTCATATCTTCTAAAATTCTTCTTAGCCAAAAAGCTTCACAAGTTGTTGAGATTACATCAATATACTCAACTTCAGCAATAGATTACATCAATATCTCTACTTCTTTGAACTCCAAACAATTTTTCCCAAACCAAGGGCGAAGACGCACCCCGTTGTTCTACAATCATCCAATAAACCAAACAAATTACTATCAAAAAAATCACACAATTCACAACCGTTAACGTTAGTATACCAAAGACTATAGGAGCATGTCTCTTTCACATATCTCAGCACCATTATCGTAGCACCATAAAGTATTTCAAAAAGATTACTTCCAATCAAAGTTTGATAAATCCTAGCATCAACCTTAGCTTCTTCAAAATTCAAACTAAATTTCTGATTGGTGTTCATAGGAGTCTTCCTTGGGTTGCAATCATGCATCCCATGCTTTTCAAAAGGATCACTTCCATACTCCTTTTGAGATGTATAAATTCCTTCATCACTTTGCTAAATTGAAGGCAAACCATCCACCTTAAGTGCTTACTTTTTCTCAGCAAAATTAAGAGGAAACATTTTGTTTTTAACAATAGGGATATGGAGTAACAAATCCTTCTTGGTTTTGTTTTTATACACATAACATGAGAAATCTTCAAATACAAGAGAATAACCTTCTTTTATAAATTACCCCACACTTAACAGATTTGTATTTAAATCAAGAACATACAAAACATTGTATATGATGTCCATTCCACATGACTTCAGCTTTACATTACATTTGCCATGGCCTGAACATATGGTTCCATCACCCATCTTCACTTTGCTTTTTATGGATTTATCCAAGCTAATGAAGGCTTTCAAATTGGGTGTCATGTGATTATTGCACCCACTATCAATATACCAATCATCTGGCGCACATTCTTTAACAGCATAACACGCAAGAAACAAGCTTTCTGCTTCATTTTTCTCTTTTTCTTCAGCAAAGTTTGTTTGTTTTTCTTTGAGCTTACAATACCGCTCTATATGGCCATAATTTTTACAATAATAACATTGGGATTTTCGGTAAGAATTTTCACCTTCATTACCAGCTTCAACTTCTTTTCCATTATGATATTGGTAGTTGTTACTTGAATGTCCACCACCTCGACCACCTCTTCTCCCATGGAAAAACTGCCCTCCAAGCCTTCTTGTGGTTGAACCCTCGCCAGCAGACTCATTAGTCACACCACTTGTTTTGCCTTTAGGAAACTGCAATTTAGTATGAAATGCATTTTCTATAGAATTTTCTTTATATCTTTTCATCTTTTCTTCATGACATTGCAATGAGCCAAGTAATTCATCAACCGTTGGCACACTTAAATCCTTAGATTCTTCTATAGCAGCCACCACATAATCATACTTCTCAGATTTTTTCAACAACTTTCTGATCAGATAAATTTTCACGAAATTTTCTGATTTGATTCACAACGTCTAGCATATCAGAGAAATAATCATGCATAGACTCACCTTCTTTCATCATCAAACTTTCAAAATTTCTGCGAAGAGTTTGAAGTTTGATGGTCAATACCTTGGCATTACCTTGATACCCATTCTGCAATGCATCACAAGCATCCTTCGACTTTGTTGCAGTAGCAATTCGGGGAAAGATGGAGTCATCCACAGCTTGTTGAATGAAAAACAAAGCCTTGGCATCTTTCTTTCGAAACACTTTGAGTGTGTTTGTAGAAATACCAGTTTTTGTATAACCTTTCTCTACTAAATCCCATAGGTCTTGGGAGATAAAGAGAGTCTTCATCTTTGTACTCCAAATGTCATACCCAACTCATTGTAAGGGTGGGAGTGATGGATTTGAGGGGTTAACACCGTTGCTTGCCATAAATCTTGCTCTAATACCAGATGTTAAGAATTAGAAAGATAGATGCATAAGCAATAGTATCCTCTCTACAACTGTTAGGATGAGAGAGGTAACAACAAAGTGAAAGCAAATATATTCTGGATAAACTGATGTTATAATTCATTAAGTAAACCATTTAAATAGACTACAATTGAACCACTTACACCTAAAAACAAGGACCCACTTAACCACTACTAGAATAACATGGGGCACTAAGTAATTACTAAACTCCTAGACTCAAGGACTCAACGTGCTGCATACAATAAAGATAATGTTGAAACAAATAACAAGCCATTTAATAGGAACCAATAACTCACTACTCAACTAACAAGCTAAGAAATAGGAACACATTTTGCATTATTTCTAACAAAGGCAGTTGGCAGGGTGCATGATTTGCTGCACTAGTCGACACTCGAAGCATGCATGGTGTGTCTCTAGACGACTTGGGCTTCAAGCAGGCTATTGGGATTATTTGGGCTTGGCGCCATATCTGATCGTTAGTCGAACAAGAATGTACACTTGATGAGTCCATGACTTGAACCAAGCATTTTTGGGCTAGCAGCCTTGCTAGAAACCGTCTTGGGGCACGACTCTTTATTTGGTCATCAGGTGTAACAATCTATGAAAAAACGCTAGCCACATCTATGGTACCACCCTAAAATAATTAGTCAATTTGGAGTTTCCCTAAAAAATTTTATAAAGCTCAGTTTCATCTAGTAATTAGGAAATGTGAGAATTAACACTCTTGACTATCTTTATAAATCACCCACTCTATGTGAATTACTCATCATTTTCCCAATATGAGATTGGGTTGTTACAAACTCTCACTCTCCTAACATTGTCGTCAAGGCCACGTCATGTAGTACTCTAGTACCACATGACCAGGTATTACAAGGTAGCTTTGATACTATTTGTAACGACCCAGAAAAAACACTAGCCACATCTGCTCTATTACCCCAAAAAGACTTGTCAATTTATAACTTCCTTAGAATTTTTTATAAAGCTCAGTTTCACCTAACAATTAGACAATATAAGACTTAACACTTATAACTATCTTTATGAACCACCTACTCTATATGAGCTACTTATCATCTTTTTAATATGGTACCTAGGTGTTACATCAGGTGCATTCGAGCATAAACATGATGCTTCCATGGGTTGGACTAAGTATTCTTCAGGCCGGCGATATGCTGGAAGCAAGCTATCTTTGGGAATTAGGCCCAATACAGATCATTAGCGATGAACAAGTAAATCAAAGCTTGGTTTAGGTCAATATCGTTAGGAATTTCATTATTTGGTCATGCATATATGGCGTTGGACAAGGAGATTATATATGTATCAATTCTATGTACGTAACTAGATGACATTGAAGAGAAACATACGCAAAAACTCTTGTGCATATATATATATATGCACAATTCCAATAAAGACTCATTTTGAAAAAGAGATTAAATATCATTACTTCCACATAATCTCATAGTGAATCGTCCAATAAAGTCGTGTAAATGGGTCAAAGATATATGCGTAACAACTTATATTTTTCTTTTTCTTTTTTTTAACAACTAACAAGGCATTTTCTTTTTAGTAATTGGAAATTTCTTTCTGATTCCCCCCACAAACTCAACTTCTTGCATTCATGAAGTAAAGACGTCTAATTTTTGTTTTTATAATGTAGTACTTATTATTCATCCAACTTTTATTGCAAAGACGTAACAACTAGCGAAATTTTTTTTCTTGTATATATTGGCTCAAAGAAGGAATTATGGAAAAGTGTACGTTCTGAAATTTTTGGTTACTAGGGTGGCCATGCGGCTGCCTTTTTTAAAAAAAATTTTTAATTTTTAATTTTTTAATTTTTTATTTAACAAGTTAGCCTACACGCTTGAAAAAGTAAATACGTATTTTCTCAAAATATTCATGGGATGTTTTCTAAAAGGTGTATTGTGTTGTGTTTGTTGTCTTTTGAAAAGTGTTTTGTGTTCTGTATTTTGAAGAGCGTTTCATTTTTAATTTATAAATTTTTTTCTCGAAAGGGTTTTAATTAATGTTAGAAAAGAAAAAAGAAAAAGAAAAAAGGCTTTATAGAAATTTTAACAAACATAGCCTTCTTCACATGCATCTTTTGGCGTTTGTGATATTGTTAATGACTCAAGCTTGGCCTTTGTGGTATTATTTGAAGACCCAAGCCCATTTAAGGCCCATAATTGGCCCGGCCCATTTCAACCCTTTGTTAGCTCTCTTTTTGGCCTACAATTTGGCCCCAAAAATTTGGCTTATTGTTAAAGGCCCATCCGGTCACTATTTCCGACCGCCATCAAATCAAGTCACTGCCACTGCTACGTACCGACTCCAACGAGTTTTTGACCACCATCATAGGCCGTCATTGCCTACCGCTACGGAGTCCTACAAAAGAAAAAATCAAACTCAAGCTTTCAAAATCTTCAACATTGAGTTTGAGGGGATGTTAGAGTATATTTGAATTACTCTTAAGTTAAGAATTTGATGAGAATTAAATTAGCATAACTTGGGATTTTATGAGATTGAATCACCTCCATTAAGGGATTTGATTACGATTATATTTTATGTGTAAGCTCTATAAATAGAGCCTTTTGAATATTGTAAACTCATAAATGAATTAATAAGATGAAAATGTAGTCTTTTGAATTTTATCGTGAACGTAGGTCATAGACCGAACCACGTTAATTTCTTGTGTTTATTTTCTTTATTCCGTTTTGTCTTTAATTTCTTTCCGCATTCTCTTTTCTTTCACTCTTCTCTTCATGATAAATCTCTCTCTCTCTCTCTACATCAGTTTAGAACATGCATCAATGCTCATCAAGTTTCAGGAATTATGGTGTGATAAGTTTTGAAGGAGAAACTCCTTTAATTAGGTCCCGATGCCGCTCAATCTATAAGATAATTGAGTAATGTTATATATAGCTGCGAAATTCTTCACTAATATATGCACAATACATGGTTTCGGTCAAAGGAAATGAGCAATAAAATGTAAGAGAGTTGAAGGAAGAGCACATGGCAACATTCATTTGCAATCATGAAACGTACAAGCTCCTCCCTCATTCAAGTCGGATACTGACAGGTGAGATAGGTGAGTGAGTGCTAGAACCATAGGAGCGGGTACCTCCACGTCACCTTTTTTGCCATCATATATATGGATCAGGAACCGGTTTTGCCCACGACATATAATTTTGCCAAAGTTCAACAATAGCCACAGGCAAAGCCCTTGCAATGTACAAACCAACCGGCCAGATATTGAATCCTGATGTCAAATTCGTAAATTGTGTCTTAAATACGAACTATCACTTGGATTGTTTTGCATTTTAGAGGGGCAGAAAGTGTTGGATGGTTGTTAAAGCTAGCCACGTTGAATTAATACGAATGAACTTTGAATTCGGATATCTAGGAATTTGTTGTTCAAATGATTAACAATTTTATGTTAAATGTGAAAGAGTTCTTATTTAACTCACCTACTCAAATACTTTGACTTCATTAACCAAAAATATGAGTTATACTAGTCGCATTAACCGCTAATATACATACATACATGAAACGACATCGTTTTTATACGATAGCGTATAGGCAGTTACTAAAATTTACTAACCACCTAGGCGGTTAGCGGTTATTGAAACAGTTAGCGGTTAACCATTTTTTAAAGGAAAAAAAAAAATTTTAAAATTTGTGCTTGGCTCGGCTCGCCATTCTCCCTGGCTAGCTAAGCTCGCCTGCCAGGCAAGCCGAGTACTCGAAACTTGGCTCTTGGCTCGCTCAACTTAAGTGCTTGACTAAGGTAAGATTTAAACGATTAGGAAAGGACATGTGCTTTATATAAATGAGTGAAGGTGGAAGTGGTGGTTTTTTTTTTTTTTTTTTTTTTTGATGTGGGACAAATAAGAAGCAATTGAAAACACTTGTACTTGTCCATGTGGGAGTTTGGGACAAGACCAAGAGGCAAATTGAAAACCTACTCCCCATGTGTAGCGTTCTTGGCTTCATACCCAACTCATCTTTTTAAAAACTTAATATTATAAACATTATATAACATACAAACAATATATTTTTATTGTATATTAAATAAATTATATACAATTAATATATATTTACTAATGTTACTTAATAAGTAATATACTATATAAATATAAATATAAATCTATATTATTTAAAAAGTGGTTAGCGGTTCGCGCTTTTGAAAACACCACTAACCACTAGACAGTTAGCGGTTAGCGCCCGCCTTTTCACCCCTAGTCGTGCATATTATCGTATTACCATATGAACAAGGTTGTTTTGGTTTTTTCTTTTAATTTTAATATTTTTTTTTTAAAAAAAAAACAGTTATTACGATTATTAACCGTTAATTGCCTAGGCGGTTAATCGTTTAGGTGGTTAGCGAAAGCGGTTAGTAAATCTTACTAACTGCCTTTCACCACTAAGCACGACTATGGAGTATTATGCAGGTTGACTATAAACTTACCTTTATAATACGAGGTGACATTGCATTAAAAATTAGTTTCATTTACAAGAATGTTGTCTCTTATGACTATAAATCCCAAATAACACGAGCCATATAACAACGTTGTATTTCATCAACTCACCTTTTCTTTTCTTGTGAAAAGGAGTTTATAGAAAAATTGCTTTCAACGTCACAAGGCAAAGAGCTTAAGACTAAAACTTACCTAAGAAAGACAGCGATGTGTCACACCTAAGACTAAATTAAGAGTATATGGTATACGTTGGTTTGACATAATGTGCAAGAAAATAATGGAAAGGAATTCAATACTAATTAATCAATGGGGTGAAAGTTGTGAGAAAGGAGGGGTGGGGGGCATGGCATAAAGTAAGCCAGTCGGTCCTTATCAGCATCTTTGCTCATTCCCTAGCTTTTGCATTGCATTCAACAACAAGGACCCTGGCCTCACATGACTATGATATTTTCGTACTTTTATTTATTACTTGGCAATACAAGTGTATGTAAAAACAAAAGTATATGATTAGGTCATACGTGTAAGATTAAAACTTTTAGCATATTATGTGTCTCGTACTAGAGTGTGATTTGCACTGTTGTCAGTTGTGAAGTAAGATGTTAGAGGCTGAGGCTGATCAAGTAAGGTACGTAAATGCTTACAGAATATATCAGCTCTTAAATTATGCAAATACGATGTTTTCTGATGAAAAGTTTCCTACATGCTAATTTTCTAAATGATTGATCTTATGAGCATTACTTTTCATTAGGTTATTATAATTGCTTATAATAGCAATATTTTTGGATAATCGAAAAATATACGGCGGATCACCATGAATGGATGGCGGCTACCAATACAGTATATACACTTTACCCTATGGTCCAATTCATATCAGAGTCACTTCTGTACTAGAGATTTATAGTGTGACTGACATACCCATAGTGTGGATCACCAAGGGTCGAACTTGGTTGGGTCGGTTTTGATAAGCAGTATATGGCAACATTGGGGCACCGATGTTGTACTACAAGTCCCTCGGGAGAGTGGCTCACTTTCCTGCTGTAAAGTGGTTAAAATTTTGGGTTAACCATATGAAGAAAGTTATGATTATAATATATATTTGAATTCCAATTAGCATGTTTTGATGCATTAAATGTGAATTGCCCTAAATTAAGCTTACTTTAATTAGTTTAATACAAAACCCATTTCTATATTAATGTACTAACCGAGACAATATTTATAATTTTGATGAAAACCGTAACATTCTTGATAATCTCAAAAGTGTATGAAATATCTTACAAAAAAAAAAAAAAAAAAGTGTATGAAATATGTTTGTGGCACTTAAGGCTCATCACACAATAAATTATGCAACAATTTACTTACTAAGTTGTGAACTTACACAAATATTTTTCATTTTCAAACACATCATGTTTTGCAAGTCAGAATGTTTCGTAAACCGTTAGAACGAACATTTCGTTGAGATGAAGATGCCAAAAGAATAACTCATTTAGTCCAGTTTCATTAGAATATACAGTGAGTAGATGTGTTACTCTGTAGTTATAATTTTTGTAAGCTCAGTATAAATGGTATTGATGTTAGTAAATGTTGTCTTTAAAGATAATTAGTTTTGCCTAAGATCATTTTTTTTTTTTTTAATTAGTGTGGAGGCATTACAAATAACATAAATTTTTCTAAATACAGTACTTTTTTTCCATTGGAAAAACTCAATTTTAAAAGAGAATATAGTCAAAGTTGAGAGAGTCACTTGTACATACGTACAACATGAATACAGAGGTAACATAAATTTTTATAGTAAGCTCGTGTGATTTATAGTTGTTTATGGTGGTGTAAGAAATTTGTAATTATGCTGACATGTCACTTCATAATTGGTGCTATGAAAGCAAAAGGCTTATCAATGATTTACATTATATATGTATATATATATATATAGAGAGAGAGAGAGAGAGAGAGAGAGAGAGTTGGATTTGTTGTTTTAGACTTTTTCTTTTTCTAGATTGGAGCAGAAATTAAGAAAATTGAAATGGAAACAGATTTTCATCTCTTTGGGCCGGGTCGGAGTCTAATTAACCCAGTACAGAATGGTTCTGACCTGGGCTTCCAACTTCGACCCATTAATTCTTTGAACCAGTATTCTGGATCCAACCAGAAACTATGTTTGGAATAATAATAAAAATGTGCGCGCATTCTTAATACGTAGAAATCGTGTACATTTAATTTAGTTATTATAAATTTATAATCAGACGTATAAAAAGAACTCAGTTGGGCCCATCTATGGATGGAATATTGATTTTCAGGCCCATAAGCCCAACAAAAATACTTTCTACTAGGAAATTTCTCTCTTTATCTAGTTAGATTATTTGGAAAATCTTTTCTAGCTTTTCTCTAAAGTGGATTGTAAAAAATTCTTCTAAACCAATCGTTTAAACTAAGATATGGCTTTAGTGTATATTTTCAACTTTGTATGAGATTTGTTTGGTGTCATTCTCCTACACATTTATTGTCTATCTTCTTTCTTCTTTTTTTTTTTTTTTTTTTTTCTAGTAAAGTCTACATGCCTCCTTCAAACTACCACCAAATTAATAAATGTCACCTCCAAACTTTCAATTGTGACAATCTCTCTCCTCCCCCCTCCCTCCAAACTACCTAAACATTGTCAATGTTTCTCCTAAGGCTAGCAAAAAGATAAAAATGCCCCTATATATTTCTTAATAAGACAAAAATACCCTTATAAATTAAAAAAAAATAAAAAATAATTTAAAAAGATTATTTTTGAAACGAACATTTTTAATTTGTTTTTTTTTTTAATGAAATTTTTTTTAAACGAATTTTTTTTTAATGAATATTTTTTTAAAAATGGAAATTTTATTTTTTTTTAAAAAAAAAACATTTTTTTTTTTAATTTTGTTTTAGAAAGCGAAAATTGTTAATTTGTTTAAAACGGAAATTTTTATTTAAAAAAGTTATAAAAAATGAAAATTTTCAATTTTTATAACAAAAAAAAAAATCAAAATTTTTTAATTTTTTTCTTATAGAAAGGATTTCTTTTTTTTTTTAATTTTAAATTTGCCACCCTTTTGATTTTTTATTTTTTTTAGTTTTAGGTTTTTTTCTGGAAGTTTTAGTATTTTTTGTTTTTATTTTACTTAGGGTATCATCATTGGGGGGAAGCTTGACAAATTAAAAAATCAAAAATTAAAAATTAAAAAAAAAAAAAAAAAAAAACCACTATTGAATCTGCTTCAATGGTAGATTTACACATCTTTTGTACGATAATGGATAAGAGAGATGTCGGAGAATAAAACCAAACATTTCTCAATTGATATATACACCTTTAGAGTGTATGGGTGATTTTCAAATGTATACATCCCATGTAACATCTGTCTTAAAAGAAAATGCATTTGAAAATTGTTGGGGGGAGAAAATCTCTCTTAGTGGGCTCCATTTTTTTACACTTATTACCATATGCCATTATCCAGTCACCTAATAACATGTGTCTACATTTTTTGCATCTTTAGATAAAAAGAGGAAAGAAGGAGAAGGGGTCTTTTTTTTTCCTCTTCCTCTCTCTCTCTCTCTCTCTCACACACACACACACACACTCCTCTCTCTCTCTCTCTCTTTGACGACCCTCTCCCCCTCTCATTTCTCACATACTTCTCTCAACACACACTAATTTATGAATAATTAGAGACAAATTTTTATTTTCTTACTCAAAAATAAATATGCTAACTTAATTAAGCATATGAAAGTCTTCATCCTCAACCGGTGACCCTCTGACATTACTTTTATTTTGCAGAAACCTCATTGTCGTACAGTAGTCTCTTCACAGCTTAGCCATAAAAAATAAAAATAAAAATCGCTGGATAGCAAATTCACAAAAATTATATATATTATAATGATAGATATCAATTTGATAATTCGTTCAGTTGGATGAAAACTCCTCCAAATTATGTTTTAGTACAACACTCACGTAGTTGTCATTGACTCCCTCCTTCCATTTGTACAAATATGTTTCACTAAACTATATATAAAATTATAACTATGATTATAATATTCTTTGAGGGTTACATAAACTTGAAAAGTAGCTGTCTCCTCCTATATATTAAGCCCTCATACATGATATCATTTTAGAGACACCGTCAAACCCAAGTATTATTTGACGCCACTGTAAACGCGTTTTTTTGGCCATCTTTAATGCTAAAACAACTACTACACTACAAGACATATTGTCTGGTAGAGATTTGCAGTCTAAAAAATAAATGGGTTGCAATCAATTTAATTCCTTTTGAACTGCTCCCTCCATTTGCATCTTATGCCTCGTTAGCTTCTAGGCTAGACCCATTTATTTAAAAATAAAAAAATAAAGACTTGATCGATCGTATGGAATTTGTAGAATTTCCATTTCAATTACTCTCATTTATGTGCCGATTTATATTTCCATTGTTGGCTGCTTTAGAAAGAGATGCGTTCTGGTGATTCTTACTGCAAATTAGTTCCATCTCTTCTTCACTTGGCAGTTTGTATCTATTGTAACTGACATTATGTACTCTCGATCATTCTTTCTTTCAAAGTTTGAGTGCTTTAAAAGTATCTATATGTTCCAATTTTTGTGCACACTTTTTAGCTAAATAGGCCGCTACTCACCTTGTTTCTTATAGCATTTCCATAGGACCTCCCCCCCTTCCGTTCGGATCTACAAAAAAAAAAAAAAAAAAAACTCTCATTTATGCCTTAAAGATACTTTGACGCGATTTGATAGCATTTGTTTTTCATGGACACACTCATTTCCTAGCATCAACATTGCCTCTTAAATGCAAGAATTATTATCGATCACATGTAAAAGATGCATACATTTAGGGCCCATGCCACGTGAACTGCAGCTGCAGTTCCAGAACTAAGATTGGCAAGGCATGCAGTTTAATTAAACCTTGGATTTCATGAACAACTTTTTTCTTTTACTTAATCCCATCTCACCCTTAAACAGGTCTAATTAAGGGTAATGAAGAATACATTAATTAATTTAGATAATTGGGTATCACCTAAACTGGACCATTTTCATGCTATACTTGCTATTAGTGGCGAATTCACATGAACATTATTGTAATTGTATTAATCAGTCCATTGGATAACAGCTGCATCAAGAAAACCTCAATGAGAGCAACAAGTGCACAAATTAAAACCAAATCAAAAGCAAATTAGAGAGAGAGAGAGAGAGAAAGATAAGCATCACCAAATAAGGATCGCTCCACTGCAGAGCCGGCTAAATGAAAAAGTCTTCAAGTAAACGCCAAAACTGCTAGTGTCTCATGACTTAATACAAATCCACTAAACCCTCATTGGCAAAGCCGAGGTCTTCTGTTGTCTCTATCTCACACCCTTCACACCGTTTCTTCTCTACAAAACCCTACTTTCCCACCCCCCGGCCCTCTCTCTCCCTCTCCCTCTCTCTCTATATACTACTTTCCATCCCCGGCCATATCAATTTTGCGCCAAAACGAGATCGCCGGAAAAGGGTCTCTCGGTATGGAGTCCGGCAAACAAGGAGGGTCGGAAACTTCAAGCGAAGAGAATGATCATGATCGGCAAGAACAAGTGAAAGACGAGATGGGCAGTAAAAGCTCGTACGAGTGCACATTTTGCAAGCGGGGCTTCGACAACGCGCAGGCCTTGGGAGGGCATATGAACATCCACAGGAAAGATCGAGCCAAGACCAAGAAAATCAGAAGCCCTTCGCTTTCAAACAAAGCAAACGAGGAGGACTACATCCCTTCTTCTACATATATTTCACCGGTTTCATGCGAAGCATCAAAGTATTCCCCAGTTTTCGAGGCGCAATTGCAAAGGAATTGTCATACGTATTTTCAGCCACACCCACACGCTAATTTCCATCAAAGTGATTTGTTTGGGTCCAAGTGTTTGAACCAACAACTTTTGGGTGCAAATTTGAGCCTTCAAATCGGCTCCATGCAAGTAGAGGATGATGGAATGAAGAGGGGAGTTAACAACGATGAAGAAGTGGATTTGGAGCTTCGACTAGGTCATGATCCACACTGAATCTGGTTTCTTTGTGAAGGATTATATATATATATAGACTATATGCTTGAGCCAAAATGGATTTCATGAGATTACATATACATATATAGTTGTCATCCTACATGCAAATATAAGGAAATCTTTATTTTGAAAGTGAGAAGCAGAAACGAGAGATTTCTTGTCCAAATTAAGTTGCACAAAGAATGGGAGAGGAAGTGGAGGAAGACTTGTTAGAGGTAATTGTATCGTAAGTTCGTAACTTATTTTAATATGCCATGTTCTCAAGTTTTTGACAGTATAAGGGATTTTCATTTTAACCTTAGGCATCTTTTATATTATAAAAGATTCACCTATATCTTTACCATAAAGCATTCGATATTGTTTATCTGATTCATGTGAGGGGCACATATAGGGTTTGCCCTTAAAAGGGTAGGTATACAAAGTGGTCCTGCCTTAAGGTATCCAGTAATAAATAAATAAACAAAACCCAGGCCTACAATGTTGTACTATGATCGATCTTCAAGATTTTATTTCCTTGTCTTTTCCCTTCATGACGTAATGAACTTCACATTGTTAAAATAAACTGAAACCCCCTTATGATTTGCATCAAAGGATTCAGAATGACAAGATCATTTTCTAATCTTTCAAATTCACATTGTTTATCTAAATAATGCCGCACACGCTATTTTCTTGTAATATATTATTAGAAGTATCATATTAACAATACTGGAAACATAATGGGACTTTTTCTTTTCCTCCTTGCGCTATTTGAGCGGTTTCTAATTGAACTATAACGCCCTAGTATGCCATATATGCTACAATATTTGTAAATTATTTCATATTGTAATCTTCCTAGACTAGGTTAATTTGCAAATTATTTCATATTGGCTTATACGATGTTCAAAACTTGATTTTATGTTTTGGGGATTTTGGGTAGCTCGTACTTAGGTCTGCAATTAGAGAATGTGAAGAAACTCTTGAAAGAAGACAAGTACAAAATTGGGAATCTGGACAAGAAGAGGATAAGTTCGGACGACAAACTGCAGAAGGCATTACATAAAGTGCTCGTTACCAAAAAAGTCTGAACAACTGTATTGGGTTCATGGGTGTCCGGATGGACAAAGAACATGTCTAGACGGTTAGAGTTCCAGAAACATCCTATTGGCAGGGATGTCTGGGCGTCACTACGAATAGCGCAAATCTAAAAGAGGCAAGTCCGGACGAGACATATATATAGGGTTGTGAAACCCAAGTTGTGGCCGAACACTCAGTTATTGTGTCTGGATACCGCCGCCGCATATTGCAGTATTTCTATATAAAGGATTGCTTATTCTCTCTAAAGTTTCATCAATCTCTTAGTCACACGAAATTTAGAGAAACTCCGAAAGAGTTTGTGAGAGATCAGGTCGAAGTGTTTGGTGTGATACATCACTTGAAGAAGGTACTTCAAAAAAAGATCATCTTGTGGATCGATTGAAGGTTGTTGAAGAACCCAACAACGTATTGTGACTGAACAATGGGGTAACGTGTTGTGGCTATACAAGTAATACAACCAAAGTCTACCGATGGGGATCAATAAGGATTCAGCTAGTTAAAGATTGGCCAAAATTGGACTTGTGGAGTAGAGACTACGTGAACAACAGGTCATCCTACAACAGTATATGGTAAAGTTACGGGGAATGTAAGTTTACATATATGTTCGCTACTAAAAAAATGACCTACATCGGCGCATCTTTCCTCGGGGCTTATGCAAGATGTGCTAGGAAAAAAAACGTATGTAACAAAAAAAGTGCCTCGATCTCTTTTAATATAAGCACTACATCGGCGCATCTTTTCCCGAGGATTAATATAAGTTAAGTGAACTAAAAAAATTAAGGACCTACATCGGCACATCTTTTCCCAGGACTTGTACAAGATGTCCCAAGGAAAAAAACGTCTATAACAAAAAAAAAAAATGCTGCTCTTTTAATGTAGTCGCTAACAAATAACCGTTAGTATATGGTTGATGTTCCATAGTGGTTGTAGTTACTTCTTAAATAGGTTGTAGTGGAATCATGGGTTTGGCTATCCCAAATAAGTTTTTTCCTTGTTGCAATGGTTTTCCTTTTCATCTACAAAATACTATGTTTTGATTTGTTGATAAATGATTTATTTGTTGTTCCAATGATGAACTAACGTTGCAGGTTTTTTTTTTTTTTTTTTAATTTTATTTTGATATCTTCTTATGTAGCATTAAATGCAAGTGTTTGGTTAGCTGATTGTTCCGATGCCTGTTGGGATTTTTATTGGGTGAACCATTACAACCTTGGTTATTGCACCGAATTTCAGAATAGTTATTTTTAGGGTTAAATACCTCAAACTCCTTTAGGGTTTATCAACTTTATTTTTTCTCCCATGGGATTTCATTTTTATTACAGGACCCCCCTGGGGTTTTGATAAAGGACCAATTTAGTCCATCTGTTAGTTGACCGTTAAGACTGACACGTGGACCAATCAGGTGTTGACACGTGGCACCTATT
>NC_081544.1:24980788-25014552 GCF_901000735.1 Corylus avellana
CCTTTCTTTTTTTTTTTAAAAAAAAAATACATTTTTTTTTTTTAAATTTTAAAAAAAAATTAAATAGGTGCCACATGTCAACATCTGATTGGTTCACATGTCAGTCTTAATGGTCAACTAACGGATTGACTAAATTAGTCCTTTATCAAAACCCTAGGGGGGGTCCTGTGATAAAAATGAAACCCCAAGGGGAAAAAAATAAAGTTGGCAAACCCTAGGGGGGTATGAGGTATTTAACCCTTATTTTTATTGATTAGTTTGGTTGTAACACATAAATAGAACCCTAAATTTGTACTCCACTATTTGGTTCAGCACAATAACAAGTGAATTGAATTATATTGTAATTAAATTTCCTAAAACACCCATATAATAAAATTTTAATTTTAATTTTTACAAATTTTTCTATTTTTTTTTTAAGATAAATAAGTAGGTTATTGTTGGGTTTTTTCTTCTTTTTTTTAACAAGGGCCGATCAAAGGGCTACTACACCTTGTCAAGTCAATATAATGAGATATTTGTGAAATATTTGCCTAGTATATATATAGCATTTCTCTACCCATATATTTGTGGGATATTTACACCCCCCACTCTTACATCTCACTTGGCTGACATAGTAGTGGCCATCTACTCTTGGATCAGCCTGTGTTAAAAAATTCAAGGCAGATGGGCATGGCCAAACCAGCCCAATCAAATAAGAATGAGATGAGAGGCTGATGGGCAGCCTTTTTGAAGATTGGTAAGCCTTATATGAAGTTGGGCCCGGGCCCTATCATATAGGACGAGGCCAGGTGAAGTCGCAGCCACCCACAGGCCAGATGTTCTCTCTTTATCTTTTATTTTTTGTTGCCATTTAGTAGTTCTATGTCCTCCAATTACTTTAATTAGCAATATCTCAATTAAAAACATTTAGACACAAAAAGAAAAAAAATAAATAAATAAATAAAGACAACAAATATGAATTACAACATCTAAAGACGTATCGAACCTGTACTGTGAATATTGTAAACCCACATGAACCTTTCTGAACCTTGTATTACGAAGTTCACCTTCATCGGTAATGAGAGTTTAAGAAACAGGGGATAGGTCTTCACTCAAAACAAAACAACCAATTAACCTCAAACCGACCAACAAAAATTGGTTATGACTAACAATTAGGGCCACACTGGCTCACTCACCTGAGATACTTATGAGGATAAAGTTCTTTAGAATGGGCCAGGACATTGACAGACAATCACAAATAATTTTTGTGATGCACTGACTGGCCCAATATGGCCCGACCAATTCGAGTTTGGGAGGGCCCACATATAACAATCAATTTTTTATACGAACCAGTTATGAAATTAACAGCTTATGGTTTAGGGGTCTAACTAATTTAATTAAATAAACCGGATTATGGTTAACCTATAGAATCATATACTTATACCTCGACATGGTTAGTAAGTTTGATACGAAATTAGCCAGTTAGATTTAAAGGATCTGAGTCATTTAATTAAATAGATTGAGTCAAAAGCGATCTACACAATCTTATATCCATGCATTGATATGATCCGAAACCAATACGCAAACACCAATTTTCAACCCTAGGTCCAGCGTCATAGAACATTCCAAATTCAAAAGTCATGACACCATGAGTCCCACGAGTAAATAAGAATGAAAGACTGGCGTGGGTTGTGGCTTTCATTTCTAACACATGGGGTGTTTCATAAACATGCATGTGCATATGGTTTGAGCATGTCCACACTCTGCACACTGCAGGGACCCCTCTTCCACAGCTCTCATTGAAAATATACGATCTAGTCGGGCACAGGGATGGAAAAAAGATAAAGTTCGTGCGCCATTTTTGACTTTCACGACTCTAATTATGTATTTTGCCCCAAGAATAGCAATCATTGACCATATATACCTCATACTTTTTCTTTAGCTTGAAATAATTTAAAGAAAAAAAAAAAGAAAAAAGATTATATATATATATGTTAAACGTGCCCTAATAAACCTGTTAAGCTTATTAGAATTCTTTCAAATTAAATAGCTTTCCAGTTGGTGATCATACACAAACAGTAATTCGTCAAAGGAGCCACAATAAAATATACGTGTATAGATATATATATATATATATGGTGTAGTGATGAATTGTCTCCTCCATTGAAAACAAAGTAACAAGAAAACATGGTCTCATTTCTGAACGTACGAAGATCAAAGTTATAGGCTGCTAATTTCAATACAGGGCGGCATTGAATAAACGTAAACACTAATCATACTGTCTTTCACGAAACTACAGCCCACAGGATTTGGATGGAAATTGGTGGGTTAGCTAGAGATGCTTGAGATGAGAGGCAAAGCTTGATTCGACATTTCTTACGTAAGAAGCTAGAAACCCTTGTCTGCGTGCGTGGACCGTGGTACATGGGATTGAGCGAATAGAAATTAAGGAGAGTAATTTTCATTACGGATTTGACGTTCATGAACCTCCTTTGAGTAACTTTTGGCATTTAATAAATATCTGGAAACAAGTGTTTATAATGGAACCTAACTTTCCTTCCATCCACTAATAATTAGTATTAAAATTCTCTTTGTAAAAAGGTAAGTAGATTTCTTAATATATGTATGATTCATTCCCCCTTGCATTTTCCTTTTTTATCACTAGGCTACTACTGCATAATAAAACTGTACTAGATAGGAATCTAGATCTTTTTTGTTTTTTACTTTGCTTTTTTAAATCTTTTTATCTGTATTTGTATATATATATATATATATATATATATATATCCCACAACTTTTATCAGCTCGTCACATGGGTTGGACTTGGATTTTATCATTTCAATTATTTTTCTCATTCGGATTTCTGCATTGAGAGGATCAGGATCTATTATCTGACACCAGTTTCTAGCATACTTTCTTTTAATGGGAAGGTTACGATTTACGAAGTTTTTTGAATATCTAGAATACAGATTATTAAGCATTGTCCAAAAGAAAAAAGATAATTTTAATTATTGATACAGTCAGACATTCACATGTTGCATGCATGCTCTAATACGCTATTAACAATTAGTTACACTGCATATGCAACCACATATAGCTTGAAACGCATGGTCAAATGAAGAAATTTTAGCTGCTTTATAAACTGGTATATATGCTTAAGGCTCATTTGTCTCGAAAACGGAATTGGTGTCGAGTAAGAGAGAAGTCGAACCGTCCACATGAGCAAAGCGGTATTGTTGCACATCAACAATTATTTTCTTAATGTGATGCTCTTGCGACTCAAACCCATGACCATAATTCTGATACTATTTGTTGAATAAGGTATTTCACCATCTTATCTGAAAGTTAATTGGTGTTCAATGATAGGAACCAAAACTTTTTATGGCATTCGAAATCACATTTCGTAAGACATGTTTTAAGAGCCGTTCACGTGAGTAGAGCGGCATTGTTACACCTCAACAAAGACTATATAGGTTAATCATAACCCGACCTATTTAACTAAATGGACCATATATAGTACTCTTCAACCTTAATTCGTTAATTTCATAACGAGTTTGTATCGAGTTTGCGAGCGGTATTTATTAAAAATTTTCAACCTTGCTTCATAGCATATACGCAAGATTGGAAGTTAAATTTTCTTTCGTAAGCAGGGAAAGAGGTATTGTTGAAAGCAGCTATTCAGGTTATACCAACCTATATCATGAGTATTTTCATGCTTCCCAAATGATTGAACTCCAACAATATTAATACTTTGATGCAGAAGTTTTGGTGCGGCCACCAAAAGAATGATTCTAGAATTCATTGGATGAGCTGGAGCAAATTAGGAGTTTCTAAGTCGAGGGGTGGAATGGGTTTTCGGGATCTCCGGTGTTTCAATAAGGCTCTTTTGGCCAAGCAATGCTGGAGATTATTCCATGATTCGGATAGCTTACCTGCTCAGATTCTTAGGGCAAAGTATTATCCAAGTGAATCAATTCTAGCAGCTTGGTTAGGATCAAAGCCTTCATATGCATGGAGAAGTATTCATGGAGCTACTGATCTGCTGGAAAGTGGTTTAATATGGAGGATAAGAGATGGGGCAAAGGCTGGAATTTGGGGGAAAAAATGGATCCCCATCCCAAATACTTTTAAGATCCACAATCAGCCAAGATGTTTGTCGGCTACTGCAAGGGTAAGGGAGTTAATTGACTCCGGCACAAACTGGTGGGATTTTCAATGGCTGAGGGATAATTTCAATTATGAAGAGGTGCAGGCTATCTCATCTATTCCCATAAGCGGGTTAGGTCATCCATATGTGTTGGTGTGGAGGGGTACTGATTCAGGTGTGTTCTTCGTTCGAAGTGCGTATCATTTAGCTAAGGAGATAGAACAGTGGAGCAGAACTAAGTGTTCCAGGTGAGTGGAGGAAAGTGAAATATGGTGGGTCCTGTGGCAACTTCATATGCCAAATGTTTGTCGGCTAAGATGTTTGTCGGCTACTGCAAGGGTAAGGGAGTTAATCGACTCCGACACAAACTGGTGGGATTTTCAATGGCTGAGGGATAATTTCAATTATGAGGAGGTGCAGGCTATCTAATCTATTCCCATAAGCGGGTTAGATCATCCATATGTGTTGGTGTGGTGGGGTACTGATTCAGGTGTGTTCTCCGTTCGAAGTGTGTATCATTTAGCTGAGGAGATAGATCAGTGGAGCAGACCTGAGTGTTCTAGGCGAGTGGAGGAAAGTGAAATATGGTGGGTCCTGTGGCAACTTCATATGCCAAATGTTTGTCGGCTAAGATGTTTGTCGGCTACTGCAAGGGTAAGGGAGTTAATCGACTCCGACACAAACTGGTGGGATTTTCAATGGCTGAGGGATAATTTCAATTATGAGGAGGTGCAGGCTATCTAATCTATTCCCATAAGCGGGTTAGATCATCCATATGTGTTGGTGTGGTGGGGTACTGATTCAGGTGTGTTCTCCGTTCGAAGTGTGTATCATTTAGCTGAGGAGATAGATCAGTGGAGCAGACCTGAGTGTTCTAGGCGAGTGGAGGAAAGTGAAATATGCCTGTGGCAACTTCATATGCCAAATGCTGACAAGAATTTTTTGTGGAGAGTGTGTCATACCATCCTTCCCACACGTAATAGTTTGCTGAAGAGGAAAATTATTTTGGATCCCAAATGTCCAATCTATGGAATTGAGGTCGAAATTGCAACTCACATTTTGTGGTCTTGCCCGTCGACTACTGATGTCTGGAGTGTTAAAGAAATATTTTTCCAGAAATGCAATTTCTTAGGAGAGGACTTTATATAGTTAGCGGAAGAGATATATGAAAAGGTTGGGAAAGAAATGCTCACGGTATTTACATGTTAGGCCAAGAGGATTTGGATGAGGCGGAATGGGGTGATTCATGGAGAACAACTCATTGCCCTGAATGATCTGGTTCGGGCAACTACGCATGCGATGGAGGACTTCATTTTGGCAAATTCGCAAAAACAGCTTGCTGGGTAGATTGGGTCGGCACCCAACATTCATTGGACAAAACCTACTATTGGTTGTTTTAAAATAAACTGGGATGTGGGAATTAACAGGTCTTTGGATCGATTTTGGTATGGGTATGGTGATCCGGGACTCTGATGGCCGATTTGTAGCAGCACGAACAGTTCCACGGTCTGGGTATGTGGATCCAACAGCAAGTGAAGCTCTGGCTTCGTTTTATGTAGCAGAGATTTGTAAAGAGTTGGGGCTGTCGTGTATTGTTCTAGAAGGAGATGCCCAAATTATTGTGAAAGGGGTAAATTCATCCAATAAGAATTGAAGTTTGCGCATATTATTAAGGATACCAGGATGGTGCTACAATAAATACTAAGCAGGAATTGTCAACATGTGAATCGTATGGCGAATATGGCAGCTCATACGTTGGTTAAATTGGCAGTCAACACTTTCATAGATAGGACTTGAGTAGGTGAATCATCCAGCTCTATTTGTTATATTATTGAGAGGAAACTACAAACCTCCTCACTTTGATTTTCTGAAATGAGAATTATCTAAGTTTTTCTTTCAAAAAAGAAAGAAGCAGATGACAAATTGGATTAGATCACTCACAGTATGAATCATCCTTAGGTTAGGTAAAGATTAATATTTGTTGTGTCAATTTGCACACCCTATTTTCCAAAAGTAAATATGCTAATGCCACGAACTTTATACTTGAATATGAAGAATTAGGATTGGCAATTGACTTGCTAACACATGAGAAAGTTGACTTGGAATAGGGAATAAAATATGACAAGCCATTTTGGTAAGTGAGTTGATTTAAAGGAGTCACAAGCTAGAGAGACTTCAAAAAAAATTTGATGCATTGCACAATTTGTTGGTCGATGCCGTAAGGGGCCCAACCCTTGACCAAAGTAAAACATTTTGTGACATTTGGTGCTTCTCCAACCAAGCATTTGGCGCCGCCCACAAGATATTCTGACATTCATGAGCAAATTGCCTTTGTTTCAAAAGAAACATCCATTAAGGTTGGAAAATTTGTGCCCGACTTTAGATTATGCTGGCAGGCATGCATTCTATATTTTCAAATGTCTATTTTTGTTAAATTATTGTTTGTCCTAAAAGTATATCTTAAAACTAGACTACTCAACACGTTATTTAATAAATAATTTAACATACTTTAAATTCATTATTATTATTATTATTTTCTGTTCAGCTTAATTTTGATAGGAATATCGAATTTGGCAAGCCCAAAATTGTTCTCTGTCTTCCTTTTTTTTTTTTTTTTTTCTACACCAGTATTTAATGAACTTTCGTCTCCCAAAAGAGGTATACTTTGAATTCAATGATTTTTTAAATGAAAACTCTATATAAGGATCTTCTTAATTAATTAAATATATAATTATCTTCTATTAAGAACACGATAGATTGGATATATAAAAACTCTCTAAATTACTTATAGCAAGTTGACTCTGAAATTCTTCCAATCCTAACTATTGTTTCTGATTAAAATATTCGAATTTGTTTTTTCTTTTTATGAATGAGAGATTTTATTTAAAAAAAAAAAAATTACAACACACTCCAGCACAACAGTACACTGGACGAAAGCTGAAACCCAGCTAACACGCAATTAACAACTCTGCAACACAGAGCTAACAATCCTAATACCAACAAGACCAGCTACTCAGTTAACCACCACGCGGGAAATATTTGTTATTTCAATACACAACTTAATAATGATAATTTGTTACAATAAATTAATAAATAACAAAGAATCTACTAAAGATGATAAATGTGAAAATGACAACGTAGTTAGAATTTTAAAAACTCATCAAGCCTATAATTTGTAAAATGTATAACATCTAATCGAGATAGAAGTGTATTAAATTATTCGTCACACTTAATATATAGACTGATTAGAAGGGGAACGCTAAACAGTTGTGTTAGCCGTGGAGATAAAAAATTAAAAACTAAAAAACTAAAAAAAAGAAATCTACTATATTATATATTTTTTTTATTTATATATAAAACAACTGACAATTGCAACTCAAAATAGAAATGAAATATTCTAATCAAAAGTATTAACATATTCTAATCATTATTAAAATAACAAAATCAATACCAACAAAAAAAAAAAGAGAGAGAAGCTAATTTACTTAGGAATGACAAAATCTCCTAGCTAAACCTTGTTGACACATTGAGAAATTTCCATTCTCAAGAAAACATTATCAAAAAATTACTAATGTTGTCCTTATGATCAGAATAAGAAATATATATATATATATATAAAGTCAATACATTTATTTCATTCAAACATCTAAGATAAAAGTTTTATTGATCATAAAACTATATATAAAGGAATACTTTTTCTTTCAATCCACAAACACAACCATAATAATAATTAAATTTGTAGTAGCAAATCAAAGCGGGTAATAATAATTAATACTAATTAATTTTGCTGAAATATAAAATTTACATATAATATGATTCCAATATAATTATATATTCTGTGTACTAATATATATATATAAATTTAATTGCGTTTGTTAGGGGATCTACAATCTAAAATCTACAAAAATATTCTAGGTTATTTGTATATGTATAATCTAAAGTTAAAGAACCTAAACAAAATTATAATAATGGAAATTCCAACAATTAATTTGTAAAATACAAACAGAAATCTAAAATCTAAACACAAAAATTAAAAACAGAAATCCAAAATCTAAAAACAAAAATTAAAAACAGAAATCTAAAATCTATTGATTACCAATTTAAATATATATATATTTTAAAAAAAAAAAACAATTAAGAAAAAACATATATATAGACAGAGGGAGATCGAGTGTACTTGTTGGCCGAAGAGAGAAGATGCCAGATGTGACGTCCCATATTGCCTGGGCATGAAAAAAATGATGTGTTTATATGAAATTTATTTTCTCTAAATGGTATGAGGCCTTTTGGGGGTAAACCCAATAATAAAATCGTGTAGGCTTGGTCCAAAGCGGACAATATCATACCACTTGGAGCAAGGATGTTATATATGGTATCAAAGCCATAGCCTAGCCTGAGATGAGGGGAGCGTGCACAAGCCCATGAGGGTCGCCAACGAGGACACTGGGTCCTAAGAGGGGATGATTGTAACGTCTCACATTGCTTGGGCATGAAAAAAATGATGTGTTTATATGAAATTTACTCTCTCTAAATGGTATGAGGCATTCTGGAGGTAAACCCAATAATAAAATCGTACGGGCTTGGCCCAAAGCGAACAATATCATACCACTTGGAATAGAGATATTACACTAGAGGAGTACTACGCAGAAGGAGTGGCTGCGCCGGAGAGAGAGTGAGAGAGATGAGGGATAAGGCATGAGGGAGTGAGAGAGCTGAGAGATGAGAAAAATGGGGGATTGCAGGTGATTGAACTCGCACGGGAGGGGGGGAGGTGCAGCTAAGCGTGGATGTAGGATGCACGTCCCCATGCACCCTAGCACGCAGCAGTGATATGCGTCATTGATGTGGTCTTTTTGTGTACCAAAATACATCAATAATAAAAACAACCTCTCGCAATAGAACGAATCCTTATAGGATTTGGCCATATAGAGGGTGTCGAAAGGTGTTACTATCAAGTATTTCAAGATTAAATATAACTCAATTTAAAAGATGAATTTTTTTATTTTTTTTATAACTAAATTAAATGCATAAAAGTAAAGACAGTAAAGATAGATGTGATGAGAGATAGAATAGGGAAAAGCATAGTATGCATAATATATGGCCAGTCTCACTCAAGTAGTCAAGAAAATATCATCATTTAAGAAATAAGTATAACTCATCTTCGGTTGGCACAGACCGTCCACCTAACCACTAAGATGCGGTACGATCCGTCTTCCCTAGGTATGGCTTATCTAATTTTTTAATAGGATACATACATACAATTAATGGAATAGTATAACCCATCTTCTGTTGGCATAAACTGTCTACCTAAATCACACTAAACTAGGGTGTAGTACACTCCGTTTTTGCTAGGCATGATCTATCTAATTCTATTGATCATGTGTCAATTAAAACCATTGTATAACAATCATTCATATAATTACAAAAAAATAAGAAAGATTTAGTTCAATCAATATAAAAGATTTTCTAAGACAAGATAAGAAATTCATAATGATTGAATATAAACATTAAGATGAATTCACAGTTATACAACCATCATGCATAATATAGAAAAAACCTAATTGAAATACAATTAAACTATTGTTACTTGGAACGGGCTACATCAATGTCTTATTACAGAGTTAGTTGCTCATCGTGGTGCTGGGATGACTTCCCGCCATGATCCTCTTCTCTTCAACTTGTCAAGCCTATAACATGATTATTTATGTTTAAAGGTAAGCACACCTTCTCTTGAAGCTTAGGAGTCTATTTATAGGGTGTAAAACAAACCCTAGAAGCCCTAGGAATCCCATAGAAATCTACTTCAATCTCCTAGTCAAATTAGGAAGCAATCTAAGTACAAATCAGAATATGATTCGTCCAGATTTGCGTTCTTATATTGCGAGACGATTTTGGCATATCAAACATCCGAATTAGGAAAACCCTATTTCACAATGATTTTTATTATTTTGCATTAGCTTTCCAATACTACTAAATTCACCTCAATCTAATACCTGAGCAGAAAGTTATAGTCAAAATACTGAGACATGTGCAAAATCAAAATTTGATTCCAATCCGATTTTGACTCCAATTAAAGAAATTTCGATTTAATCATTTCCTTGATTTGATTAAACTTAACCACATCATAGAGGTCCTCTATTATGATTATTAAGTTTGACCATATCTTCTAGATCTTCTTAAAGTGTGTTTTAAGCCCAAAACCAATGGAATTAATTGCATCTTTATTTAAAACCTAAAAACAATAAAACAACACAAAATCAAAAAAAATAACAATGCTAAGGAATTAACATATACGAGTTAAGGGGCTTAAATGTGCAACATTCGTCGCATATCATACCCAAAGTTACATATTACTAGTCCCCCAGTAATACAAAACAGGAAATAAACTGAAAAACAACAAAATAAATCATTCTTTTGTGGGATGTACAATTGCATTTAGCGTATGCAACAAGCATTTTAAACTCCTAGGCATCCCTAAAGGAAGAGTAAAGTCTCGTGAGGGTTTAACAAGAATAATACCTACAAAACAAACTTCATCTTCACAATTCCAAGAAATTAAGAATCAAGCTACTAAACATGGCATTATGAGATATCACAAGATTCAACTAGTGTAAAGTGAACTTAACACATAGTCATGAAGTTCAAAAACTAATCTCAATCATGCATGGTTCAATACTCAAAATTCGCTGGACTCCCCATTGGATAAAACAACCAATGTTTTTTTCTTTTTTTTCTTTTCTTTTTAAATGCAGGTTGTGCAGTGCTTAGTTCTCTTAAGCTTTCTAATTAACTCATGTATCAAGTATTAAGCCAATAACTCCCAAACTAGATGACTTTAGGGCATTAGGTATAAAGACACCCCTAATGCCTTACTAACTCGAGTCAAAAAGGTTACGAAGCCAAACTAGCCATACTATTAATCAAGCCAACTTCTCACTTTTGATGCGAATACTCACTGCTTAATGAGGCAACATGTCCGGTTACTCAGTGGGAAACTCAAACTAATCAATATTATTCCATTTTCTTCTTTTTTATTTATTTATTTATTTTTATTATTATGCCAAGGTTATTCCTCCAACAAGTTATTCAACTGCATTCAAGATATTGACAACAGACAAAACTGATCTCAAATTTCATACCCCACAGATTACGTGTTAGTGTGCTTGTGAGAATTAAATTGAAACAAGTAATATCTCATGTTACGAAAGAAAGTAACAAGACTCAAATTTCCTAGACAAGTGATCATGTGTTTATAATGTTAAGCTCACCAATGAAATGCAAATCAGAATTTAAAGCTCAACCATATGCTTAAGAATAACATAATAAAAATATTGGACAATGTTTTGTTATTCTATACCCCAAACTTGAATCACATATTGTCCACAATATGTGCATAGAACTGAAAAATAAGAGCAAAAGGATAGAAATACCTAGTTGAGCAGATGTGGAGCATATCATACCCTCAAACTTGTATGCAAAAACATATGTCCTGAAAAAATAAGTGATACTCCAACAAAATACCAGTCAAGTGCAACACATTGTTGTATAAAGATAATCAAAGAATGAAACAACAATGGAAAAAATAAACCTAGATGGAGATCATGTACCCTGGTAGAGTGGGGAGTCGAACGCTCAGGGCCTGCGCTCGATCCTATAAAGCTGACTCATGTAGTCAAAATATATGGGATCCGACAAGTCAATTGAATCCACATCCTTGATGCGCTCAGTGCTCTCTGACCCTTAAGTTTAAATTTGAAGCACCAATTTTTTATTCTCTTGGACCAAATAGAATGAATTTTACCCATAGAAAGGTAATTCATAATGTCTGCAGATCGAGGTAGATCACTCTGAGTATTCTCAAACAGTTTCTCATCCAGAAGGAAATTATGAACTGAAATAAAATGAGGAGAATACTCAGGAAATTTTTCTACCTTGATGGTCTCTTTTTGCTCTTCTAACAGCCCTAACAAACTACTCTCCTAGCCTTTTGGAAAGTCCTAAGCAATACTGATTGAGAAAGTGTCATCTGTCCCTTAAAATAAAGATTTCAGATTACCTGGAATAGGGGTTTAGGTTTCATATGGCGTCTCGGGAATAGGAGTTGATGGTGAAGAAGCCTTAATGCTCACTTCCTTGCCTTTTTCCCGATGTAGATCCTGTAGGGCCTCAATTTGCTCCTGCTTCCTGTCTTCCACGTGATTTTTGACCACTTCTTCACTCCACAGTGTGGTGATAGCTTGCTCATGATAAATAATCTCATCCACAATGTAGTGTCCATCAGGATTGGCCACTGACTGATTGAAACTCTTCGTCTTCTCTATTGAGGATATCGGCTATTTGTTCTAGTTGAGCCTCTATCCTAGCAATGGATTGAGAGTGAGAGTTCACCATCTGATTAGTCTCGCTCATAAGATTCAACATCTTATCTTTAAAGTAAGAATCCGACAGAGGAGATGGCTCCCATTGGTATTGTTGTTGTGGAGGCTAGTAGATGGGAGATGGCTCCTCTTGGTAATCTTCTATCTCGGTGATAGATTGAGAGTGACGGTGCAGCAGTTGATCATTGGCCTATAGTTTGTTGAAGGCAGCTAACACCTTCTCGAACATTTTCTCCTGATTAGCTACCATCTTCTCTACATATTCAGAATTCCTCGAAGAAGGTGACTCAGTCTGATATTGTTGTTGTGGAGCTGACTGATATTGAGGGGAATAGGATTGATCATTGAACTACGGATATGATTGATGGTGCAGTTCATGACATTGTGAAGTATAATTTCCTGGGGCTTGAGCTTGCCATGAGAGATTAGACTGGTTACTCCATGCCAAGTTATAGGAATCAGACTAAAGGTCATTCCTCGGTATAGAGAATGGTGTGTTCATATGCTCATAAGAATAATTAGAAAATTGTCCAATAGTAGGACAATCTCTATGGTGATAAGGACTATAGCAATATAAACATAGTCCATGGGGTATTGGAATGTCTCACCACATGACTAAAACAACAAAAACGAAAAAAGAAAAAGAAATAGAAACATAAAATAAAATTAGAAAATAAATGAAAGCAGGAAATAATTAACCTAAATTTAATCTTTAGAACTTAAAAACTCAACCGTTAAGCAGTCCCTAGCAACAGGGCCAAAAATTGATGCGGTCTTTTTGTGTACCAAAATATATCAATAATAAAAATAACCACTTGCAATAGAACGAATCCTTGTAGGATTTAGCTATATAGAGGGTGTGTTGAACCTCAAAGACTGCAGGGTATTGTTATCAAGTTTTTCAAAATTAAATATAAGGTTAATAACCTTTTTGGTACCTGGGTTTTAATTTTTTTATTTTTTCCCCCCTAGGTTTAAAACATGACAATTCTAGTACCTCAGATTTTGGAAAAGACTGAATCACCACCTCCATTAATTTCTGTCAATCCCTAACGGAAGTCCACATCATCACGTAATATTGTGACACATGTCCACCTTAAAAAAAAGAAAAAAAAAACCAAATGATAAATCAATGTCAAAATAAAAAAATTTTCATTCGTCGTTGAGGTTTGGGAATTCGAGATCAGACGCCACTGTCCTAAAGATTGGCAGTGGGGAGTCAAACTTAAATTAAGAATCCATTTAGTTTAGCCGAAACAACAACGAGCATATGATTTCCTTCAAAGAGTTCATACATAAGAAGAAGCCAAAAAACAGAACAAACAAATACGAGCATATGATTTCTCTCATTTTTGGTTATTTGTTCATATCAATGTTCTCAAATTGTTCATCTTCATATGCACTAACATTTGCATTTTTCAACAAGCAAAAAAAATCTTTGAATAGATTGAAAACCCAATATCTGAAAACTCTAATTTGTCCATATACCGCAAAAGAATTATTATAGATCTGAAACCAATTGGACACCATTGAAGACCTGGGTCACAAAGTAAAAAGCTAGGAAAGCACCACCACCACAAAAGCCTTAGTAACTCTATCAGTCTGACTCAGTGCTCGCACCACTCAATCTCGCATACCTAGATGATCAGATGATTTTGCTCGACTAGATCCGAAGTCTATCTGATAAAGGAAAGTTTCCGATCATTCCCCAAATCATCACCACCACCGCCACCTTTAGACCCAGCTTCTTCTTCTTCTATTTTGCCTTCCCCGTCCTTGGAATCTTGGCTCAACCCATCGTTGTTCTCTATGAATGGAACTAGAAATCTTGTGGGTTTTCTTGGGATTTGTGATTGGATTTTAGAGAGGGAAGAAGGGTTTTCTCTTCGATCTGTTCTCTCTACAGACGTGGATTTACCATCTAGTTTTTTTTTTTTTTTTTTTTTAAGGAGGACACATGTTGCGATATTACGTGATGACATGGACTTCCGTTAGTGGGGGATTGATGAAAATTAATGGAGATGGTGATTCTGTCTTTTCCAAAATCTAAGGTACTAGATTTGTGATGTTTTAGAACCTAAGGAAAAAAAAAAAAAAACATTAAAACCCAGGTATCAAAAAAGTTATTAACCCTTAAATATAACTCAAGCATGATATAGGGCTCGTCTCACTCGAGTAGTCAAGAAAATATCATCATTAAAGAAATAAGTATAACCCATCTTCAGTTGGCACGGACCGTCCACTTAACCACTAAGATGCAGTATGATCCGTCTTCCCTATGTATGGCCTATCTAATTCCTTAATAGGATACATACAATTGATGGAATAGTATAACTTATCTTCGGTTGGCACGAACTGTCTACCTAAATTACATTAAACTAGGGTGTAATAAAATTTATCTTCCATAGGCATGATCTATATAATTCTATTGATCATATGTTAATTAAAACCATTGTATAGCAATCATTCATATAATCACATAAAATATGAATGATTGAGTTCAATCAACATAAAAGACTTTTTAAGACAAGATAAGAAATTTATAATGATTGAATATAAACATTAAGATCCATTCACACAGTTATACAACCATCATGCACAATATAGAAATACTTAAATTGAAATACAATTAAACCATTGTTACCTAGAAACATCAATGCCCTATTACGAAGTTAGCTGCTCATCGTGGTGTTGAGATGGCTTCCTGCCATGATCCTCTTCTTTTCAACCTGTCAAGCCTCCTAGAAGATTATTTATGTCTAAATCTAAGAACACATCTTGAAGCTTTGGGGTCTATTTATAAGGTGTAAAACAAACCCCTAGAAGTCTTAGGAATCCCGTAAAAATTGTACTTCAATCTCCTAGTCAAATTAGGAAGCAATCCAAGTATAAATTGGAATAGGATTCGTCCAGATTTGCGTTCTTTTATTGTGAGACGATTTTGGCATAACAAACATCCGCATTAAGAAAACCATATTTCACAATTATTTGTATTATTTTGAGTTCGCTTTCCAATACCGTTGGATTCACCTCAATCAAATACCTGAGCCGAAAGTTATGGCCAAAATACTGAGACGTGTGCATAATCCAAATTTGAATCCAATCCGATTTTGACTCCAATATAAGAAATTCTGATTTAATCATTTCCTTGATTTGAATAAACTTAACCACATCATATAAGTTATCTCTCGGGACAATGCCAACCCTGCTGAGAATGAGTAATATTTCAGGTAGACCATACTATTAAACTATCATTGTTACTCATTATTATAGCATGTATTATATATATATTGCATCCATGGACTGTCATACCTAAAATGTTGCATTCTTTACTAAATGAAGTTCATTACTAAAATGATATAGGTATTGTGTGCATTAACTCTCACTAAGTCCTTGGACTTACCTCCTTTCATTTTTCTCCTATGATGTACAAATTGCGCGGTTTAGTTAACTTAGAAGATGATGCCTATGGACCGAACTTAGGTGATTGCTCGGGATTTGATAAGAGTCATTTTTTAAGATTTGGATCCAGTGTACTTGAAGTCCATATGGGATGATGGAGGAACCACACGGGCGAATATGATAGAGATTGTCATCTCTTTGGCATTACTTAAAATTAGGCGTTGATCTTAGTACTTTATTGCAAGAAAATTATCTTTTGGGTCTGTAATATGTTTATTTTGACGATTGGTCTTCGACCAGTATATTCAGGAGATCTATTTATGTTATGATAATTTATCTTTATTCTGGTGATTGTACTTGTGGCTTGTAGTTATTGCTTTATATTCTTGTAATTTAAAAGTCTTCCATTGTATTCTCTCATTTAGAAGAAGGTTAAGATCCCAGAGTCTTGTCCCATAAGGGATGTAGGCTAGGAGACGAACCATGTAGTCAATTACCAGTTAATTGAGTTCCACGGGGTGTTACACTATGTGCCCTATGAACTCTTTTCTTATTAAGGAAAATAATTATTCGGTTTAAGTTTTGTTTGTTTTGTTGATGCATTTGCTCTATAATGTTTCCTTGGGAGAACTTCACTTATCACTCCTAATCTTTCATCAATTTTGCAATGATATCTTTAAACTTTAAAAAGTATTAATTTGGGGTTACCATCTTTTCTCATTTTGTGACAGAGTATTGTTGTGTGTGGTTTTTGGACAATTGATGTATTTGATTAGGGGACTAGTACTTGTATTTTTTGAATATGTTGTGGATAGATTCGCATTTATGTGCTACTATGTTTATTTGATAATTTTTGAATTAATCATCTACTTTTAATATGAGATTTATTACTTCAATTCTCTATGTATTTATGGTTTATTAATGTTTTGGAAAACAGGTTAAACTTGGAACTTTATCCAAGCCTAGTTTGTAATTTAATAGGTTTATGTTGGATTTTGGGTTTTTAGTCTTTCATATGAAAATGTATTTTTCCTTAAGTTTTAATATTACAGTTATAGCGGTGCAAAATTTGATTCAATAAATGAGAATTCAAGTTTGTATATGTTGTCCAACATAGACATAGTCGCAGTAAAACAATTATAACTTTTGATTCTAACATCAGATGAAAACAAACTCGGTGACTTTGGAAATCTAATTCAAAACTATAAAAATTTCTATTTATGAACCTTTTCAAATTATGATCTTTACCAAGTCAAAATGGGCTGTCAATAAAAGTGTGGAAATTTGGATAGAAGAGCTTGTTTGTTAGCTCGTTCAAATGAGTTTTCGATAGTGCTACTCATTTGGAAAGCATGTCCGAATGAACTACATAATGGAGTTTGGTAGTGTTGGTCATTTGCAAGCATGTTTGGACGCGCCACTTATGAAATTTGTTAAACACATTGAGAAAGCAGTAAAACCCTAATCTAGTCCGAACAAGCTCAATTATAGGTCCAAATGCCGACTTAAAAACTATTATATTTAAGAAAACGACCTTCAAATTCCAAGGCTATTTGGCCAAGTTTATTTAAGGGCTTTTAGAGCACGATGTTTCAAGAGAAAATATGATTATTTCTAAAGAGCAAATAACATATATGTTCATGTTCTAAGAGAAAAAAATTTTGGTTTGTGCTTACAATTGCATAATTCGTAGAGTTTTAAGTTTAAATCACACAAAGATCATCAAAAGCCTTTGGCTAACGGAAATCCCAAAATTGCAAGTAGAAGCTCCTAGAAGAATTGCTTAGAGATTTTGGAGTTATTTCTGTAGCAGTAAGCTGGTTGTTTACTTGGTATAAGGGAGTCCATTACAAATGTTTTGTAAGTACGAATTTTTTGTAATTAAATAATTCTATATAGTGAAATACAACTTTAGTGTCAAGTGCATTTAGATGTGTTTCCTGGTGTGCAAATTATATTTGAGTTAAGGGGAGATTTGTTGAAGGTTTTTCAATTGAGTTACTTAATGCATTACATTTAGCTTATGCATTTTAGACATGTGGTCCAGACTTAAATTGCATTTCATATAACTTATGGTGTTTAAGTTGCATTGTTTTAGGTGTTTGGTTGTTTTGTTGATGCATTTGCTTTGTAATTTTGTGACAAAAAGGAGGAGAATTTTTTGCTCTGGTTTTTGGACAATTGATGTATTTGATAGGGGGAGTAGTATTGAGGGAGTGGTATTTATATTTCTTGATTATGTTGTGGATGGATTCACATTTATGTGCTACTGTATTGGATAATTTTTGAAATAATCATCTATGTGTTGATATGATCTTTATTACTTCAATTCTCTATGTGTTTAATGGTTTGTTCATGTATTAGAGAACATGTTAAACTTAGAACTTCATCCTAGCCTAGTTTGTGATTCAATAGGTTTATGTTAGGGTTTAGGATTTTAGTATATTGACTTGAGAATTTTGTTATAATTGGGATTTGTCACCAAATTTCCAAAGGAAGAGTTTGTTATGTTTTTAATATTATCAAATTCAATATAAAAACATGTTTGTTGTAAGTTTTAAGTATAAGGTTAAGTCATGCAAAAGTTGATTCAAAACATGAGAATTCTAGTTTGTATCTGTTATTAAACATAAACCTAGTCGGCGTAGAACAATTATAACTTTTGATTTAAACATCAGATTGAGACAAACTCGATGGCTTTGGAAAGCTAATTTAAAATTATACAACTTTCTATTTCATGAACATTTTCAAATTCCAAGTTTTATTTGGTCAAAACGAGTTGTCAATAGAAAATTGGAAATATGGATAGAATAGCTCGTTTGCTAGCTCCTCCGGACAAATTCTTGGCAATGCTACTCATTTGGAAAGCAAGTCCAGATGATCTACAAAACGAAGTTTGATAGTGTTGGTCATTTGCAAGTAGGTCCAAATGCGCTGCTTGAGAAAGCTGTGAACCGCTGTGAAACCCTAGTTAGGTTTTAACAAGCTCAATTATAGGTCCAGACCCCAACTTAAAAACTGCTATATTTGATCAAATAACTTTGAAATTTTAAGGCTTTTTGGAGGACTATTTTTCAAGAGAAAATGAGAATTATTTTTAGAGAATAAAAAGCATATTTCTTCATTTGCTAAGAGATACATTTATGTTTTATACTTACAATTGCATCATTCTTAAAGTTTATGTTTAAATCACACAAAGACCATAAAAAGCCTTTAGCCAATAGAGTTATAAGATTGCAAGTGGAAGCTCGAGAGAAGAATTAGTCAGAGGTTTCGGAGTTACTACATTAGAAATAATCAGGTTGTTTACTTGGTAAAAGGGAGTGTTGGTTACAAAGGTTTTGCAAGAGAGGACTTATTTTAATTGAATCAATCTATTTAGTGGTGAATTTCTTAAGTTTGGCTGTCCCATAGTAATTTTACTTTTGAAGAGTATTTTAAACAGTTCACTTTATTACCAAAATTTGTGTTAATTGTTTTAATGCTATACTTATTTATCTTAACATTGAGATATTCATTGTTTAACAACTCGCAATGTTTGAATTAGTACTTTTCAATTTCTTTTGCTTTCTGGATTCTGTTATTAGGGTCTTCTAGTGTTTGGGTTGTGAATTTTGGCTAGATTTGAATTATTTTTTGGTTAGATTTTTGGTTCTGCTTGTGGATCTGGACGGGTTGTGGGTTTTAATCCAATGGATGTCATGATTTTCGGATTCTAGCTCTTTTATTGGAGCTTGTGATGCTTTATTTGCTTAAGAGAATTGGAGTTTCTACTCCCTAGAGAAAAAACTTGCATTGTAAAGAAAGATTGAATGATTTTTGTAACACATTGGCATTCATAAAATAAAAAGGAAATTACAGAACAGAGATAAAGCTAAAACAAACTTAGACAAAAAGCTAAAAGCAAGCTTAGATAAATAACCCATTCCAGATAGACCACTAGTACCTCAATGAAGGTGAAAGAAAAGGCCACCTGCGAGTGCAGCTAATGAAAGCCGCAGAGCAATATAATGGATACTACCATCAGGAGTACAAATACCCCTATCAAAAATCTAAACAGGCTTCCTATGAAGCAGTAGAGATTTAGATGAAAATGAACAATGGAAAAAATGTTTCCTTCAGAGGCAGTGAGTTTGAAGTCCAACTGGTTAGGATTAACAAAAACCCCATTCAGAGTCTAGGGTTGGCAAAACATGTTCGCGTGTCGGGTTCGTGTCCAACCCGTTTACGACACGACACATTTAGCTAAATGTGTCGAACACCCAAACCCAAAAACAACACGTTTTCTAAACGGGTAACATGACACGACGCATGTAACCCGTTTAGATAAACGTATCATGTTGGGTTGACAGGACACAGCCCGTAAACACGACACATTTAGGAGCTAATAGGTTTCGACCTAACCCGTGAACATGTTTAAAGTCATTTAATTTATTTTTTTAATTTTTTTATTTATTTTATAAGTAGTCATTTTAATTTTTATAGCCTAAATAAAATGGTAAATTCCCAGCAACCAAGCAACAAATACAACGTGGTCAAACGTGGCTTAGAGTGAGGGAGAAAGAAATGAGAAAGTTTAGGATTTACAAATTAGAGATACAAAAAATTAAAATAAAAAAAAATATAATAATATATATATATACGGGTCAAACGTGTCGACTTGTGAACTCGCAGGTTGGACACGACCCGACACGTTATGACTCGAACCCGTTTAGCCTTAACCCTAACCCTAAACCCTAAACCCTAATTCAGACAGACTACTAGCATCTCAAAGAACTGAAGAAAAACCTAAAATTCTGTATCGTGTTCTAGTTGGATTCGAGTGTCACGGGTTAAACTGTCAGCCCTAATTCAGATAGACCACTAGCACCTCAAAGAACTGGAGAGAAACCAAAAAAAAAAACAAAAAAAAAAGGTCCACTTCACAGACAAAGAGTCTGAAGCCCAACTGAATCAGGTTAAACACTAAGCAACATGCCAAGAGAAAATTACTTAAAGTTACACAAATAATAAGAAAAACTCAAAAAAAAAAAAACAGCGGCTACGATGGAGGAAGGCGTCGTAGGGGGGGGGGGGAAGGGGGAAGTTGCTCGGCCCGTGGGACCCACGTGCCGGCGCGTTAGATCCACTTGCAGGAGTGTGTAGTTTACGCACTAGCGCGTGGCGGTCAATTGGGCCACAGAGAGCTTCGCCAAAAAGTAGGGACACCAGTGATGATGGAGGAGGGGCGCGTTTCTGGCTGGGACTGATGGAGAGAAGGAGATTAGGCTTTCAGAAAGCCAATCTTCAATACTACATAAATCCAACCGGCAAAGCGAAGGAGAAGACGATCCATGGCAAGGGTGAAGCGGGAGGAGACGATCTATTGCGGCTACTGTTTCGTGAGGGTTAAGGATAAATCGTCATAGACTATAAATAGATCTAGAGAAAATTCTAGAGAAAAATAAGTTCTCTCATGAAGAGAGAATCTCAAAAGGAAAAGGAGCAAAAAAATGAAAAGGGGGTGGAAGGAGCTCCTCAAGCTTTTTCGATTGTGCTGGAGACAGGAGAGAGAAAAGAAAATTTTCGTACTGGGTTTGGGGATGATATTAGTTTTTTTGACATTGTAGAAAGATTGAATGTTAGATGTTTTTAAAAAGTGACGATCTAAAATAGAAATTGTGGATCTATGTGGTTGGTCGGACAAATTGGTTTTTCTATTTTTATATATTTTTGCAAAGCCTTGTTTATTTGTATAGATCTTTTGCATTTCCTTCTTAATACCCTCTTTGAATATTTAGCCTAAGTGGGGAAGAAAAAAACATTGTCTTGTACTTGCATCACCTATTAAAAATTGAATTTAGTATCTAGAAGCACCAAATCCACAACTAAAATGATGAGAGATAAAGTATGTATTTCCAACTATTTGGCGCACGAATTCAGTACTTCTCTAAGATTATTACATGCCAATCCATATAGAATTCAAATAATAATCGTGAAACATGAAGCCCGTGAACAGCCTTATTTAGTAACATAAGACAAAGAATTTCCAAAATGCTCTGATGTTACGGGCGTGTGACATTCCCGGCAGCCAAACACAGGCCACAGCATTTTTTTTTTTCCCATTCAGTCGGAGTGAACCCGCGCACGTTAAGACACGCGCCCCCTGCTGCAAACCAAACCGCGACCTAACTCGGGCGGTTCTCCGTACGTTAGCACGTGTCAAAAGCAAAATAATCCTACTCCCACAAGCGGGTTCGGTTTTGGAAAAGAAAGGAAGAAAGTTCAGAAGGAACAGAATTTCTTTTTTTTTTTTCTTGTTTTTTTTTTTTAATTTATTTTTTTTATAATTTTTTGTTTTTTGGGTCCGTCCGTCTGACGGGGACGTTATGTTTCGAAAGAGCGTCTAAGTTCTCTTCATGTAACCCCCGCGGGACCCACCTCCCCCACCTTGTCCTTCTCTCCCTCCCTTTTAGTTCTCTCTTCCTCCCACGAAACAACGGCGCGGACAAGTTTACAATACAGCGTCTCTCTCTCTCTCTCTCTCTCTCTCTCCCTCTCCCTCTCTCGAAAGCGTTCTTCTTCTTTTTTTTTTCTTCTTTTTCTTTTTTCCTATAAATAGATAGCTGAGGGCGTTGGTAACAAAGAAAAAAAGAAAGTCCCTTTGAGTGGCTTTTTTTTTTTTTTTTGATATGTGCTTTGCGCTTCAAGGCCGAGTGCCTTTTCTTACGTTTTAATCCAATGGAAGAGGAGGAGGTGGTGGTGGAGGGGGTGGAGAGTTGCTGACATGTTTAAAGCAACGGTGGGGGTTCGGTGCTGTGAGCTGATTTTTCTTGGTGATGAGGAGGTCAGAAAGGATTGGGGTTAATGGGCAGCGGTGTTAGAGGCTGTGCATGTCGGGGGGGTGGAGAAGGATAAAGATCTGAAGCTAGCCATGATTGGAAAGTCTGGAGTGGTGGGTTTTGTGTTGTGGGTGTGGCTCTTCAGGTACGCTTTCTTCTTTCGGCCTACATTTCTGGGTTTTTTTTCCAGGTTTTTGGGTTGTAAAGTTGGTGGGTGTTTCTCAGATTTTTTTAATGATTTTTCTTTCTTGCGGGTTTTGTTTTTATTTCTTTGCTGGGAGGGTCTTTGGCTTGGCTTTGCTTTGATTTTTTGGTGTATTATTTTGGTTGAGGAAAAATGTCGTCATCTTCAACCCTGTGCTATTCGTGAATTTTATTATAGGATAAAATAGTTATATTTGGTTGATTAAGTACAAACTTTAGTGAAAGAGAATTTGAGCTAAATCGTTAGGATTGGAAAAATAAATAATTTGTACTTTCTTTTTGGCTGGCTGGTGTGTTAGATCTTAAAGCATTGGATTTAAAGTTGTCAGATTTTAAATAAGCTTCCTATTTTGTTGAAAACATGTTCTCTTACAGGAAATGAGAATTGAAGATTGGGATTTGGAAGTGCTATAATTGTCGTTTCGGAAGTCTGTTCTGTACTGGGGTCTGGAAGATTCGAACTTTAGTGTTATGTGGATTGGAGAAACTGTAATTTGGATGCAATGTTAAAGGCATTGGCATCTGGGCTGTTGATTTCACTGATTATTATATCGGTATCTGCGGCCGATAATGGATTTCACCGATGTAATTGCGAGGATGAGGGTAGCTTATGGAGCGTTGAGAGCATTCTGGAGTGCCAGAAAGTGAGTGATTTCTTGATCGCTGTGGCCTACTTCTCGATCCCTATTGAGCTTCTTTACTTTATTAGCTGCTCGAACGTCCCCTTCAAATGGGTTCTCCTTCAATTCATTGCCTTCATTGTTCTGTGCGGATTGACCCATTTGCTCAATGGCTGGACTTATGGTCCGCACCCATTTCAGCTAATGCTGGCTCTCACGGTCTTCAAGATTCTCACTGCTTTGGTCTCATGTGCCACTGCTATAACACTTATCACTCTCATCCCTTTGCTTCTCAAAGTGAAGGTGAGGGAATTCATGTTGAAGAAGAAGACGTGGGATCTTGGACGAGAGGTTGGAATTATAATGAAACAGAAAGAAGCTGGATTGCATGTTCGGATGCTTACACAAGAGATTCGGAAATCGCTTGATAGGCATACAATTTTGGACACGACCCTGGCGGAGCTATCTGAAACTTTGGGTTTGCAGAACTGTGCAGTTTGGATGCCTAATGAGAATAAAACAGAGATGAACCTGACCCATGAGGCTTATGGGAGGAAATATTCAGAAACCTATTATTCTTCTATACCGATTTCTGATCCTGATGTTGCAAGGATCAAGCAGATTGAGGAAGTGAATATTCTTAGCCCCGATTCAGCACTTGCTGCTGCAAGCAGTGGAGATTCAGGTGAACCAGGATCGGTGGCTGCAATTCGAATGCCAATGCTTCGGGTTTCCAATTTCAAAGGGGGAACTCCTGAGATTAGAGAGACTTGTTATGCAATATTGGTTTTGGTTCTTCCAAGTGGACCACCTAGGTCTTGGAGCAGCCAGGAACTTGAGATAATTGAGGTCGTTGCTGATCAGGTGGCTGTGGCTCTTTCCCATGCTGCACTTCTTGAAGAGTCCCAGCTTATGAGAGAGAAGTTGGAAGAGCGAAATCGAGCCTTGCAACAGGAAAAGATGAATGCTATGATGGCAAGCCAGGCAAGAAACTCCTTTCAAAAGGTAATGAGTGATGGAATGAGGAGGCCAATGCACTCAATTTTGGGTTTGCTTTCGATGATGCAGGATGAGAATATGAGTAGTGAACAACAAACTATTGTTGACACAATGGTGAGGGCCAGCAATGTTCTATCAACTTTGGTAAATGATGTGATGGACAATTCTAGGAAAGATAGTGGAAGATTTCCATTAGAGATGAGATCATTTCGCTTGCATTCCATGATAAGAGAAGCAGCTTGCCTAGCAAAGTGCTTGTGTGTATATAAGGGCTTTGGCTTTGTAATTGAGGTTGAGAAGTCACTGCCTGATAATGTAATGGGTGATGAAAGAAGGGTTTTTCAGGTGATTTTGCACATGGTTGGGAACCTGTTGAATGGAAACAATGAAGGGGGATCTGTAATGCTCCGAGTTTTGTCTGAGAGTCTAAGTCAGGGAAGGAATGATCAAAGATGGCCAACCTGGAGACATATTTCCTCTGATGGGGATGTGTATATTAGATTTGAGATTGCGATAAACAACAGTAGTTCTCAGTCGGAGAGTGCAATTTCAATTGCACAGCCTGGTGGTTGGAGGTACACTAGCGATGGACTTGAGGAGAGCAAGAGCTTCAGCATTTGCAAAAAGCTAGTGCAGGTGAGAATGAATAAATTGTGTGCGTGCTGTAAGACTTGGAAACATTAGGATTATGGTGCTAGACTCTTTATTTTCTCATTAATAGAATACTTAAAACAAAAGATAATTGTGAAGATAGGTTCTGCATGAAAATAATTGCTAATACACAAAGTTAATGGAATGTGAAAATAGTAGTTTTGCTTTGGTCCTTCGAGAATTGGTCCTAGTTAATTATAAAAATTGAGGATACTTTGTGTTTTAAAACATATTAGCCATTCTTATAGGGTAGAATGTTTCTTGATTGACCACATGGAAATGATAAGGCCTGAAGCTACTTTGGTTACTATGGTACTTCCAATTCACATGTTTTCTCAGTGTAGAAAAATTTCTTGTTTGGCTTGGATCAGCTGTAGCTGGCTAAAGGCATTGATTCTCCTCATTTTGCACATTCTGCAAGTGTTTTGAGAACGACTTAGTTTCCCTTTATGTGTGACCTATTGGATCAGATTTCAGCCGAGTGTTGCTCGTTTTATAGTTTTTGAAATATGGGAGAAACACAGAGACCATTGCCACGATTGTTCAAATTGTAAAGTTACTCTCTATATTTGCATTATTACAAGATGCATTATGACATACACCGTCTTATTCATATTTTTGTAAGTTAATATATCTCACAGCTTGAGAAAGGGCTGCTGATTGTTTCTGGTTTTGGATGAAATTCACTTATTCATCCAGTGCTGTTTTAGTTTGTTTCAGGAGTTTATCCATTTTTAACTTCAAAAATTGTTGAAGCAACCATATAGCTCTGACAATAGTCTTTTTCTTGTTTTTTAAACAAATTCTTATATTTATATCAGACCACTTATATATTGTTGCAGATGATGCAAGGGAACATATGGGTGGTCCCTAACCATCAAGGTCTTGCTCAAAGCATGGGGCTTGTTCTTCGGTTTCAACTCCGACCATCCATTGCGATAGCCATCTCAGAATCTGGAGAATCTTCAGAGCACACACATTCTAACTCTCTTTTCAGAGGCGTACAAGTTTTATTAGTTGATGATGACAACGTAAACAGGGCCGTGACGCGAAGGCTACTTGAAAAACTAGGCTGCACTGTCACTTCTGTTTCTTCTGGATTTGAATGCCTCAGTGCTATTGGCCCATCAGGTTCTTCTTTCCAAATCGTTCTTTTGGATCTTCAGATGCCTGAGTTGGATGGGTTTGAAGTTGCAATGAGAATTCGGAAGTACCGTAGCCATAGTTGGCCACTGATCATTGCCTTAACAGCAAGTGCTGATGAAGATGTGTGGGAAAGATGCATGCATATTGGAATGAATGGAATCATTCGGAAACCAGTTCTTTTGCAAGGTATTGCCAGTGAGCTTAGAAGAGTCCTGATACAAGCAAACAAAGTTGTATGATGAGTCTGATGACACGGGCTGTAAAAGTTTCAGTACTGCAGCATTCAGGATTCTATCACATCCTTTCGGGGGCTCTTGATTAACTAAGCGAATGACATTATTTGGCTCCCCAAATACCCCACCAAGCTTCCAGATGTTATACACACAACATTCAGTCAAAATGCTATACAAAATTAGGTCACTTCTTTTACCTTCATGTTCTTTGACTTTTGTTATAATTGCGTAGATAGTTCAGATCTGATCATAGGTAATTAAAATTATCTCCTTTACACCCTTCTAAGTAGTAAAAAAATATCTGCATGGAGGAAACTGTGTAAAGTTGATTTGCAGGTTTTTCATACAAGTGGTGTAGCAGCTAGGTGACATTGTCGTACAATGACTTGAATAGAGATAGAACGTTAGGAAATTTAAGGATGCCTGTTTGGGGCATCTAAAAATGAAGGGGAAAGCACATTTACCTCTCTTAACTACCAACAAATTTGCAATATTCTCTCCCATCTTTCAATTTTTGCAATCTCTCCCCCAATCTATCATTGGGATTGTAATGTTCTCCTTTTGCACCCAAAATTACAAATATTATTCTGATAAAAAAAAAAAATTCAGAAAAATGCAAACAAAAAATTCAGGAAAAATCAAATTTTCCTGAATTTTTTTGTTTTTTGTTTTTTTGTCCTTTTTTTTAACTAAATTTCTTTTATCATGAGTATTTTGTCATTTTGGGAAGCAAAAGGGGGCATTGCAACTTAGATAGTAGATTGAGTGACATTGCAAATTTGTTAGTAGTTAGAGAGATTGAATGTAGTTTTCCCAAAAATGAATCATGCTTCATCTTAAAAGTGTGTCTTTTTGTTGCTCTTGTGTGACGATAATAAGGTTGTAAATTGAATTTACAAAAACGAATTAGGGTGCTTTCCTTGAAAATGACAATTGTCATAGGGACCTATCATTTGTAATGTTCAATTCATCGTCACTCATAATAAGCACTATATATGTGCATTGTGCAACATTATGAAAACACAGGACAATTTTTTTATAACAATCCATTAGCATATTAGTAATTACTAAAAGAACATCCAAGGGCATTGTTACCAATTGTTGTGTTTATATATGTCCTTTTCCTTTGTAGAAATCATTTGTCTGAATATTAGTAATACAAATGCTATAGTAAAACCATCAATTTCATTGACATTGTTGCTTAATGTGTTCTTTGCATGTCTCATTGTCTTTCCGCTTTTCATCACACCCTTATTCTATTGGGATAGTGTGGTGGCGCCCATCGGTGTTTGAATATATTTATTTTTTATTTTAACAAGGGCTGATTCAATGATTGATGGATACTGTCACATCAACCCAGTGAAATGAGAGTTGGATATAAGTGTAGTATGTATCATTATCCTATCTTTTCACATAAGAGTAATGTTATATATTATACTCTCATCTCACTAGAATGATGTTGGAGTTGATGTGGCATTGTCATATTAATCTAGTGGGATCTCGTTTGAGATAGTACTAGTGAACTCTGATTAATATTATTCCTTGTTTGTATTCACATACAAATATATACCTATATGTATATATACATACTTATTTATATGTATATAGATATAGATAAAGAAAGCATATTATGTAAGGGTGAGTCTGCTTCTGCATCCCCTTCCATACAATCTACAAATGAGAGAGTATGGGTCAATTTTATATATCTTCGTAATGGTTACTTGTTTGGAACCCATGCATGAATCTTAGTTAGTAGTACGTGTATATATAGACTTCCTTTTTGTTTAGCAATCCTATCACGTGGAGCCGTGGACCCTTTACATATGCAACTTGGCTTACGAAACAGCAACTTTGATTTAATAAATTATTCATCAAATCCTTGTATTTTATTTGGAGAACTTGACGTTTAGATACTTTGCTCGACTGTTGACTAATTCTCTCTCTGTATATATATATATATATATAAATATCATATTCTTCTCATTTTGCATCCGTCGCTTTTGCCAAACAGTCGCGACAAGGTTTATAGGAAAAGTGGTATTAGGTACTGGTGGCTCTCACTGTAAATCATTTGGTTGGTGAAATTCTTGTCAACATTATGCGATAGATCTGAGGCATATCACTCTCAACGGATCCTGCCCACCACCCACTTATTATTCTTCCCTCATTAATCCAATGGGCGTTAAATGTTTATCTCCCCAACCATACTTTCTTCATTCAAACTCCTTTTCAAAATTGCATGTCTTGCCAAAAAAAACACACCAATTCCTCCCAAAAACACCTCAACTTTTTCATTCCTTTAAGTTATTTTTGTAACAATAGCAACAGTTAAAACACAACTAACCATCAAAACCAAGTACACTTTGAACTCGTCTAGATCGATTCACGTGTGAATAATAATAGTTAAATCTTATGGAATACCAAATTTGGAGGATGTTCTTCCCATTAACTCAACATTCTCATTTGCCTCAACAAATTTACTCTTTATTTTATTTACTTAATTACTTTTTCAGAATATCTACATTCGACTTAACATTTTAGCCATTTATTTTCACTGTTCTATTTAGATTTTTTTTTTTTTTTTCTAAGGATTTCTTTATTCATTCCTTAAAAGGACCAGCAAAATCAACATTTGGCGAGTGTACTATTCATGCTCACCAAACACTTCAGCAATTTGGTGGAGTAGATGCTGAGAATGTTAGACCCATTTTAATCATTTGGGTTATAAGGAATGCTAAGCTTACAAAATATTTTACAAAAGACTTACTACCGAAGCTTCCACTTATTTCCGAACCCTCAACACCGGAGTTTCTAGAACCGACCAAGATAGTGACTTAGATGATTTTATCAATGTGTATTTTGTAAAGAAAATGAAATTATTTGGTGTACAGAGTTATTTTATTTTTGTATTGTTTTAAGCTAAAATATCTACTTCCTATTGGAGGGTACAAATCATCAAAACCAAACACAAATCAAACTGGCCTAGTAGTCGGCGCATAGAGACAATGCACTAGATAGTGCCAATTATGTAAAGTGAGCCTCCACCATGCATAATTGAAAATTATCAAGAGGTGATGTCTCTTGGGAAGCAAAACTTGAGGGGGTGGGAAAAAAATAAAAAAAACGAAAACGATTTGATGTGTGTTCCATGAGGGGTGATGGGCCTCAAATTCAATCAGGCAACTTTGTCCAGCAAGTTTATTGCCTGTAAACATCCACTTTTCTTCGATAAAAACTAATAAAGTACAATTTTTCTTTGGGTTTTGTTTTATCTGATGACTGAGCGTTGTGCCAGGGGCTCTGCATCCGATATTTAATTAGGACTCTTTCATGCATTGGGTTGCATAAAGTGAATCTAGCTAGAGTCCTTTTATTTATTTAATATATTTTTATTCTTTCTTTTTTCAGCTTAATCTATAGCCACTTGAGTGAGAGAGAGAGAGAGAGAGAGAGCTCAAACCCTCTTGGTATTAGTTTAATGTAAACTAAAAAGTTTGTGTCAAAGAGCTCTGTATGTTGAAAAAGTATGACAGGAAAGATCTACAGCTCCATGGGGTTGCGTGTTAAGATTGGCAAGTATTTCAAGAAGCTCTGTGACGTGAAGATTAAACAAAATTACATCAGGAGTAACCCTGAAAATAATGGTAATTACTTTATTTACGTATTTAATATTTATTGTTATTATTTTTTTGCCCTTGTAGCAGATCCTGCTCTTGTCCCAATATGGGGAATCTTAAGAGAAAGGTTGCTGAATTGAGTAATTTGGAGATTCCTGTTTAAATAAATGTGTTGGTGATAAATTAATGATGTAGAATACCAGGATTAGGCATAACCCATGGCGTTAAGAAAAAGGTGGGAACTGGGAAAGGTAATTAATATAATAAGGAGGTGCCTTTGTCCCTTCAATTTCAAAGAACATTCTATTAAAATGAGATGCTACTAATTGCCGCACCGCACCCTTCTGCCTATAATCCTTCCAAAAGTGGCACTATTTGCTTATTTGGTTTAACTGTACATTTCCCTTTTCTTTCTTTTTTTTCCTTCTGTTTGCCAAACAAGAGAGTTTTTTATTTATTTATAGGAGCTCATACTTGTCTTTTTTCTATTTAATGTTTTTTTTTTTTTTTTAAATCTTGACTATAAAAAAATAAATTAAAAAAATAAAAATTAAAAAAAGAAAAGAAAATAAAGTGGTGCGGAAATCTTGGAGTTGGGCTCAAATTTGTTATGAGTGGGGGAGAGTCAAGCCCAAGAATACTCATGCCAACCTGGTAGATTGGCTACTACTGTGACACTAATGGGTTGCAATCAAATTGGTTGGGATGTGAAATCTCAAATCTCACAAAAAGGGACAAGAAAGTCCATGGCTCCATGCAATCAACCGACAATTATATTGACAAGGGAGCTCAATAGTGATATGGCTCAACAAATGTTATGGTTCAGCAGTATTATGGTTCGTCAATGACTTTTTGCTCAAAATAGTAATGCTTGAAGATTACTCCCTTTTGATCAACCTTCATGCAACGTCACAGGAAGGTGATTTAGACCCAATATGATGCATTAATGTCCGAAATTATATACTTGAGGGAGGGACTTGGTCAAACTGAAGTTGGGATTAGCTAAATGCTTTATTGTGCCCACCTTTGCTGCTTAAAAATTGAAGGGTCTTCGCTGATATATTATTATTAGGAGTAATTTTAGGTGGCCTATTTGTGTCTTACTTGTGTTTTATTAAGAATGATGTGGCTATTAAAATCATCATCGGGCTTGTGATTGATAATTATTGAATTTTGATCAAATGATGATTTTAATAGCCACATCATTCTTAGTGAGACACAAGTATGACACAAGTAGGCCACCTACAATTACTTTATTATTAGTGACGAAATTTGTTATCATTAATAGCAACTACATCATCGCTAATGGCTTCACGTGACATCCTTCACGCCTTCAAAAAATCCTGCTTTAATATTCGCGACAACCTTCTTGTTGTGAATTGTTATATATATATTTTAAGCATTGGTCATCATTGATAATCACTTATAAAGGATAAATTTTGGGTTGTGTTGATAAGTTGTTTGCTGATAACCAAATTTCATGCGGTGATTCTGAACTCCTCAATTCGCTTTCCCTTTGATGGTATCTTTTCTTAAGATTGGTGTTGATTCCTCAACATCCTGTCTCTCATTGCACTTTCTTTGTCCGAACCGCTCTCTCCTTCTCTGAGAACGGCTCGATATTTTTGCAGTGATGAGGGTTTGAATCTTGTTGCAAAAGTTGTTGTACCAATATTTGGTTCTACTGCACAATTTGGCCCATGTTCTAGGCAAGGTTTTGTAATTGGACTTCCAATGTGGAAATATATGCTAGTCTTGAGGAATTTATGGCCGGTTTTCCTAGGGTCCATGGGTCAAAGTGTCCCTTTGGGTACTCATTGACCTAAAGTGAGCCTGAGCCATTCGATCCTTTCTTTTGTCATAAAAAGTAATAGATATTGTACTTTTTATACACAGTGCCAACTGATGATACAGAGGATCGTATGACTCTCTTTAATCAATGAACACATCAAAAGAAGACAAGATAAAATTAGAATTATACTATAATGCCAGAATAGATAATGCCGATGCTTAAATTAATAAAGGATTCTCAAACAACGTATCTAAAAAATGAGAGTGGAGTTTCGGGTCTATTATCTACATGGGTATCATGATTCGCCTTGTATGGTGGAGATGGGGACATTGTACGGGCCTAGCCAAGTGTCATGAAGTGATCGTGTGTGGTTTTCACTCCTTGTCATTGAAGAAGACTTCTTCATTGGCAAGTTAAAGACATTGTCTACTTTTTTCATCGAAAATATGAGACAATTAATACGTGGCTGCGAAAGCAGATCCTCTGCGACTCATTCTATTTGTCATTTGAGTAGCGAGTGTTCCTTAGGCCTTCCTATGATCTATGATTGATTTGGGCTTTGACCTGCACTCTCAAAGTGGGCCGATCGGTTTGGCGTGGTAGGAGATAGTCAGCATATGACAAGGTATTAAATTAGTTAGCAACTTAGCAACATACCATTTTTTGATTGGTTATGAGGTGATATGTGACTATATATGTTGTTTTTTACACTTTTGACTTTATTGTGAAAGATTAAGTGGGGGCGAGGAATGCATTTTTATTTTTATTTGACTAATACTATATACCATATTTTTATATTATAATTATCTTACAATGTTGAATATTGATGTGGGTGCAATTCCATCCAATCTTTAGATGTTTTTTAATTTTTTTTACAATGCTTTATCCAACGGTTAGTTCGGACTGCCACATCAACATTGTTGGATAACAATATGATTTTTTTGCATTACTCTTTTATTTTTGGATTGTTAAGCATTTATTAGGAACATGATCATCTCCAGTCTATTTTAGACTGGAGAATATCCAGTTCATGACTAGGATTTCTTCTTAGAAATCCTAGAGTCACAAATGAGACATTTGTCCCACTAACAAAAAATAATAATAAAATATTATTTCCTATTAAAAAAAATAAGGAGTGGTTGTGGGTGGCCAGATCACCCCAGTTGGGGGCTGGGGTGGCTTCGGCCACACCCAAGAGCCAAACGATTTTTTTTTTTTTTTTTTTTGTAGTTTGGCCCTAGGGGGTGGCCAGACCACCCCATGGCCCTTAGGGGTGGCCAACCACCCCTTATTATTTTATTATTTTATTTTATATATATATATATATATATGAAATAACATTTTATTATTATTTTTTGTAAGTGGGACAAGTGTCTCATTTGTGACTTTAGAATTTTTAAGAAAAAATCCTAACCATAAACTGAATATTCTCAAGTCCAAAATTGAATTGGAGAGGTTCATATTCCCATTTATTATCTATTGCAGAATACGATTAAATTAAAGAAGAGGTAAGTACTAAGACAATTAGACAAATCATTGTTGGGCTTTGAACATTAGATTTGAACCTGGATCACTGAACAACATCCAAGGTTTGGGCTTATGGGCCAACTAGTGAAGCCTGCTTCACCAACGTTTCCCATTTACTTCCTATAGGTTTTCTGTTTAGCACGTACAAAGCCCATGGATTCACCATCGGATGGGCTCACATATGGACTTGGGTCTAGATGTGGCAAGATAGTGGGCCTCCAACATCGAACTTCTCAAGCCCAAATTGA